>NC_142873.1:45224500-45528000 GCF_051225735.1 Oryctolagus cuniculus
AGGACATGGTGTGCTACACAGCTCAGACTCTGGTGCGAATCCTCTCACACGGGGGCTTTAGGAAGATCCTCGGCCAGGAGGGGGATGCCAGCTGTAAGTGACTGCTGCTGGGCCGGGGTTTCTTGTACTCTGGTTACAGAGATGCTACTACTCGGATTTCTAGATATCCACCGACTAAGGGGGCTTTTTCTCTTCTAGATCTTGCTTCTGAAATATCTACCTGGGACGGAGTGATAGTGACTCCTTCAGAAAAGGCTTATGAGAAGCCACCAGAGAAGAAGGAAGGCGAGGAAGAGGAGGAGAACACCGAAGAACCACCTCAAGGAGAGGAAGAGGAAAGCATGGAGACTCAGGAGTGACCTCCCTCCTACCCAGCAGGAAGACTGGAGCCTCTGCCAGCCGCAGTGGGGCTCCATCGTGGGGTTTCTGTGGGATAGGGGAGCCGGCCTGAAGAAGGAAATGCCATTCCACTAGGGTTTATATTGGCTTAGCAGGCAGAAGTGTCCCGTTAATGACCTGTGCTGTTCATCCGTAGTAAAGCAGGATACCAAATTTCTTCCTAGTACTTAACTCCTGAAGCCCCTGTGAACCAGTACCTTTGTTGAAATGTTGTGAACTGTTAGTGTCTGGGAGTTTTTTTTCTAAGAAAAACCATTAAAGTACTTCCTAGTAGGGCTCTTGGTC
Source organism: Oryctolagus cuniculus (assembly GCF_051225735.1). NCBI lineage: Eukaryota > Metazoa > Chordata > Mammalia > Lagomorpha > Leporidae > Oryctolagus > Oryctolagus cuniculus. The sequence goes on from NC_142873.1 coordinate 45,225,185, forward strand.
TTATTTTATCCTTGGCGTGTAACAACCTGTTTGCTTCCTTTTAGGTTTTAAAATACAGACCTCTGAAACCTTTTCATATACTAGAGTAAACTAGAGTACTCATTAAGCATTTATTGAATTAAATGGTTCTAGCAACACTGCTAGCGTTTTCAAGCCAGTGCAGGAGGAGAGGGTGGAGTCATTGTTCGCCTTGCCTTTGCCCTGTCCTCCCAGCCCTCAGTGTAAACAGGGAAGCAAGCAGTCACGGGGAGGGGACGTGCTGCCCGGGCTTGATAACCTCGGATGCCCACTCTGCCCACCGAGGCCTGAACAGTGGGCCTCCAGTATGGAGAGGCCTCAGCTGATAACTGATTTGCATCCTTTGGGCACCTGAGTCCCACGGTATGCAGGTTTCCTGGGGCCCCTGCACAGGTGGGTAAGCCTAAGTGCAGAGCTGCCATCTCCCAGAATCCGCTCTTGTCTTCGAGCAAGGCAGCTGGAAGACAGTCCTTGTGCTATTGCCTGAAGCCTGGGTCTGCGGTTACTTGCTTGGAGAGCCAGGGGGGTAGACTCCAGAATCCAGCATGGCCCTCCTGCGGGCTGTCTCCTTGGCGACGCTGTGGTTCAGCCGCCTCAGCCGCTCCTGGGAGACAAGGAAGATTGGGATCAGAATTCCTGTGAGGGCTTTAAAGCTGAGCCCGCTAGGTGCTGAGAAATGTCGGTCCATCTCGGGTCTTATACATTAAAATGACAGCAACTGGATGCTGAGAAAGAACAGTGAGTTTAATACGGTTGACACTGAGCAGCTAGCTCCCTGTCCCCAAGGATTTTAGAAATTCGGGATTTCCAATGTGTTGACTCAAAGCAGTGAAAGGGAACAGCCGAGGCAGGGAGCTCCTACCTGGGCATTCTGTATAATGTTGTTGACCAAGACCACCCGGCGCCGCGCATTAAGTAGCTTCTTGACATAGGGGTCGAGATCCAGGGCCACCTTCTGGTCCTCGTTGATCCGGCACAGCTCTGGGGATAGAAGCAACATCTAATGGCTCATCTCCTGTTCTCGGGGAAAGCAGGCTAGTTAGCAACAGGAGGGGAAACACCCACCGCGTGGGCTGCAGCCAGACTCGGGGCACCCCCGATGTCCTGGAAGCAGGGGACAGAAACCCAGCCCACAGGTTAGCAACACAGAGTCAGGAAAGTGAGCTGGAGGCAGGCCTTAGGATGTAGGAGGGTGCGCGCTCACCTGTAGCTAGGTTGTCAATCTGCTCCCGGAGCTCTACCTGGCTCTCTCTGCAAGAGATGCAAAGCGCACAGGTAGTGGGGATCCCCGACACCAGTTTCTACACGTATCTCCAAAGCACTGAGAAGCCAGGCTCAACTCATCCTCTCACCCGCCTCCGCCAACCTGCGGCTTCGCGCTGGCTCTCCCCTGCCTCAAAAGCAGCTTTCCAGATTTACCGTCGGTCCCAGCTACAACCCAGCTCGTCGCCACCCTTTCTTGGCCTCGCCCCCAACCTTCCCTCTCGGCCACCTGACCGCGTGAACGTGAGAGTCGAGCTGCTGCACAGCGGGTCGCAGGAACTCGAGGAGTCCCTCGGCGAAGAGGTCGCGGCCTGAAGGCCCCGCAACCGGGGTCCCTGCCCCGGACACAGCCGCGGAGCCAGCCGCAGCCATCACGACCTGTCTCCGCGCCCGGAACCTGCCGCGAGGGCCGCCGGGAGCTGCGGCCGTCCCGACGTGCGTCGCGAGGGGGCGCCCGGGAAATGGCGTCTCCGGCGCTGGCGCTGGGCTTTATGGGAAATGGAGTCTCCCGAGTGAGCAGGGCGTGGAAAAGGGCCCAGCCCCAGAGCCCCCTGGGAGTTGCAGCTCTCAGTAGGCCTTGAATTGGAGAGTTTTGAACGTTTTAAACACTGCATGTGTTTTCACTTTTCAATTTCTTTTATTTATTTATTTACTTGAAAGAGTTACACAGAGAGAAGGAGAGGCAGAGAAAGAGAGAGAGAGAGAGAGAGAGAGAGAGAGAAAGAGTCTTCCATCCGCTGGTCCACTCCCCAGTTGGCTGCAACGGCCGGAGCTGCGCTGATCCAAAGCCAGGAGCCAGGAGCTTCCTCCAGATCTCCCACGCACGTGCAGGGGTCCAAGGACTTGGGCCATCTTCTACTATCCCAGGCCATAGCAGAGAGCTGGATTGGAAGTGGAGCAGCTGGGACTCGAACTGGCGCTACTCGCTACGCCACAGTGCCGGCCCCGCTTTTCATTTTTTCTTACCTGAAAAGCGTTCTCCAGAAAGTGCACATGAACCCAGTGATTAAGGTTCGCCCAGCAGGTACCACAATAGAGTTCAATTCCTGGCTCCGGTTCCTTAATCTCATTTCCCACTGATGCCCTGGGAGGCAGTGATGACACTGCAGTCGGGTCCCTGACACCCATATGGGAGGCCTGCATTGTGTCACTCATGCTAGCTTCAGCCCTGGCAGTTGTATGCATTTGGATAGTGAACCATCCAATGGGAGTACTCTCACCTCTCTCTTTCTTGAAAATAAAAGTCCTTAATTTTATTTTTATTTTTGGAGTATTTAATTTTTGACATAAGGATAGCTGGGACTCAATGCTGGTTTCCCATAGTGGGTGGCAGTGACTCAAGTATTTGGGTGCATGTTAGCAGGAAGCTGGAGTCAGGACTCAAATCCAGGTATTCCAATATGGGGTGCAGGTGTCCCAAGTGGTATTTTAACCACTGCACCAAATGCCCACCCTTGGTTTCCTTTGTAATGACTTTCCAGAGAGTTTGTAACTGTCCCTTACATTCTAGCGTTTGCAGTTTCCCACAATGCCCTAAGACATGTGGAAAGATACATGGGCAGCCATGTTCCTAGAGGGCAGGCAGAGAGATCCAGTTACATGGGTACCAGAATATTCTATTTTTCTTTTGTTATATGTTTTTTAAAATTTTTATTTATTTTTAAAAAATATTTCTTTTATTTGAGAGGTAGATTTACAGTGTGAGGGCGAGACAAGGAGAGAGGTCTTCCATCTGATGGTTCACTCCCCAGATGGCTGCAATGACTGGAGCTGCGCCAATCTGAAGCTAGGAGCCAGGAGATTCCCCCAAGTCTACCCACAGGGGTGCTGGGGCCCAGGGGCTTGGGCCATCTTCTACTGCTTTCCCAGACCATAACAGAGAGTTGGATAGGAAGTGGAGCAGTCAGGATTCAAACCGACACCCATATGGGATGCTGGCGCTGCAGGCAGAGGATTAAGCTACTGTGCCACAGCGCCAGCCCCAGAATATTCAGTTTTGAGCCTCGTCTTCAGGAATTAAGAAGGGCATGAGGATTTCTGGGAGAGAATGGCGGTCAGCAGCTGCAAACCTGAGACCCCAGCTGTGGTCACTTTAATGCTTTGCACACTTTTTGTTGTGTTGTTTCCTCTGGTGATTCGAGGCAACTTCCTCCGGGAGGACGCACAGTGCAGGGAGTAGCTGGGGCAGCCCCGGCTCGCCTCCCAGTAGGCCTTGGGAAGACAGCCTAGGGGAGGGGGCGGGTGACGGCCTCTGTCCTGCAGGGCTCGCCTGGGAAGGGAGCAGAGCAGCTGCTTGGGTCAGCAAAGGGCCTTGGAGGGAGGTAGAGCGCCCAGTGTCTGTACAAGTCCCCGAGTTGGGCCGCAGTCCTCTCACATGCCTCTTCGAAGTAAGGTTGCCAGACTTGGAAAACAGAAAAAACAGAACACCTGGGAAACCAGGTAAACTGATGCCCATATGGGATGTCGGTGCTGCAGGCAGAGGCTTAACATACTACACCACAGCGCCAGCCCCATAACCATTTTAAAGAGTGTTATTTTCAGTTTATAATGGATTTATGAGGGTGTAACACTATCGTAAGTCTAGCACCATCTGCACTCCAGTTTGGGCCTCAGTTCACCATCTCACAATATTTCATTCCCCTTGACTTCAACTCAAAAATCTCTAGGCCAGACCCTCCGCCTAAGCCACTTCCAATGTGATTAATATTCTTACTCCTTCCTGTATCTCCATTGGGAAAACTCCCTTGTACTTTCTGCATTACTCCTAGTCTGTGGGCTACCTGCCTCCATATTCCTCCAGCAGTCTCAGCCCACTGATTCCCTTTCCACTCACCCAAGGAGGGGTAATGCCCCCCAGTGAGACCTGGGAATTCTGCCCGCCACGGCCACTATGCTTGAGCTGTGACCTCCTCCAGCTGTTTGCCACTAGCAGACGGGAACAGGCAAACACCTGAGAGGCTGGTGGTCAGGACACCTGCTGACCTGGCTGTGCCCACATTGCCAACCCCCACCCCGGCCATAGCCCTGGAGCAGCTGGTTTCCTTCGGGTGCTGTTGGAATTCCAGTGCCTGCGAGTCTGTTACAGACGTCAGGTCTGTCCCCATCTCCTGGAAGCTCTGGCTCTGCCCTCCTAGGCCCTCTTTTTAATTTGGAAGAATTTCGTTTTACTGGAAGGCAGAAATAGAGATCTTCCTTTGAATGGTTTAATCTCCAAATGTCTGCAATGGCCTGGGCTGGGCCAGGCCAAAGCCAGGAGCTCCATCTAGGTCTCCCTCGTGGGTGACAGGGGGCCCAAACACTTGAGCCATCACTTACTACCTCCCAGGGTGCACATTAGCAGGAAGCTGGAGAGCCAGAACTTGAACCAGGCACTCCAATATGGTAAGTGGACGTCCCAAGTAGTGACTTAAGCTGCTGTGTCAAACACCTGCCCCTAGACTTTAAGGATCCTATACCTATACTGCTGTCCCCACCCTCATGACCATCCATCCTTTTCTCCTTGTCCCTGGACTGTGTGTTCAGGGACCCAGCACTCCCAGTTGGGTTTCCAGCCAGGGTGTGGTACACGTTGGAGAGCCACTAAAGCAAGTTCAAGAGCCTCCACTCCTTTCCCTACATGGTCCTGGTAGCCAACATGGTGAGACACTAGAAGGTGGTGTCTGGGAAAGGCCCAGGATCAAAACATTGTGTTGTGATAGTTTTTTGGTGCATGAGAAGGGAGACAGCGGGGCCTCAGAAGTCTCCAAAGCCCAGGAAAACAATGGGAGGTAGGGTTTGCTGTACACAGATGACTCCACAGAAGAGGCAGAAAGCAGGCCAGGCCCTCTGCCCAGGTTCCAACCCTTCCCTGGTCCCTGGGCCGGCGTGGGGGACTGATGCTCAGCCGCTGAGGGTGGGCATTAGCTGAACTGCCTGATGAGCTTTCAGGGAGCTGAGACGCTGGCACTCTTAGCACCTTTCAGTGCCAGGAGGTTACCCAGTACAGCACTCAAGGCCCCAGTCTCAGCTGTCTTCCTGTTAATGCACTCTGGGAGGCACTGCTGATGGCTCAATACATTTGGAGAATGACAGCAGATCGGAGATCCAGTTTTTTTTTTTTTTTTTTTGGACAGGCAGAGTGGACAGTGAGAGAGAGAGAGACAGAAAGGTCTTCCTTTGCCGTTGGTTCACCCTCCAATGGCCGATGTGGCTGGCGCGCTGCGGCCAGTGCACTGCGCTGATCCGATGGCAGGAGGCAGGTACTTATCCTGGTCTCCCATGGGGTGCAGGGCCCAAGTATTTGGGCCATCCTCCACTGTACTCCCTGGCCACAGCAGAGAGCTGGCCTGGAAGAGGGGCAACCGGGACAGAATCCGGTGCCCCAACCAGGACTAGAACCCGGTGTGCTGGCGCCGCAAGGCGGAGGATTAGCCTAGTGAGCCGTGGCGCCGGCCGGAGATCCAGCTTTAAAATATGCAAAAGCTATGTATAAATATAAAAAAAAAAACAACAACAAAACTTTCGTATTCTTCCACTATCCAAAGTCCAAGCTTCTAACCAGACCATTGGGCCCCAGGCTCCCTACACAATCTTGGCTACCTCCTGTACCATTTGAAACCCACTGAACACTTTCCCTGCATGTATTCTTGTAGTCCACTGTGCCTGTACTTATTCGGTTTCCTTTTAAAAAGCCTATTTCTTGTTATCTGAAAAGCTGCGATATCTTTCATTCACTAGTTCATCTCCCCCATGGGTGGCAGGGACCTAAGTATGTGGGTCACAACCCCCCCCTCCCCCAAACACTGACCTGCAGCAGGTAGGCCTGTAGGGCCCAAGGCTAGTGAGGGAGTTGCTGGTGCCCCACTGGTCACCACCTCTCATGGAGACCTTCCCTAAGGCAACAGCTTCCTACGAGGTGGGAGGGACCCTAGCATTTTGTTCTTGTTGCAGTTCTGGGGAATGTGGTAGCAGCAGCAGCTTCAGTACTGGGGTTCAGCTCTGCAGTCACTAATATCCAGCTCTCTGCTCACACACAGAACACCACGATGCTCCATGTCATACAGCTAGGATTCAAGTTTAGGTTGTCCTGACCAAAACTCCCTTCCTATCCCCCAATCTACATATCTTTCAGGATTTTAAGATGCCAGGTAGCCCAAAAGCAACTGACTTGGTTGTAGGTGATCAGGTTATTCTTTTCGCTTGTACAACTCAGAGTAAAAAGGCAGTGAGGGCCAGAGTCCAAGACCCAGAATGCTGTCCACCACCACCCTTGCTTGCATTTGTGGGTTGAAAGGTCTACTTGTGGGGCTGATGTTCTGTAGGGATTAACCAAAGGAGATCAAATTCTTCACTTTCTGCCCCAAAGGCACATTCCCTCTAGAATTCTAACATAACCAAGAAAAAAAGGCCTCTCAATGAAACTAGGGGTAGGGTACATACACCAAGACATCATTAAAGTAGCCACAGCATTTTGAGGAGCCCAACAAATAAGAGAAAATCCTGGCTGGATTTGAGAGAACAGTTTGTTATAATGAATCAGAAATACACAAGATTTCACAGAACCTGGAACAGTTGACAGACTATGGTTGAAATTACTTAAACGTTCAAGGGAAATGAGAGGAGTTCAGACAGAATCAGTGAGTGGAGAAACCCAAGACTGGTTTGGAATAAACACGAGACTAATTGCTTTTCAGCCCAGGTATTATTTTCTGATCCTCCCAGCAATTAGTCTGCCACTGCTCTTCCATCCCCGTACCTTCTGACGCACTGGCCAAACCAAATGGCTTTCTTCTTCTATATGAAGGAGTTAAACCAGCTCAATCCCTTGGGAAATACAAAGCCAAGAGGAGAGTGTATAAATCTCATTTGTGGGTAGAAAGGATCTTACCCAACCCAGCAAGCCTAGTTACCACACGTGTTACTGCACATGGTAGCAACTTCAATCAAACTTGAGCTTCTACCATCTATAAACTGTTTTTTGGCCCTTGGCAATGTCAGTGTTCCCAATTTACTACACTGTATACTGCATCATCAACACATTTCTGAGCTCCAGATGTTCTGAACACTTCTAAGAGGTTATTATACAGAACTTAATCTCAGAAACCTAGGCATTAGGGAGGAACAGTGGCTCTTTCTAGGACTTTTTTGTGAGGGAACACAGATGAACCGAGGAAATGAAGATTAGAGTATATGGCAGGTGAAGGGAGGCAGAGGTAGGAAGAGGGTATCCTAGCCGTAAGGCCAACACATTCATGTTCAAAGAGAAGTCTGCGAAGGAAACAACAACAAAGAAAAAAAGCAAAGCCCAACCAAATCAAGAGAAAAAGGGTTTCATACAACACAGTATCAAAAAGTCAAAGGAACACACTAAATGCACAACTGGTGGTAGGTTAAGTCCATAGCCTATTATGATAGGTCCTTCCAGCATCAATCAGGTTTCTTTTCAACTGTTATCTCAAGGTTATTTACAGATGTGGTGATTTTAGTAAGAGTCTCTCACACAACGGTGGGCAGGCTTCAATCATTGGTTTCAGGATCTGTCTGCGCCATGTAGGCATCCAACTCGGCATCCAGGTGTCCTTTAGTTTTCGACATGTATGCATCCAACTGGTTGTCCAGCTGCTCCTTCGTCAATACGGGGCGAGTAAGGGCACCTCTCCCTCGTCCACGGCCTCGGCCTCGGCCTCCAAAGCCCCCTCTTCCCCGACCTATCATACCCCGACCTGGCCCGAGGAAAAAAACAAAAACAAAAACAAGAGTTACAATTAGGCTTAATGAATGCTATAGTAAATGCCCCTAAGAGTAGTGGAGCCTAGCTGAGAAAAGCTGAAGGGCAGGGTAAAGGAGAAATCTGGAAACACACACACACTGGATAGAAAGCAACACATGGAAAGCACACATAATGAATTCCTTATTACATGCTCATCTCTAAATGCTACTTAAAATATTATCCGATCAAAGGGAAAATAGCTGCCAATTATAATAATTAAAAAAATTAATCTTTCCTAAGACAAAGAATAACCTAAAGTTTGAGACCTCACTATCAGTTCATTACTGAAATCCATTAGAGATAACCCCATATAGCGAGACAGAAAGAAAGTGAAAGGGCACAGAGAATCAAGGGTGTGAAGGCAGATAGTTTCCAAATGAAGCTTTACTGGAGACCCTTCAGGAAAATGATCTCATCTCTCTTTAAACTTAGTGAGGTCTAACAAGCTGACTTCCCCATGTGTCAGGAGACTGAGGAGTTATTTTGACACAGGAATAATGTGAGAAGATGGAAAAAAACATTTTGAATGGTCCTAGCCCCGTCTACCTCTGATTCTAGTCACCTTAGGACAATGTGGCTATTTGAGAGGTGGTTTCAATTCACTTAACAAAGCACACTCGCTTTTTTGAAAAGCTACTTTAGTCTCTGCCACCCCTGTGATGTCTCTCAGAAACCAAATCAAGATAATTCTAGAAACATGGTATTTCATCCCGAAACTCAAACTCCTTTGCAATTCACTCAATAAGCCAAGTAGCACATAATGGGAAAGCAAACAAGCCCTTGGTTATCAGATTTCCTACAGTTAATATTCCTTGGCAGCTTCATGGTCATAAATTATGGAAGACCCACCACACACTTTAAAAGGACCAAAGGAATATAAACAAGGGACCATAAGAACAGGTCTCCCCTTCCCCTACAGGTGTTGTTGGGAGTGTTTCATTAAGCTAAGTCAGAAAGCTCCCATGAGATTTGGCAGTAACACCATCACCACCACTAAGCTTTTCCAATCTGGGTCATGAGGTCACAAAACAAGTATCACCAAGTTTCTCAAAGGTATAATCATCAAGAGCCAGTGAGTTCACTGACAAGAGTATCATCTTACTGTCCACCTTGATCAGAAAGAGGCATCTAGGGTTCCCCACAGGCATGCTGAACTTGGCTTCAGAGACAGTGCCCGGCTCCAAGTCTACCTCACTCTGCCTTCATATTTGCACATCTCCCTCTTCTCTATTCTTATCTGACTCAAGCTGGTGTTTTGAGCTATGAGGGGTGTGTGTGTGTGGTGATGATTCAGCAGAGACAGAAAAGATCCCAAACTATTTAGTCATTTTTATAATAAAATTTACATCTGCAAGAGTCTGGAAGACTACATATAATCTGGCTAATACACACCTGACTGGTTCTTGGAAAAATGACAGATTTTTGCACTACCAGCATGTGAATTTGGAAAATAAGCCAGTTTCAAAAAACAAAACAAGACAAACATACAAGCCTGTCTACGACTTGAAGCTGTGCAGAAAGGTGGCTCTGAGTTTTTAAGGGAGGAAAATAAAAGGGAGCTACTCTCTGAAGTTGGTAGCTGACTAACCTCTACCACCGATTCCGCCACGACCCATAGCTCCACGCCCTAGGCCCCCTCTCCCAGGACCTCCACGACCTCGAACACCACCTCTTCTTAAGCCCATTCGGGGAGCTACGGCTCGTCCACCTCGGAGCAGGTTTTGACCTTGGAGAGGAGGCACACAATGTATATGCAGGTAAATCCAAGAGAGACAAAGTAGATTCTGACCAAAGGAAGGCAGTGAGGGTTAAATGAGTAATTGAGTTAATTTTTAGGTTGGGTGGGGCAAACTACACACAATGTGAGCAGATTAAAAAGCTGCTCTTTAATCAATTCAACAAGTCTGACCACAAATCCATTTTTGGAAGAAGTTGGTAGTAAGTACATACATTTAATACATATTTACTGAATAATCAGATAGATGCCTAGCATTATAGATTTAAAATAAACGGTTCCTGCTCTTAATACATTCTTGTAGGAATGAAAAACTATACATGGCAGTATAATACTGCCCAAAACATAAGATACAAGTTAAATGCTATGGGTCAACTTGTCCTCTCTTCCAGATACAGTAGTTTTTCACCAGCACCAGGAGCAGAGATGGTTGGTTAAGATATAGGTCAAAAGACCAACAAAGTTCTTACATTTGACTTATTTCTAGAACATCAATGTGCTTTTTGATTCAAGCAGCAGCACGGTGTTTTAAAATGGAATGGAGATGACATGAATTACCTGTTGTTACGCAGGTCATAGCCTCTCACCATTGCACATTATCAGAAAAGGAATGGTATCGATAAAAGACATGCAGCACTATTAAAAATGTGATTTCAAAAGTTATTAATTATATTAATACAAAATCCAGGCTCAAAAGATGTTAAACAAATGGGTCCATAAGCAGCCCAAGAAAAAAGGGAAAGGAGTATAGCCTGACAATTATCAGGCACATGGTACTGACCTCGGAGCGACATCCCGCCCCTAAGTAGGGTTCTGGTGGCACGTCCCCCACGTAGTCCTCCTCTGGGCAAGCCTCTCTGAATTATGGGCAGGCCTCGTCCTCCGATTGCTCCCCTGGCCAGGGCCCCTATGGGTCGGCCTAACCGTGCCTGGATGTTACTCTTACCCAGGCGCTGCTTTAAGCTCTTCTGGAAGAAAAGGTGTTAAGGGATTGAGATCAAAAAAGCAATCCAGTGGGATTTGGCAATTCAAAGTGCAGAGAAAAAGAAGCAAGTGAGGTGTTTGGTGTGGAGGGATATAAACCTGCTGGGGGTGTCATAAAGATCCCAGACCAGAAGCAAACCTTTGCCTCAGCACACGGGATAGAAGTGGAACTGTGATCCAGAGCAGAACTCTCAGATGCTTGTGTATGGTCCCATGAAACTGGCATCACTATAAATTACCTCGCTAGTTTGGCCACAGAAGTCATATACTGCCAGTAGGAACTTAAGTTGTAATAAGAATATTTTACACAGTTCAGTCCTGGATTCTGTTTTTGAACCACAGGTTGACAATGACATGACTTGATTCATACCTGCCCAAGCTCTACCACTGTCTTCAAAGGCTTACTCAAACACCATAGAAGTTGATCACACTCTGGGCAAAATTTAAATTACAAGTTCATTTGAGTTCTTGTGACTTAAGAACAAGATTGATCTCTCAAAGAGGCCAGTGTGCTCCATTTTTTCCTCTGAGTATCTATCTCCAGACGATCCACTTTTTACCTTAAGATGCAAATAAACACAAAAAAGTCAAACTTCCTTTCATTTCTTAAAATTTCATAATTCCAAGTCTACTCTTGTAAATAGCTCTCTTAATCCAATATAATATCCTTTAATTAAAAATAAACATATAACTCATAATACATCTCCCGAGAGCCAGCCAAACTAGGTAAGAATTAAGGCAGGTGAGCTTTAATCACAAAATTCAGGGCCACATGAAAGACAAGGACAGAAACAGAGATTTTCAATAATATATTCCTCAGAATGAAACCATGAAGATCAATCTGAGAGAATTCCTATAAAAAAAGGGAGAACTAGAAAGCCTTGAACATAACCAAGGCCTGAGCCCTAGCAAACCTGTTTTTCTATGAAGCCATCAGTCACTAAGTATGAAAAATCAGTTGTACCAAGATACCACCAATGACTTTTTTTTTGCAACCATGTCCCTCAAATCTATGTTGTGAGGCATTATTGATTAGTCTTCTAGTACAAGATAGAAACTGCTTCTAGTCAGGGAAGGCTCTACACAGGTGCAACCAACCATTAAGGGCCTGTCCTCTCACTCCCCTGATCAGCACACAGAATTATGAGGTTAGGACTACGTTCTACCAGTTCTTCCTTTTTTTTTTTTTTTTTTTTTTTGACAGGCAGAGTGGACAGTGAGAGAGAGACAGAGAGAAAGGTCTTCCTTTGCTGTTGGTTCATCCTCCAATGGCCGCTGCGGCTGGCGCACCGCACTGATCTAATGGTAGGAGCCAGGTGCTTCTCCTGGTCTCCCATGGGGTGCAGGGCCCAAGTACTTGGGCCATCCTCCACTGCACTCCCTGGCCACAGCAGAGAGCTGGCCTGGAAGAGGGGCAACCGGGACAGAATCTGGCGCCCCAACCGGGACTAGAACCTGGGGTGCCGGCGCCGCAAGGCGGAGGATTACCTAGTGAGCTGCGGCGCCGGCCCACCAGTTCTTCCTAATGAGTCAGCTAACCTGCGGATATCCACTCTCCCAAGCTTTCAGTGCTGAGCTGTTCTCCCATTTCAACCTTTAGTTATCGCCAAGACTGATTTCTAACACTGATGGGAACTTACAGATGTCAACTATACCATCCAGTTTTTACAAAGTTGTGCTATAAGGTAGCCACTAGCCACACTGGCTATCTAAATTAAATATAAATAAGAAAAGTTAAGCTCATTTGTACTAGTCACATTTAGTTTAATAGCCACACGTAGCTAGTGGCCACCATACTGGACAGCACCACACTAGAAGCTACCTTCTGCACACCTGTAGCTAAAATTTCTTGTTGAAAGGTCCTTTGGAATGATCTGTCAGAGGCTTTCTTCGGCAATTCTTATGTACTCTTGGAAAATGGTGGTGCCTTTTGTTGCTTTCCTGAGCCAGGGACAGATCGGATCACTTCCAAGGCTTATGGTAGCTGAAGCAGAAAGCCTTGTTTATTTTTGGTCAGTGAGCCCAATGGTTCAGGGTGGGGGTGGGAGGGAGTTATATTTAACTGCTGAATTTATGCACAGCCATGCAGCGCTACCAGTTAAAGTCCTTACAGTTGCATGGCACCGCCCTCCAGACGCCCAGCCACAGCTTGGACATATCCTTCCACAGCCACTGTCCGGACTTGCACATACAGTCTATGAATAATAAAGAGTAGGTTTTATTTCAGATCTGAAAACTATTATCCCTACTCGACATTTTTCTTTTCCCCCCATTTAAAGTTTATTCCTCATGTTTTTAAGCTCCCCGCCCCCCAATTTACTGGAAATTTGAAAAAGAATCCACTGACTCTTAGTTACTCAGTGTTCTAGCTCTACTTTACTGTTTATAATTTTAGGTGCTGTGGACATGAGGGTCACTCTGCTGTATCTTTTACCTTTGACTAGGGCCATTTAGATTTCCTGTGTGAGGGGCGAAAGAATAAAATTATTTCCCTAGTTTATCTATCATTTAGCAGTAAGTAAAGGATGTTTTAAAGATGATCCGAAACAGAAACAAACTTTCTTCATGGAAAAGGCCTTTCATCTACTTTAAGGCTAAAGGACCAGAAACAAAAGCAATTATTAGTCATTGATAACACAAATGGGTCAAACAGATGGCAAACTCCCTAGAAGAGAAGACAATAAAGAAAAAGTTACTTATCAGTACCTGCCAGAGCTGGAATTCTCTGCACTTCTCTTTCAGAGAAGTTCCAGCTTTTGCCCTGAGTCACCTTGGAATCATCCATCAGGTTCTGACAGCCTCAGTGGGCTGCCTGCCTTAGATCACAGCTGCTTCTGGAGCATCAAGACCCATTCTCTCACCTGCTTAAGTTTTAATGCTGCCTGGACAGAGGGTCTATTCTCCATCTGCTGGGCCAGTCTTCTGTTTCTGGCACTGGCTAGCTGCTGTTGTTGCTGCATCGAAGCCCGAATATTCACTGGCATCGGCTGTTTGTTCTTCAGCATATTAGTAAAGCTTCAAGGTCGAACAAAATGGATGTTTAAATAAAAGCTTTATTACAAAACATTTATTGGCATTTTCATGGCTTGCTAGACCAGGAGCTCCAGATCCCACGAACTTTTAAGTAAAGTGGCACACTTAGATCAAAGCTGAAGTGGGTTAAAGACTCCTCTGTTTCGACAAACTTGCAAGAATCAGAAACTCAGAAATGCAGCTAAGTGCAGCACATTCAATCCAAAGTGATAACAAGGGCTCAGGTAATGGCTCTCAGAGAAGTGGAAGGTATGAAAAACACGCAATAAGCAGATATGACAAGAGACAGAAGATGTAATTTCAAAGACAAACAAAGAAAGCTTAAACCTTGGAGGTTTTTGAAAAGAAATATGAGACCAGAACACCTTCAAAACCCATGACAACACCATAGCCATAGAAGTTATAGGAATGCCATCAATTTTTAAATATATTTGTCACTCAGTAACATGTGGATATGGAGGACTAGTGTATCTGAAGAGAGAAGTACATAGGCTCCAGAAAAGGCAAAAGGAGACATTGTAACCTTTTAGTGGTCCAACACTGGTTTAATAAAATCACTGCTCAAAGGTAACTCAGTGAGCAAAGTTCTCAGAGATAGAAACTGCCTTAAATACCTTAACTTTTCTTAGTGTCAAATGATCACTTTTTCTGTCTCCAAGCAGTTATCTTTGGAAATGATTAATTCAATCATTTAAGGGCCCATGAAGACACTCCTTTTTTGTTCTTGTCATGGTTAAGTTTAATGGAATGGAAGAGAAGAACACTTAACTGTAAAAGAATCCAAAGCAAAAACAAACTAAAAGCAGAATGGAAAGAAAAGTGAAATGGAGCAAAGCAAGTGCCTCTTACAAGGCCCAAGAATGACATTCGAGGGCCTTTGGACATAGTCACAGCTTGCTACCTGCCTCTTACAGGCCAGATGCAACACTGCTGGCCTTGGACTAGGCAGCAAGCCTACTGCAGCCAGGGTCCCATGCTCCCATGCTGCACAACCCCTGTATCAACGTGTTCAAAAACAAAAACAAAAACAAAAAAACTTGAAGAAAAGGGAGGGTGTGAGGAGTCTTTTTAAAATACATCCCACTGGATAAATATTTCAGACAGCTTAACATAAAAATCTACTGATAAGGGGTTTTGAAACAACCGCCCAATTTGTTTTGTGCACCACATTAGATGTAACTAAGAACAGAGGTCTGTAGCCTTCTGTTGATATTTAGCTTACAACTGTTTTGTGCATTGGACCCCAGGGCCAATTTAAGTAATGTTTTCTTAGGAAGGAGCTGAAGTTGTTGTTGGCTGCCTCACCGCTCATTCAGAGACATCTTGGTGGTGCTTTTTAGCACAACTTTCGGCGCTGACTGAGCAGCCATCTTCAGATCCCGAGAATCTACAAAGGACAACAGCAGAATGAGCAGGTCAGAATAACAGCCACCTTATACAGAACAAGGCCCAAACCACCGAAAAAGCCTTACCACTGACTCCTGAGGAACACGGGAGGGTACTTCAAAGTTCATGGGAAACGGAATTAAAAGGTAACTTTGCTTTGGTAAGAAATTTTTTAGAATCTATGCATGTAAGGGATCTATCCTGAAAAAGTTTCTGGAGGGGCAGGCATTGTGGTTCAGCTACTCCACCTCCAGAATAGCTCCCTGCAGGCCTGGGAGGCGGCAGGTGATGGCTGAAGTATCTGATCCCTGCCACCCGTTGGAAAACCGGATGGAGATCCTGGTTAATGGCTTCAGCCTGGCCCAGACCTGGCCTTTGTGGCCATCTGGAGAGTAAACCAGCAGATGGAAGATCTCTCTTTCATATACACAAATGCTTAAAAAAAAAGTTTATAGAAACGTATACTACAAAAGACTGCATAGAATGCAAAAATTATTTTGCACCAAAATGTCTTTCAATTCAATTTTCTATAAAATTTTAAAAAGCACCCTCAAATCGAAGCTCACTTCAAGTTTACATGAGAAATTATTCAATTTCAAGGCCAAAAGGCATGTAATATCTGCCAAATGGTCCAAAATGGCAGAAACAGCTCAAGAAGGTGCAAGAGAGTCTGGCTTTCGATCCAGACTCGTCCTTTTCAGCCTGTTTTTCCACAGGGGGCTTTCAAGAAACAGATGCCTGGGCTCAGACCGATCAAACCGCAATCTCTGATGGTGGAGGTCTGGGGCTCATCAATAGGGGCGTGGGGGGAGGGGTAGCTACCCAGGTGCTTCTAATGAGTAGCTGAGGTTGACAGCTGCCGGTTTAGAAAGAAAATACAGGCATGCCTAGTCTCAAAATCGGTTTCCTATTCCCAAGTCAGAACTTAACAACGGACTAAGGATCTGGAGAAAGGAACAGGAAAGGTTCCCTAAACGGGCATTCATCTGGGAGCTGGCTCCCAGGGAGCCCTCTACAGAACTTAACCCTAAGCACGCCACTGTTTCCAACACTAGTCTTCAAAGCCCTGTCAAGACCGCCAACTTTGCTCAACTCGTCCAACGATCTTTCTTTTCCTCGGTACCCAACGACAGCCTCCGTGAACCCCGCCGCGGGGTCGCGGCCGGCGCAGCCCCTCCCCCCTCCGCGGCCCCGCCCCCTCCCCCGCGGTCCCCGCAGCCCACCGCCCCCCATGCGCGTCCGCCGGCTCCTTCCGCTCCCCTTCTCTCACCACAGAGACGCACCGAAGGAAACGGACGCCAGTGCTCCTCCCGGGGCTGCCAGCACGGCTGCGGCAGGGCGGGCCGGGGACCGGCCGAACCTCAGTAATTGACGGTGGAGGGGCTCCGGTTAATTAGATGGGCGGTTGGGTCAGATGCTTAAGTGGTAGACTGCGAGGCTAGTCCGTGGCTGTTGGCTGGCTGTGTCGTTGGCCGACCCGCCTGATCGCCCGGCCTGCCCTTCCCTGCCTTCAGTCTGTGCCACCACAGCTGCCGCCGCCAACTCCCGCTCGCTCTCCAAAACAAAATGGCCGCCACGCCCAGTGCGGCATGGGACCGGCTAAAATGGCGCCGACGCAATTGCGTCAGACGTTGGATCCGCGCACTAGTAGGGGGCGGGGATTTGTCACGCCCTGCGCAGAGCTAGGGGGCGGAGCCCTGGGTGGGAAGGAGGGGCTTTAGAGTTACACAGATGGCTCCGCCCCCGGGGCGTGGCTAGTGGCTTCGCTATTCTAGCGGGTATTAACTGCTACCTCCTGGAGTTGTCAGCGGCCCTGCTCCCAAGAGAGGTTTTAGTCCCGTTAGGAAAGAGTTCGTGTTCCTTCGGGCCTTTCTCCCCACGCCCTTGGCTAAGGCATCATGTTTACAAATCTTAAAGCGGAACCTGCTTTGGTCTCTGGCAATGCCAGAGCCGGGTGATTGGCACTGGTGGCTTTCCCCCGCGCCCCTTCGCTGTTTGGGTCGTGAAGTGCTGCAAAGGCCAGGGCAAGCCAGTGCTGGGGGCACACCTCCTGCCATCCGCCGCAGCCTCCATTGCCCGTCCATGTTTTCCTCTTCCCTGACTTGGCTGTTTTTCAACTCTCCTCTGATCAGGTCCCGGATCCCCCTTCCCCTCCCCTCCCTGGGAATTTAGTGCAGACCTATGAAAGGATTTTCCTTATGGCCACACAATCACGTCCTCAAACGTTGGAGGAAAGAGAGAAAGCACACAGTGGGGGCTTCCTCTACCCTCGCTCTGGGCACTGAGTTGTATGTGTGCATTTTTAGTGGGCCTCTCTCCTTGCTGGACTTCACCCAGTGAGGGTGACCATGGTGTTTATTTTGCTCACTGCTGTATCCCCAGTTCCTGCACAAGGTAGGACCCCTGTAAATATCTGCTGAGGATTGAAAGGAGATTTTTCTGTTTTTACAGCTGGGAAGCAGACGTCTCCCCTTCCAGCTGGAACCTGGAACCCCACTGAGCATTAAGGCAGATGGAATGCACGTGACCTCCCTCCAAAATAAGTGGAGCGAAACCCCTCAGGGCTGCCCTTCCGGACCCACAGGAGACAGACACCAGACGGCTGGCAATAGAGGAGCCTTTAATGAGAGATGAGCTGCAGGGCGGGCCTGCTGCTTGGCGCCCTGGGTGTGTGGGGGAGTGTGAGGTGGTAGCCGGGTGTAGGGGCAGGTCTGGGGGGACGGAGCGGTAGGGCGCTGCCCTCTGGGGCTGTCTGCTCAACTGTTCTCCCAGAAGAAGTTGTTACAGGCCACTGTGAGAGCAGCCACCAGCACCACGTACTCCTGGAAGTCCACCTCCCCGTCTCCGTCCTCGTCCAGTTCCTTCATCACCTTGTCCACGGCATCTGCATCCTTCTGGGCCTGTGGAGGGGGGAGAGAGCGGGAGAGGTGTCCAGCACCGAGTCCAGGGCCAGAGGGTGGTGACGGAGAAGAACGGGGTGGAGATGAGCAAGCGGGAGAGCTACGGCTAACTGGGTCTCCTCGGCTGCCCTTCTCCAAACCCTTCAAACACTGGTGGGCTCCTGCTGCCCACAGAATGCATCCTTAACCTGGCAGAGTTAATGGTGTGTCAGTCTTTCCCTTCCAGACTGCGGAAGCCTTATTACCGATGAGTCTATGTAGGGCTTAGCACTTAACAGGTGATCTATAAACCAGGCGTTTTGACTTCACCCGGGCGTGGGGGAGCCTGGGAAAACCCAGAAGAGAAGCACGAGAGAGGAGAGAGATGGCTGGGCTGAGGTGAGGCGGGGTGGAGAGAGAGACCACAGGGAGGTGCCCACTCCCTTCACCCCTCGCCCACCCCGCCCCGGACGCCCACTCCATGCTCACGTCCAGGAAGCCGGAGAGCTCCGTCTGCAGCAGCTCCTTCAGTTCTTTCTTGCTCAGCTTGTACTTGTCCCCCTCCTTGCCCGAGTGGGCGTGGAACACATTGATGAGGGTCTCCATTGCCGTCTCCAGCTCAGAGCCCATTGTGGCAGTGCACCTACCCCCCAGGCCCCCCAGAGCGAGGCAGTGAGCTGGGGACCAGGTCTAGGGTGTCTGGGGTTTGGGTGAGGGAAGCCTTCAGGCCTGGCCTTGGTCCCACAGCTCAGAACAGCTGTGAGATTGGAGTCCTGTTGCCTCTTATCTTTCTCTGAACTTGTACCTTGCAGGGAGACCCTGACACCTAAATTATCAGACCTGTGCTCTGTAGCCGAGCCAGAGAGCCAGGTTGGGGCATAGAGACACAGCCGCTGGCGCTGGTGGGCTCCAGAGGCCTGCAGTGGACACTCGCAATGGCTCCTGGCCGCCTGGACAGAGGCTGCTGAGGGTGGGGCAGGCAGGATGGTCACAGGACCAGTCTGGCTTCCTCTGGCTCCGTTTTCTATTTTTACCCTGGACCTTGCCTGCTGAGTGCAGCTAAGCTCTTCTGTGGGGGGTGGTGGGCTGGGGTCTCCTCTAAAGCCTACTCTGCCACCACCCTTAGTGTTTGGTAGTCTCTTTGGTACTTGGGTGGTACCTGATGGCAGGAGTGGCAGCCGGCTCGGGGGCCCCCAGGCCTCTTGGGCAGGGAGTCTCACTGCTTCCCAGCCACCTGTCAGCAGCTGGGCCCCCTTTGGTCCTTCAGCTCATTCTCCTGAACAGAGTCCTTGGGGCTTCTCTGGGGCACACTTCCCACGATCTCCAGGCTGTTTCCTCTGACTTCTCTGTAAAACCATCCCACCTCGGGGATGGGCGATGGGATGGGAAGGGAAGGAGGAATGTGCAGGCCTTTGCCCAGGCTCCAGGGCTCCCAGGGAGGGGAAGAGGAGACCTGGAGGCCAGCCTGACTGATGGGGGGCAGTGGGGCAGGGGCTTGGCACTAGTATGTTGGGAGAGGGAACGGGCTGAGTGCATGAGGTCTTTTGAGTTCAGGAGGCCTGGGGGAGAGCAGGAGAGTGGAGGGGTCTGTTGGGGAGAGGAGGGTGCCAAGCCAGGTGGCCCAAGGGGCAGCTCAGATGTCTCAGCTCAAATGTCGCCATCCTTCCCTGGTCCTGGGGGACTGGACCATGAATGGGCCCTGATCAGATGACACCCCAGTTCCTCAATGGGGCCCTTGTGAGTGTCACCTGAACTCTGGACATGAGAAGTGGTTGTCACAGAGACACAGGGGAGATGGAACCCAAGCCGGGGCTGATGGAGGGGATAAAAGGGTGCCCCAGGGAGGGAGGCCGCTGGCTCAGTTACCAGCGCCATCCAGGAGGGGCCTAGGATTTTATGTGGGGGTGGTTCTGAGAGGGCCTCAGGTCAGGGCAGATGGGAAAACTTGAGAGGAAAGAAATGGGGGGAAAGAGGCTGAGAAAGGGAAGGGAGGGGGGTCATGGTACCCGAGGACCTCTCTTCCTGATGTCACATGGGCTGTGCTCTGCCACCTCCAGACCTCCCTGGGCTTTGAGCTGGCAAGGTCGGTGGGGGTGGCAGAAGCTGAGCTGGCTGGAAGGGAGGCAGCGACACACCTGTTCTGCTTTCCTCTTCTAAGCCCTGGGGAGCAAGACCCCCTGCTGAGGCCCCTCCCCATGGGGGACTGAGGGAGCCTTGGAAGGGGGCCCAAGGGCTGTGGGAGGCGGGGCCCTGGAATCTCAGTGGCACAGTCCCCCCTTGGCTTCCTCACTCATTGGGCTCCCAGCCCCCACCACCTCCCAAACCTCATCTCCCCCAGATCCCAAACCCTGACCAACCTCTCCCAGACCCACAGTGCACCACAGTGCCATAGGCCATGGGCTCTTGGAGCCCCTCTGAAGCCCCCTGCCCCCAGGTGGGCCAGGCCAGAAACCCAGCCCGCGGTGGGGCGGGATACTCACAGTCAGCCTGAAGTGGGAGCAGGTTCCAGCCAGAGGGCCAAGGCTGCAAATGTGGCTTCCGAACTGTGCGGGACCTGTCTTCAGCCGGCCTTCCTCCGCCCACCCTGCCCGCCGGCTCCACCCCTTCACGGACAGACACCTCGGGGGCAAGGGGCCAGGAACGGACACAGGCGCCCTCTGTCTCCCGGGCTAGAACAGGCTGCCCTGTGTCTCTTCCCTGCGGCGGCTGCCGCCACCCCCCTCTCTGCTCTCTTGCTGGGCACAGGAGGAAGCAGGCGGGAAAAGACCTGCAGCGGGACCACTGCCCTGTTTCAGCGCCAGCTCAGCTGTGCAGCTCCTGAGGCTGCTGGGACCGGCGGAGGGCAGATTCTGCCGAGGGGGTCTCAGCCTAGGCGCCTCCACCGGAGTCTCCCTGAGCGGACCCCTTAATAAGCAGTTCAGTCTTGGGAGCCTCTTTGAGGGGTTTCAGCAGAGACCCCGCTGAGAGCTTTCAATCTGAGGACACCCCAACGGGGGCTATCTCAGCCTGGACTCCGTCTGTTCGTGGGCGTCTCAGCCTGGGCTGCCCCGACGGAGGCCTTGGGCTGCAGGGTCCTCGGTGGGGTTCCCGTGCTGGGCGCCCCATCGGCAGTCACCTCCTCTACCCTCCCCCACCCGACGTACACACTGCGGGATAGACACTGGGGTGTGGTGCAGCGCCCCCAGCCCCGGGAAGGAAAAGCCTCGTTAAGACCCCGGCTAAGCCGGGACCATCCAGGCAGCTCCGGGCAGCGCCCCCCAGCGGGGGCAGGTGGGGCTGGGGGCGAGCCGGGCCCCGGGCCCGAGTGCACGGGGGCGGGAGGCGTGATTGGGCGGTCCTCGGAAACTTGACCCAGTCGGTTGGGGAGTGGCTCTCGCCTCCTCCCCCCCGGCGTTATAAACCTCAGCCCTGCGCTGTCGCTCGCCGCCGCACCCAATCTCTTGGTCCCGGTGAGTTGCATCCCCCCCCAAGCCTTGCGGGGAGCCTGGGGAGTCTGTTTTCTTCCTGGACTCCTAGCTCCCTCCCCCGGAGCCAGGTCAGGCAGGGATTCAGGAAGTGGCTTGGGGAGAACCAGCTTCGTCTCCGCAGGAGTGTGTGTGTGTGTATGTGTGTTGTGTCTGGTTGTGGTGATGTGGGGGTGTGGTGGACCGAAGGGGGAGGGAAGAGCTGCGTGTCCCCTTCCTCTGGCCCTCCCCTGCCCGCCCGGGGCTGTGAGCGCCGGTGCCAAGCCCTCCCTGGGCAGGGAGTCCGCTGTCACTGGAAGGCTCTGCCCCTGAGGAAAGGGAGGATGGGGAGCAGAGAAGATGGGGCTGACCGCGCTGAGCCGGCCCTGACCACAGCTGGACGTGTGCCAGACCCTGGGCTTCTCTGTGGGGAAGAGCACCCACCCCCAGCGTTAGCAAGCTTTGGCTTGAGGCTTTCAGGCTGGGCAAGATCAGGAGGGACAGAAAACCCACAAAATGGCCCCCAGACTCAGAGGACTCCAAAGAAGGACCCCAGACTGAAAAGCTCCTCCCAGATGGAGGGGTCTCCGTAGTGAGTTGCCAAGACACAGGCGCTTTATCTTTTTTGTTTGTTTGAAAGGCAGAGAGAGCCCGTGGGCCCATCTGCTGGTTCACTCCCCAGATGCCCACAGCAGAGAGAGGTCTGGGCCAGGCTGAAGCCAAGAACTGGGAACTGCATCTGGGTCTCCCACTTGGGTGGCAAGAGCCAAGTGCTTGTGCCCTCACCTGCTGCCTTCCAAGGGAGCGCATTAGAGGGAAGCTGGAATTGGAAGCAGAGCTGGGACTCGAACCCAGGCACTCCCATATCAAATGTGGGCATGCCAAAGAGTTGTTTCTTCTTCTTCTTCTTCTTCTTCTTCTTCTTCTTCTTCTTCTTCTTCTTCTTCTTCTTCTTCTTCTTCCTCTTCCTCTTCCTCTTCCTCTTCCTCTTCCTCTTCCTCTTCCTCTCCTCCTTCCTCTTCTTCTTCTCCTTCTTCTTCTCCTCATTCTTCTCCTCCTCCTTCTCCTTCTTTTTTTTTTTTTCTTAAGATTTATTTATTGGGGCTGGCGCTGTGGCACAGTGGGTTAAAGCCCCAGCCTGCAGCGCTGGCATCCCATATGGGCACTGGTTTGAGTCCCGCTGCTCCTCTTCCAATCCAGCTCTCTGCTATGGCCTGGGAAAGCAGGAAAAGATAGCCTAGGTCCTTGGGCCCCTGCACCCATGTGGGAGACCTGGCAGAAGCTCCTGGCTCCTGGCTTCGGATCAGCTCAGCTCCGGCCGTTGCGGCCAACTGGGTTCACTCATTTGGGGAGTGAACCAGCGGAATGCTCTACCTCTCTCTGTAACTCTGCCTTTCAAATAAATAAAATAATTCTTTTTAAAAAAGATTAATTTATTTGAGCAGCAGAGTTACACACAGAGAAGGAGAGGCAAAGAGAGAGAGAGGTCTTCCATTCCGCTGGTTCACTCCCCAAATGACCACAATGGCCAGAGCTGAGCTGATCTGAAGCCAGGAGCCAGGAGCTTCTTCAGGGTCTCCCACATGGGTGCAGGGGCCCAAGCACTTGGGCCATCTTCTACTGCTTTCCCAGGCCGTAGCAGACAGCTGGATCAGAAGTGGAGCAGCTGGGACTAGAACTGTGCCCATATGGGATGCAGGCACTGCAAGCAGCAGCTTTACCTGCTATGCCACAGCGCCGGCTCTCCCCCTCACCTTTAATAAAAAGATTTATTTATTTATTGAAAGGCAGTTACAGGGAGGCAGAGGCACAGAGAGAGACAGAGAGAAAGAAATTTTCCATCCACTGGTTCATTCCCCAGCGGCTGGGGCTGAACCAGGCTGGGGCTGAACCAAGATGAAGCCAAGAGCCAGGAACTTCTTCTGGGTCTCCCAGGGAGGTAGCAGGGGCCCAAGCAGGTGGGCCACCTTCCACTATTTTCCCAGGCCATAGCAGAGAGCTGGATCAGAAGTGGAGTAGCTGGGATGCTGATGCTGCAGGGTTAATCCATTGAACCACAGCGCCAGCAGTGCCAGCCCCCTAAACAGTATCTTAACTACTGTGCCAGACGCCTGCCCTGGGCATGGGCATTTAAAAAATATCTCCAGACACAGAAGAAGGGGCTTCCGGAGCTGACCCCCACCTCCACCTAGACTCCCAGACTGTTGCCTGGCCTCCTGCCGCAGGCTCAGCTCCGTCCCTCCCTGTCCCCATCATGCGCCCTGCAGGCAGAGGCCTGAGGTGGCAGATCTCTGTGGCTTGCTCCTGGGCCCCAGGGCTCCCTGACTCATCCCTTCTGCTGCTTCCCGGTCCTGCAGGTCAGCCACGTGACATTGTCAGCTGCAAACCCACCGGGCGTGATGGCAGCCGAGCCACTGACGGAGCTGGAGGCGGCCATCGAGACGGTGGTCAACACCTTCTTCACGTTTGCAGGGAAGGAGGGCCGGAAGGGCAGCCTCAGTGTCAATGAGTTTAAGGAACTGGTCACCCAGCAGTTGCCTCACCTGCTCAAGGTAGGCGGAGGCCTCTGGGACTAGACCGTGTGAGCCGGGCATGGTGGCGAAGCGGTGTTGCCAGGTTCCATGGTGTGACCACAAGACTGCAGGTGTAGATGAGATGCTCCGGGTCTTCTTGCCTGGGGTATGTGTGTGTGTGTGTGTGTGTGTGTGTGTATGTGTGTGTGTGACTGTGGCAGTGGGTACTGGGCTTCACGCTCTCCCACCAGATGACGCTGTTGGGTTCTCTGTCTGTCTGCTCTGTGCCTTCCTGGTCTCGTTTTCCTACACAGGACTGGACCCAGAGCTGGCTCCCAGGAGGCTCATAGACCACAGAGCTGGCAGGAGGCCGAGAGACTCGGGCCCGGGGTGGGCAGGGGCTTGTCCAGTGTTAAAGCTCAGTCACCTTTCTGGAGTCACAGGCTCTGTGTGCAGGGATGGGGTGGGGTGGGGTGCAAGGAGCACCAGTAACACTGCCCCTCCCCACTGCCCCCCGTGGGAATCTCCTTCCTTGGTGTTCAACAGGCCCACTCCTCCTCCTGCCCATGGGGGGGCGCAGGATTTAAATTTCTTTCTTTTCTCTCTCTCGCTCTTTTAAAGATTTATGTATTCATTTGAGAGTCTGAGGCAGAGAGAGAGAGAGAGAGAGAGAGAGGTCTTCCACCTGCTGGTTCACTCCCCAAATAGCCACAGTGGCTGGCGAGGGGCCCAGCAAAGCCATGAGCCAGGAGCCTCCTCTGGGTTTTCCACATGGGTGCAGGGGTTCAAGGACTTGTGTCATCTTTCACTGCTTTCTCAGGTACATTAGCAGGGAGCTGGATCAGAAGTGGAGCATTTGGGACTCAGACCGCTGGCTGTATGGGATGCTGGTGCTGCAGGTGGTGACTTTACCCGATACACCACAGCTCTGGCCTCTGGGATTTAAATTCTATCAAGTTTGGGTTTGCATATCATTCTAGGCTAGCAGTTTTCTTCACAGCCTCTCTGAGAATTCTCAGGCACATAGAAGTGTGGGAATATGGATTTTTTTTCTTTTTCTTTTTTGTTTTATTTGACAGGTAGAGTCATAGACAGTGAGAGGGAGAGACAGAGAGAGAGGTCTTCCTTCCGGGGCTCATGGTTATAATCACTTGCTCAGCTCCCTTGATTCTGCCTCTGAGTTGTCTGGCAGACTCTCAACCCTGGTTAAACCACACATTTTGCCCACATTAACTTGCTGCCTAAATCCACCATTCTGAGAGCAGGTGTTCAGTTTAGGGGTTAAGATGCTTGTGTCTGGGCCGGCGCTGTGGGGTAGCAGGTTAAGCTTCCACCTGTGCCACTGGCATCCCATATGGGCACTGGTTTTAGCCCCAACTGCTCTGCTTCTGATCTAGCTCTTTGCTATGGCCTGGGAAAGCAGTAGGAGATGGCCCAAGTGCTTGGGCCCCTGTACCTGTGTGGGAGCCCTGGAAGAAGTTCCTGACTCCTGGCCTGGGATTTGCCCAGCTCCAGCCGTTGTGGCCATTTGGGGGAGTGAACCAGCAATGAAGACCTCTCTGTCTTTCCCTCTCTGTCTGTAACTCTGCCTCTCAAATAAATAAATAAATAAATGAATCTTTTAACAAATAAACTCCTGGCTTCAGCCTAACCCAGTGTAGCCATCTGGGGAATGAGCCAGTGTGTGGAAGATTTCTCTCTCTGTCTCTGTCTCTCCTTCTGTCTATAGCTCTGCCTTTCAAAAAAAAAAAAAAAAAAAAGTGGGTTAGACATCCATGTGTCCCACATTGAAGTGCCTGGTTTAATTCTTGGTTCTGACTCCGAGTTCTTCCTAACACTGACCCTGGAGGGCAGTGGTGATGGTTCTAGTGTTGGGGTTCCTGCTGTCTTCATGGGAAACCTGGATTGCTGTCCAGCTCCTGGATCCTAACCCTGCCCAGCCTGGCCATTGTGGGCATCTGGGGAGTGAAGCAGTGGATGGAAAAATCTCTCCCTCTCTCTGTCTTCCGCCTTTCAAATAAATAAATAAATAAATACATCTTTGGAAAGAAATAAATGTGTAACCACGGACTCCAAGGGGACCTGGCCCGTGCCTGGCAGTTCTGCCACAGTTCCCCGTGTTCCTGCTCTTTCGGGTGGGTATTTCACAGCTTCTGCCTCATTTCGCATCATCCCTCTCACTGAGAAGATAGGAGCCACCAGGAAGCTTCTCCGTGCCCCACCTCTCTCCCAAACCCACCAGCCATCAACCGGTGCCTTCCCTTCCTTCCTGTTACTCCACATCTGTCTCCGCCCCAGGACCAGTCCCTCCAGCTGAGGCCTGGGCCCCCTCCTCTCCCTTCCACTGGAAGACTTCCCTCTCACCACCCTTCCCCTCTTTGCTGGATCCTTCAGATCAGCTTACCAGAGAGCCTGCTGTGACAGCTCCTTCGGAAAAACAAAGGCAAAAGAAAGCCTGCCCGACCCTGTGATGCATCTCAGCTCTCCTGGACAGCAGAGCTCCTCAGAGACAATGAGGGCCATTTACACTCCGCATCTGCTCTTGGCCCAGGCTGCCTGTCCCCCTGGGCTTTGCTGGCCTTGGGCTTCCTTTGATTCAGATTTCTGCTCACTCGGCAAATCCTCAGTGTGGTCTTCCTTCACCCCGGCATCACAAAGATGGCTTGCGCACTTTCCCCTTGCTTTACTGCTCTTTGGGAACACACCCATCGCAACTTGACCTCAGGGTGTTTGCCCACTGTGTCACCACCAGCGCTTGCAATAGGGTCTGTGGCTAGTAGGTACTCAGTAAAATGTGAATACAGTGCTTCAGTCCTGTTTGCTGCACCAGGTACTACAGACCCGGGGAGGGGGGGGTGCTTATCAACAGCAGAAAAACATTCCTCCCAGCTCTGGGGGCTGCAGGTGTGAGGCCAGGGCACCAGCACCCACGGCTTCTGGCAGGCACCCATCCTCTCTGGGTATAGTCTTCTTGCGCTGTCCTCACTTGGGGGCAAGGACCAGAGAGCTCTGTGGGGTCTCTCTTATGAGGCCACTGGTCCCATTTATGTGGGCTCCACCCTCCTGACCAAAAGCTCTGCCCATTTGGAGGCTAGGATTTCAACAGGAGTTGGGGTGGGGCAGCAAAAACATTTGGTTAACGAAGGGTGAATAAAATTGTAAAAAGAGAAAAGGAAAAAAATTGAGTAAATGAATAGTTTTTAAATATAAAGATTTATTTATTTACTTGAAAGAGTTACACAGAGAGAGAAGGAGAGGCAGATAGAGAGAGAGAGAGAGAGAGAGGTTCATTTCCCAGCAGGCCGCAATGGCTAGAGCTGGGCCAATCCGAAGCCAGGAACCAGGAGCTTCTAAGGGTCTCCTACTTGGGTACAGGGGCCCAAGGACTTCGACCATCTTCCACTGCTTTCCCAGGCCATAGCAGAGAGCTGGATCGGAAGTGGAGCAGCCAAGACTTGAACCGGTGCCCATCTGGGATGCTGGCACTGCAGGTGGCAGCTTTACATGCTGCACCACAGTGCCAGCCCCATGAATATATTTTTTTAATTAATTAATTTATTTTTTTGACAGGCAGAGTGGACAGTGAGAGAGACAGAGAGAAAGGTCTTCCTTTGCCGTTGGTTCACCCTCCAATGGCCGCCGCAGCCGGCGCGCTGCGGCCGGCGCACCGCGCTGATCTGATGGCAGGAGCCAGGAGCCAGGTGCTTTTCCTGGTCTCCCATGGGGTGCAGGGCCCAAGCACCTGGGCCATCCTCCACTGCACTCCCTGGCCACAGCAGAGGGCTGGCCTGGAAGAGGGGCAACCGGGACAGAATCCGGCGCCCCGACTGGGACTAGAACCCGGTGTGCCGGCGCCGCTAGGCAGAGGATTAGCCTAGTGAGCCGCGGCGCCGGCCCATGAATATATTTTTTAAGAGACATTTATTTGAAAAAATTACAGATAGAGGGAGGGAAGGAGGGAAGGAGAGAGAGATCTTGCATCTACTGGTTCACTCCCCAGATGGCTGCAATGGCCAAGGCTGGGCAAGGCTGAAGCCAGGAGTTTCATCCAGGTCTCCCATGTGGGTGTAGGGGCTCTAGCACTTGGACCATCTTCTGCTGCTTTCCTAGGCCATAGCAGAGAGCTGGATTGGAAGTGGAGCAGCTGGGTATCAAACTGGTGCCCACATGGGATGCTGGCACTGCGGTGGTGGCTTTAGCCTCTATACCACAGTGCTGGCCCCTACTACAAGTAGCTTTTTAAAGAATGTAACAATGTATGTGGGATACTTTTCCCTTAAAAATGAATGACTGTATTCTGTTTGATAGGTTAAAGCAAGTTCATATAACCAGTCTTCTGTCTGATGAACACTGTATCCATTTTTTTCCCTTTTTGCAAATATCCTGTTTGTATATTTTTGCACACTTGGAGGAAATTTACTATTATAGGATAAATGCCTGGCAGTAGAAATATTAAGTCAATAGGCAATATATTAAATATTTTTAGTTAAATATTTATTTAGTTAGTTGAAAGGCAGAGTTAGAAAGAAAAAGAGAAAGATCTGTTTGCTGGTTCACTCTTCAAATGGCTGTAATGGTAGGAGCTGGGCCAGGCTGAAGCCAGGAGCCAGAAGCTTCTTGCAGGTCTCCCATGTGAGTGCAGGAGCCCAAGCACTTGGGCCATCTTCTGCTGCTTTCCCAGGCCACAGCAGAGAGCTGGATTGGTAGTACAGCAGGTGGGACTCCAACCAGAACCCACATGGGAGGCTGGCATCCCAAACAGTGGCTTTACCAACTATGCCACAGCGTCAGGCCCCTCAAGTTCATTTTAAATTTTTATGGATTTTACCCATTTTTCTCCCATTGAGGTTGTGCCAGTTTACAAAGCCGCCCACCGTGCATGTGAATGCCTGGGTCCTTGCCCAGAGTGGGTGTTGTCAAACTTGTAATTGGCCAATGTCATAGGTGAAATTGCTATCTTTTTCTGATTTACAGTTCTTCAATTCTTTTTTTTTTTAAGGGAAAGGCTTTATTGGGGAAAACTCAGCAGACCGGAGGGAAGGGGCGAAGAGGGAGAAGGAGAGCAAGAGAGAAAGAGGAGAGAGAAGAGAGAGCAGAGTGAGAGAGAAGAGGAGGCTAGAGAGAGGAGAGACAAGAGGAGGAGAGGAGAGCAGGCAAGAGGAGCCAAGAGAACAGTTCTTCAATTCTGAGTCAAAGCAAACATTAAATTATTTTAAAAATTGTTGATTTATTACACAGAGAGAGTGAGACATAGAAGCAGGCACTCTAAAATGAGATGCAGTGTCCTAACTGGTATCTCAGCTGCCAGGCCAAGTGCAGTTCCCCTAAAAGAATTTCTGATGGGCCGGCGCTGTGGCTCACTTGGCTAATCCTCTGCCTGTGGCGCAGGCACCCAGGGCTCTAGTTCCAGTTGGGGTGCCAGATTCTGTCCCGGTTGCTCCTCTTCCAGTCCAGCTCTCTGCTGTGGCCCGGGAAGGCAGTGGAGGATGGCCCAAGTACTTGGGCCCTGCACCCGCATGGGAGACCAGGAGGAAGCACCTGGCTCCTGGCTTTGGATTGGCGAAGCGCGCCGGCTGTAGCGGCCATTTAGGGGGTGGTCCAACGGAAGGAAGACCTTTCTCTCTGTCTCTCTCTGTCTCTCTCTCTCTCTCACTAACTCTGCCTGTCAAAAAAAAAAAATAATTTCTGATGGATATTTATGTTGCTTATTCTGTCCACTGCATCTTTTTTCCTTTGATCAAACGTTTTTCATATTGGTTCACTAGAATTCTTTTTCAAATGGAGAAATGAACTTTCTGCTTAGTACATGTGGTGCAAATGTTTTTGCTTTGGCCTTTGACTTTGTTTTTGATAGTTTTTGCCATCTAAAATGTAAAACAATTTAAAGAATTTATTTAGCTATTTGAAAGGCAGAGAGAGAGATCTTCCACCTGCTGGTTTATTTCCCAGATGCCTGTAACAGCCTCAACTGGGCCAGGCTGAAGCCAAGAGCCCAGGACTTCCACATGGTTGATGGGGATTCAGGTATTTGGGCTGCCACCTGCTGCCTCCAAGGTGTGCATTAGGGGTATAGCTGGTTAAGCCACCACTTAGGAGTGTCAGTTTGAGGTCTGACATCGTCACTTCTGATCTAGCTTCTTGCTAATGTGTCCTGAGAAGACAGGAGATGATGGCCCAAGTGCTTGGGTCCCTGCCATCCACATGGGAGACCTGGTTAGAGTTTCTGGCTCTTGGCTTCAGCTTGGCCCAGCTCTGACTTTTGTGGGCTTTGGGAAATGAATCAGCAGATAGAAATGCATTCTCTCTCTCTCTCTCTCTCTCTCTCTCTCTCCAGGGCTCTGCCTTTCAGGTAGATGAATTAATAAATACATAAATAAACATTGAATATCTATATAGTGTGAAAAAGGAATCCTGTAGATATTTTAAGTGGGATTATATATTTTAGGAAAGTTGACATCTTTATACGATTGAGTCCTTTTCTTTAAGACAAAGGCATGTTTCTGTTTATTCAAATTTTCTTTCTTTTTCTTTAATGATTTATCTGTTTGTTTGAAAGACTGAGTGACAGAGAGAGTGAGTGAGATATCTTCCATCTGCTGGTTTACTCCCCAATGGCTGCAGCAGCTGGGGCTGGTCCAGGCTGAAACCAGGAGCCAGGAACTCTATCGTGGTCTCCCACAGGGGTTCCAGGGGCCCAAGTTCTTGAGCCATCATTCACTGCCTTCCCAGGAGTATTAGCAGGGAGCTGGGTCAGAAGCAGAGCAGCTGGGACTCCAAACAGCACTTTGATATGGGATGTGGGTGCTCAAAGCAGCAGCTTAACCTGCTGCGCCACAATGCCGGCCCCTATTCAAGTTCTTTATAGCCCTGTGGTGTAATACGAAGTATATTTGGTCTTTGTTCAGCTCCTGTCTCAGCTTCTAAAAGCTTTGGCGTGTCCTGAGTGCCAGGAGGGTCTCTGTTGCTGTTCATCCTGAGCCGCCTTTAATCCCACCTGCGTGTTTGCTGGCGCCAGGGCTCAGGCTGGAGTCCCGAAGCCTCAGGATGGGGCTGGTAACCAGCAGCACCAGGCAGTAGAGGTTAGCTCTTGGCTGGGGTTGGTGCTGAGGTGAAGCTCTGTAACATTGCCCGAACTGCTGGATTTGGTGGGTTTCTGGGCTGCTGGCACACCCAGAAGGGACCGGAAGCTGTATGGCACTTCCCCTGTGCCTTGTCTTCCGCTGGTTGCCTCTCAGTGTCCCCTGTGATACGGGTCCCATGCAGTAAATGGCATAAACAAGCATTTCCCCACTGCTGTGAGCCAGCCTTGCGAAGGTGGAGCCCTGAGGAGGAGAGGGGTCACAGCCTGCAGCTGGGGCCTGGTGTCCGCAGTGGGGACGTCTTGAGGAACAGTGCTTGAAGCCTGCGGGGTTCGTGTCGGGGGTGAGGGGTGGAATGTCAGAACCGTGCTGGATTTCAGGACCCCCAGTTGGCAGCTACTGGAGACTTGCTGGGGCGGGAAGTCACTCGGGGTTCTGCAGGTGTTAAGAGTGTTCTGTGTTGGGGCCCATGTTGTGGGTAGCGCATTAAGCTGCCACCTGTGACTCTGGCATCCCATGTGGGCCTAGGCTCGAATCCCAGCTGCTCCACTTCCAATCCAGTGGATGAAGATCTCCAGCTGTTCCTTTATCTCTGTTCCTTTCTCTCTTTCAAATAAATAAATAAATCTTTTTAAAAGATACATTTATTTATTTGAAAGGCAGAGTTATAGAGAGGCAGAGGCAGAGTGAGAGGTCGTCCATCCTCTGGTTCACTCCCCAAATGGCCACAACTGCCAGAGCTGCGCCAATCTGAAGCCAGGAGCTTCTTCTGGGTCTCCCACATGGGTGCAGGGGCCCAAGCACTTGGGCCATCTTCTACTACTTTCCCAGGCCATAGCAGAGAGCTGGATCGGAAGTGGAGCAGCTGGGACTGAAATTGGCATCCAAATGGGATGCCAGCACTGCAGGTGGTGACTTTACCTGCAGTGCCACAGCACTGGCCTCAATAAATATATCTTAAAAAAAAAAAAAAAAGCATTCTGTGCTGAGTGTGAATGGAGAGAAACAAACTGCACTTGTTTCTTTACAACCCCTTTGCAGGTCTTTTATTCAGTGAGGCTGGGTCTCTACATTTATGCCCAAGTACTTCATATATTATTTATGTATTTGAGAGGCAGAGAGTTCACTCCTCAAATGCTGCAGTGTACCCCCAGCGGGGGACAAGACTGGGAGCAGGGACTTCAGTCCAGGTCTCCCACGTGGATGGCAGGGACTCGATCACTTGAGCTATCACCTGCTGCCTCCCAGGGTTTGTGTTAGCAGGAATGCTGGACCCAGGAGCGGAGCTGGGACCGGAACCCAGCAACTTCCTGGTGTGGGGCCCCATTGTCTTAACTGCTAGGCCGAACACTTGCTCCCCACTTTCTAAAGCAATTTTAAATGGAATCTTTCTCATTATATGGTCTAACTGGCTAACATTCTTTTACTAAAAGCTATTGATTTTTGTGTACAAATATTGTAACCACACATCTGATGATTTATATTAGTTTTTTGTCGGGGAGGGTTTAGAAATACAGACTATTGAATGAGAGCGCTGAGTCAGACGGTCCGGTTCAAAGAATGCAGGTCCCAGGGTCTGGTTTGCTGTCTTCGGTTGGTTATTTAACCTTTCTGAGCCTCCGTTTTCTTTGCTGTAAAATGGACTCATTGCAGTACCATTTGCATTCGATTGGTGGCGCATTTATTCAAGCCCATATTAACTGAGCGCCAACTGTGTCCTGTCGCTGACCTAGCCTTCGGGTTGTGGTGGTGAACAACCGTGTGTGTGTGTGTGTGTGTGTGTGTGTGCATGCCGGGCGTTCTCCCAGGCGTTGGGATTACAGTGCTCATGGAGCCTTTCCTTCTGGTGGGTTGTGAGGACCAAATGAAATTGAGTGCATCATGTGGCATAGAGCCTGGGATCATGCAATTGGGAGTGGTTACGCCAGCCGTCCTTGCCTTCACTGACAGTCGCTTGCTTATAGTATCCTATTTTATTTTATTTTATTTTATTTTAAAAAAGATTTATTTATGGCTGGCGCCGCGGCTCACTAGGCTAATCCTCCGCCTAGCGGCGCCGGCACACCGGGTTCTAGTCCCGGTCGGGGCGCCGGATTCTGTCCCGGTTGCCCCTCTTCCAGGCCAGCCCTCTGCTGTGGCCAGGGAGTGCAGTGGAGGATGGCCCAGGTGCCTGGGCTCTGCACCCCATGGGAGACCAGGAAAAAGCACCTGGCTCCTGGCTCCTGCCATCGGAACAGCGCGGTGCGCCGGCCGCAGCACGCCGGCCGCGGCGGCCATTGGAGGGTGAACCAACGGCAAAGGAAGACCTTTCTCTCTGTCTCTCTCTCTCACTGTCCACTCTGCCTGTCAAAAAAAAAAAAGATTTATTTATTTATTTGAAAGGCAGAGTTTGAGAGAGAGAGAGAGAGAGAGAGAGAGAGAGAAAGGGAGAGAGAGGGGGAGAGACAGAGACGGAAGTTTCCCATCTGCTTGTTCGCTTCCCTAATGCCAGCAACAGCAGGAACTGGGACAGGATGAAGCCCAGAGCAAGAGACTCAACCCAGGTCTCCCGTGTGGGTGGCAGGGACCTAACTGAGCCATTGCCTGCTACCTCCCACGGTGCACATTAGCTGGAAGCTGCAGTTGGGAGCCAAACCAGGACTGGAACCCAGGTACTCTGATCCAAGTGATGCCTCAGCCACTCGGCCAAACGCTCGCCCCCGAGCTAACCCCGCCCTTCCTTTTGGTGTCTCCTCAGGATGTGGGCTCCCTGGATGAGAAGATGAAGAGCTTGGATGTGAACCAGGACTCGGAGCTCAAGTTCAGCGAGTACTGGAGACTGATTGGGGAGCTGGCGAAGGAAATGAGGAAGGAGAAGGCTCTGGAGATCCGGAAGAAGTAGAGCTGGCTGTCCGGGACGGGCGTGGGCAGGCAGGACCTCGATGCCCCCAATAAAGCTTCTCCCTTGGAACACACCCCACCCTGATGTCTTCTCTTGAGACCAGGGGGTGGGAAAGCTCTGCCTGGACCCCAGGCTGGGTTTGAAAACGATGAGCTCACGTCCTGCAGCATCTTGCACATAGTAGGTGTTCAGTAAATAAATGGTTGATGAATGAATACATGAGAAGTAGAGACAGACCTGGGGCAGTGATGTGGCTCCTGCCCTGCAAGGGGCCTCTGGGTGTCAACCACACAGGCTTGGCTCCCTCTTTCCTGGTTCCTGGGGTTTTTCCACTGGGTGCTAATGATAGCGGCAGTGTTAAACCCTTGACCCGTGGTATTTTAGTTAATTCTGTGAGCCCTTTGAGGTGAGTACCATTTTTAAGTCTGGTTTTACAGATGAGGAAACAAACAAAAATGAGAAATAGATTTTCGAGAGGTCACAAAGACAGGACTGGGTGGACCTGGGCTGACATGCCAGAGCCCCGGAGCCGGGATTCCCTGGGAGCCTCTCCCCCCCCGCCCCGCCCCCAGAGCAGTGGGCAGAGAGGCGCAGGGCGGGAGGCTCTGCTCAGGCACTGTGGGTGTGGTGCTGCGGGGAGCAGAGCTATGGGCCGGGGGCTGCCCTCCCTGTTCTTCCTGGATCCAGGACTTGTGGTTTGCACCTCCCGCCACCAGGGAGCACAGGGGCGGGGCTGCTGGCCAGGGCTGGCACTGCTGTGCCCACAGCTGTCCATAGCGGGGCAGCTCATGGAGGCTGAGACAAGCTCCCATTGCTCACCGGGCAAGGATCCCACATGGACGGTCGCCTCCCATCTAAGAGCTCCTAGACAGAGACGTCAGAGGCCCCTCACCCCAACCCCCAGGGCACACACACACAATGACAGTCACTACAAGGGACCCCAGGCCGAGGCAGTCACAGAAGTCCTCCGATGGAGAGACCCTCAGAAGGGTCCCCGGACAGAAGCCCTGCAGGGGACCTCTTGGAAGGAGACCCTCTTGGAAAGCCCCCTCCATTGAAACACCACGGAGGGCCCCTGAGGAGTCCTGGGAGGTGGCGCAGGGACGGCTATTGGGAAATAAGTCCGGATTTCAGAGTTTAGAAAACAGCCCTGGGGAACTCGTGACGTCAGGATCCAGGCCCCTGAGGGCCACTTGGGTTGGTCCCAGTCCCTGGACCCGCGGTGAGGACCCCCTGGGATGTCGTCCTGGGTAGGGACTTAGGGGTGGTGTTGCTGTGGGGCTGCCTGTGGGATTCTGAGGGAAGTGAGTGCCAAGTCTCGGCCTGGCTCCGGCTACCAGGCTGCCCTTCCTGGGCTCCCTCCTCCTGCCCTCCCCGTTTTTCTCTCGGCCACCTGGACTGGCACAGGCTGGACTTGGATCTGTGCGGGCTGGAGTGTCACCATCCAACTGCCCAGCTTGGGAAGAGTGAGTGTGTGTGTGTGTGAGAGAGACTTGGAAGGCTCCAGAGGGCCGCTGGGGACCTCTTTCCTGCCCCTCACAGCCTCCGTCCTACAAGACTCACCTTAGCCCCTCTTCTTTCTTGGGTACTGACTCAGGCTGGCTCCGCTTCCCAGCCCGCAAGGCCCCCAGGCGGATCCCATGGATCCCATAGCGTCTCCAAGCCTCCTTCCCTCCCTCCCCAGCCTTTTTGCTGATCCCAGGCCAGGGGCATCCCAGACCCAGCCCTTCATGCTCCCTCCTCCTGCCAGGGGTGGGGACAGGCCCTGGAACCTCTCTGGCCAGTGAGGGGTGGGGCTCCCACAGCTGGCTCACCGCCTGGGCGGCTGCAATGGCAGGGGTGGCTCAGAGATGAGGCCCAGCCCCCTGCCTCCCCTCCCTTCCCCCAGGTATAAGAGCTGAGCTCAGGTGAGCTGGCTCCTCCCGTCCCGTCTCAACGGCTGCCAGCAGGTAAGGAGGCCTGAGGTTTTCACTCAGAAGGGCTGCCCCTGTCCCGGGAGCACATCGAGCCTCTCCTACCCTTGGCTGCCCCCGGGAGAGCTGGGGACCGGGCTCCTGGAGGGTGGGTGCGGAGGGAGCGTGTTTCAAATACAGGTGGGTTGTTGGCAAAAGTGGAAACAGCGAGGCCAGGGTGGGGCCTGGGGGATTCCCTCTAAATGGGTTCGCCTGGGCGCTGTGCCTTTACGTCCTGGAGCCCGGGCAGGGGCTGAGCCTGTGTGGAGTGCTGTCTGAGCCTCTGGGTGAGGTGCCCCCCCTCACCTGAGGCCCCCCCCTCCTCTAGGCAGATCATGAGCCATCAGCTCCTCTGGGGCACTCTGTAGGACAGCAGAACTCTCCAAGGGACCCAGCGCAGTGGGCACCATGGGCCAGTGCCGGTCAGCCAATGCCGAGGTAGGCCTGCTCACTCCCAGCCTTCCTCTTCCTGCACTGCCCTCCTGCCTCCTGCCTCCACTGACTTCTGCCCCTTCCTCCGGCCTTGCCCTGCACCCCAGCTCTGATGCCCACACAGGGTGATGCGGATGGAGTCCTCCTGGCACTTGCTGGAACCTGCCCTGCCTGGGGGGGCTGGGGTAGTGGGAGGAGAGCCTTGCCCAACCTCTGGCTTGGGGCAGAGGCTGCTGTGGCTTGGAGGCCGGGGTGGGGGTGGGGGAGAGTGTTCTGGGCTCTGGAGTGGGCGGGCACCCCGCGTGCCTTCCAGCTATCTCCTGCCGTGCCAGGGAAGCAAGGTGTCCTAGGGTAAACTGGGTGATGTGCCCTGCCCTCAGGATGCCCAGGAATTCAGTGACGTGGAGAGGGCCATCGAGACCCTCATCAAGAACTTCCACCAGTACTCCGTGGAGGGTGGGAAGGAGACACTGACCCCCTCCGAGCTCCGGGACCTGGTCACCCAGCAGCTGCCCCACCTCATGCCGGTACTGAGGGACTGGACCCTTGCCCCAAGCCACTGCCCAAGACCCCACCCACACAGGCACTGAGGTCCTGGGCCAGCCCCTGGGGAAGGGTGGGGCCGGTGGATCTGCAGGTGCTGCCTGGCTGAGCTGTGATGTCTTCCCTCCCCAGAGCAACTGTGGGCTGGAAGAGAAGATTGCCAACCTGGGCAACTGTAACGATGCCAAACTGGAGTTCGGGAGTTTCTGGGAGCTGATTGGCGAAGCCGCCAAGAGCGTGAAGCAGGAGAGCCCCGTCCCTGGGAGTTGAGGCTATCCCCCTGGGGTGCCTGGGGGGTGTTGGGAAGAGGGGACCTCGAGACTGTGAGCCTGGGAATAAAACTTCTCTCCACCACCACCCTGTTCCCCAGCCTGCAGCGCCTCTCACCTCTGCCAGGTGTGGCTCCGCAGCAGTCTACCCCAGGAGCTCTGTGCTCTTCCCCCTGGGTGCTCCGTGGGGTGTCCACTGGCGGGAGGCATGGCTGTGGGCTGGGGCTGGAGATGGGGGGACCTTGGAGGGTGGAGAGGAGAGGGCTGCGGGACATAGTTTGGAGGCAGGGGCTGGGGCTGCGGCTGGAAAGATGGTACTGAAAAGGGTCTTTGGGAACCAACCCTCCCAACCTCTTCCCTTCCTGTCTGTCCAGTGCTGTCCCTGTCTGCCTCCAGCCCTGCCCCCACTTCCTCCCAGGGCTCCATCCCTGGGCCGGGGCAGGGGAAATGGGGAGCAGGATGGGAGGAGAGGATGAGGAGGGAGTGCCTTTGGGGTGAGAGGACTGGCTGGGTGCTTGGACATTTACGGAATGATGGTTGTTTTATATCATTTGATTAATAAAAAAATAGAAAAATTAACAAATGTTGTCTTTTTTTTAAGATTTATTTTATTTATTTGGAAGGGTTACAAAGAGACAGAGAGGTCTATCCGCTGGTTCACTTCCCAAATGGCCGCAATGGCTGGAGCTGAACCGACCCAAAGCCAGGAGCCAGGAGCTTCTTCTGGGTCTCCCACATGGGAGCAGGGGCCCAAGGACCTGGGTCATCCTCTGATGCTTTCCCAGATGCATTAGCAGGGAGCTGGATTGGAAGTGGAGCAGCCAGGATTCAAACCAGCACCCTTATGGGATGCTGGCACTGCAGGCTGGGGCTTTAACTCGCTGCACCACAGAGCTGGTCCCACAAATGCTGATTGGATGCTTCTTCCTCCAGACTCCACAGACGAGAGGGTGGCAGTGGTTTTTAGGGGCAGTGAATTAGGACTCACTTTTCACCTGTATCTGGGTTGGGGATGGTACCAGGCCTCACAGGTGGCAGAACCAGTCCTGTCCAAGGCATGGGCTGCTCTCAGCCACAGGGCTGGTCCTCTGGCAAGAACTGAGGCCTAGGGGACACACCTGGGAAGGACATGAACCCAGGTGTCTTGGCCTGGGTTTGCATCCCAGCTCTGCCACTTACGTGTCTTTGAGACTCTGGGCGTGCCCTAGGGTACCAGTTTCCTCATCTGTGAAATGGGGATATGAAGGGACTTCCTCACAGGCTGGTTAGGAGGATGAGCATGGGGCACCCTGCCCTGTGAAGAACTTAGAGAGTCTGACACACAGCTGATGCCTGTGAGTGGGGGCCAGGGAGCCCCTACTCTGGGGTCAGGGCTGCCCCAGGACAGCGGGAGGCGGAGCTGCCAGTCTCCTGGGGTACCTAGGGAAAGGGTTCCCAGAGGAGTCCTCCTTTGCGCCTGGGAGGTCTTTGTGATGGGGGTGTGTATCAGGAGAGTTTTCTGTTGGACTGGACTGGAGATGGGAGACCAGGAAGCCAGCCTCTGGGCGCTGATGACCGCCTCTGACCTGAGCCCACGGAAATCAGGCACTGCTCCTGAAATCCCAACAATGGGGAAGTTTCTGTGGCCAGTTAGGGCTGGCCTGGAATGCTAACTGCACTTGTCTGTTACCTGGCTCTCAGGGATCCAGGTGAGAAGGGCAGGTGACAGGTGACAGGTGACAGTGCTTCCCGTCCCCTCTGCACCTGGTTGCTTCTGCTCCTGCCCTGCAGAGCAAGGAGGGTGGGGTTGGGGGAGTGCCAGCTTCCACCACTCCCTCTGGGGTGGGGGTAGAGGGGTGTGATAAAAGGTGTGTATCCCTTTAACAAGGGCCCAACCCCAGGGCCAAGTCAAGAGGGAGCTCAGTCACTATCTCCCCACCGAGCCAGCTCAGCCAGGCAGGGCTGGGGAGGGAGTGGGACAGATTCTGGGAGTGCAGTGGGGAGGAGTCCTGGCTGGGCTGAGCTCGGGGAGCTGCTTGGCAGTGTCAGAGCCCAGGCCCCAGAGCCCTGCTGGAGAGGAGGTGGACAGAGGAGGCAGGTGAGCACCCCAGGCCTGCCCTGGGAGGGACCCCGCGGGCTTGGGAGGCCAGGAGAAGTGACAGTGAGGGGTTCTGGGGAGAGGGGCCTGGCCGAGGCCCGGCAGGAAGGTTTTGTTAATTATTAACTTTCCTCCAAGGCCACTCTGGGAATGGGGAGTCCCGGGGGCTGGCAGAGGCCTTCCAAGGAGTGAATAGGGTGGCAAGACCCCCTCTCGGGGCCAGCAACCGCCTGGGCTCCTCTCCAGGGGCTAGGCCACTGGGCAGAGCGTTTGGGAGCTCTGCCCGCAGCGGCTCCGTCCTCCCCAGACAGAAATGGGCAAACGCACACCGGTGGGGGGCTGAGGGGTAGCCAGGCCTTGCCGCAGGCCTCACCGTGCCCTGGGAGAGGTGATGGGGCCCGGGAGGGCCCAGGGAGGCCGAGAACGCGGGCAGCGGGGGCAGGGGCTGAGGCGGCCTCTCTTCCACCCCGCGCCCTGGGCAGGTCCCGGAAGCGGGCCCCATTGTGCTCCCGGAGCTGTTCCTTGGGAGGGACCTGGGTGAGGCCCTGGGGAAGCCTGGGAGCTCCCCAGGAGAGGGTGAGGGAGAGGGGCGGAATCTCCAGCCCTGCAGCTTCTCCAGCTTACGATCCAGGCAGGTCGTGGCTTGAAGCCTTGATTGGCAGAGGCACCAGGTGTTAGGAGGCTGCCCCTGCCCTGCAGGTTGTGGGGGTGAGGGCAGGGGGGCTGGCGAGCCGGCTGCAGCCTTTCCCCACCCACTAGTAAAGTGCTCTGTGCTGGTGAGGCCAGGGGAGCCATGTGTCTGTGTGTCTGCTCCCAACTTCTCCGACTTCACTGGTCTCAGAGAACTTTTCTGAGGATCTGGCTTCTTGATACAAAAGCAGCAGGGGGTGGGAGGTAGCTGGCTTATCCAGGGGTGGCAGCGTGTCTTGCTATGTGTGTGTGTGAGAATTAGATGCAGGGAGCCCTGTGAGGCAGGGAGGGCTGAGGCAGGTGCACCTGTGTGAACCCTGAGCCTCGTTCAAGTGGAAAGAAAGGTTGAGAGGGAGCAGGGTGCAGGGCTGCGGAGACTGGGGAGATGGGTTTGGAACAATCTTGCAAATCGAGACAGCAGTGCCAGCCCAGCTGGGATTGAGCCTCTGTGTATATCGAAGGCAGCTGGGACACACGAGTGGGTCAAGAGGGAATGACTGGCCGGTGCCGTGGCTCAATAGGCTAATCCTCCGCCTTGCGGCGCCAGCACACTGGGTTCTAGTCCCGGTCGGGGCGCCGGATTCTGTCCTGGTTGCCCCTCTTCCAGGCCAGCTCTCTGCTATGGCCCCGGGAGTGCAGTGGAGGATGGCCCAAGTGCTTGGGCCCTGCACCCGCATGGGAGACCAGGAGAAGCACCTGGCTCCTGGCTTCGGATCAGCACGATGCGCTGGCTGCAGGGCGCCGTCCGTGGCGGCCATTGGAGGGTGAACTAACGGCAAAGGAAGACCTTTCTCTCTCTCTGTCCACTCTGCCTGTCAAAAAAAAAAAAAAAAAAAAAAAAGAGGGAATGACTGAGAGAATGAATAAGTGATTCAATGAACAGACAAGCAAATGAATGATGGAGACATGAGGCAGGTGGAAGGGGCAAAGAGGATGGGCCTTTCAGCTTGGGCTCTGGAGAGAACAGAGGCTTGGGGAGAGGAGCCCATGGGCACATCCCAACACTTGGGAACAAGCAAAGACCCCAGCATGTCATGGGAAGAGAACGTCAGCTTTGCAGGGGTCAGGGGCTGGGGGCTGGAGAGGTGGGGGTGGCTAGCAAGCACTTGGAGGGGGTGGAGCTCCGCATCTGGGGGTGGGAGGGTGGGGCTCCAGTGGCTGGGATCCAGGGGCATGGTGTCAGGGCAATTTGGGCTTTTGGAGAAGTCAGCAAGCTGGGCAGAGGTGGGCGGGGTGGGGGTGAGAGCCTCCTGGTTGCTCAACGATGAATCAGCCCAGGAGAAGACAAAGAGAATATTGGGGGAGGAGCAGGGGCCAGGGCAAGAAGGCCCCTTGGAGGACACGTGGTCCCTTCGGTCTCCCTTTTTTGGAAGGCTTGGTATACACTATCCCCACTCCATCTCCCAGGCCAGTTGCAGGAACCACCTCCTGCCCAACCTTGCTAAGAAGGGGCTTCTGGGGCAGCACACCTGTGCCACCCCCATGCTGGAGCCCCATAGGCCTAGCTGGTGCGAGGACAGGCAGGCCAGAGGAGCAGGTGGCTGTGGGATGGGGAGGGTGGCAGCACCTGTCTCCTGGCTCCCAGGGGAGGGAGGGAGGAGGAGGGTAATGACACCTCATGGTCCCACTCTGATACCCTTCCTCAGAAGCCCCAGGTCCAGATGGTTATCTCCATTCCTGTCCATTTTAGAAGCAGGTGAGGAAGGGTGGGTTAGTGGGAGGAGAGCCTAGCAACCGCATGCCAGAGATGCTGACAGTGCCTGTCTGGTGACCAGCACCCCTGAGAGCAGGCGGCCGAGTCATCCCTTGGGTGCTCACCTCTGGTTGTTGCTGCCCGAGGCCGGGTAGGGGTGGGGCATGGTGTTGAGAAAGGACAGGAGGACCCTCTTCTGGCTGGAGAACCAGACTCCAAGGAGGCAGACAGCAGGAGAGTGGGCTGACCGGTGGCGACAGGCACCGAGACATCCAGTTCTTTCTCTTTCCCTGTCCCTGTCCCTGGCTGTTTGCCAAAGGATCCCTCAAGAGCGAGCGAGGTCCGAGCTGGTTAAGGGTGGGGGCTTCTCCGAGTTCTCCTCTACTGCCACTGCTGAGTTGGGAGTGGGCACACACAATCCTTCGTGGCATGGACGCAGTCTCCAGAGTGCCCAGGAAGGCTGCTCAGGGCAGCAGAGTGACAGAACATGGCTTAAAAACTTGCTCCTCATTTGTGAACCTAAGAGTGTGTGACCAGCTGACCAAACTTCCAGCAGGCAACCATGCAGTGATGCACGCAAATAATGAGTATGGGAAAGAGGATGGTTTCCTGTAGTTCCGGCACCAGCCTCATCCTTCCAGCCACAGACCAGAGTGGTCAGGGAGGGAGGGGGGGGGCAGGACTTCCCGCCAGAGCCCCCTCCCTCCCAACTCCCCTTCTTGCTTGCAGCCTGGCTTCCTCCCCCTCCCCCAGTCTCAGTCTTCCACCAGAAAAGGCTTCATTAAAGAAAAGGCTCAGCAAGGTGGTCATGGGCCTTGGCTACCTGGGTGTCAGGGTTGCAAGGAAGCGGAGTATTCATAGAATATCCACCATGAGCAAGGCCCTGGGCCAGGCTGTGTGGCCACCAGGCCGTGTGGCCGAGGAGAGATGCACGGATTAAAAGCAGGGCGGTGCTTGTGTATCCAGGGTTTTAAAAACAGTTGTCACCAAGTCTGCGTGTCCTGCCATGTGGCTGAGAAAATACAGCAGCTGAGTGTAAAAAAACACTATGCTTGGCTCAAGGAATGAGACAAGACCCAGAGACTGCGGCCACACCAGTGGTGTGGTGCTGGCGGGGCATGCAGACACTGGGCCTGTGGGAGTCAGGGGGCTCGGGTGCCCAGGGCAGGATCCAGGCAGGGTCCAGGCAGGGCCGAGTGCTGGGCAGGCATCCACTGGGGAGAGAGGCCAGGGTGCTGGGCACGATGGCTGGGGCCTACTCAGGCCCACACGGTGGCTCTGTCCCTGTTGTGTCCGCCTCCTCTGGCCAGGACCAGCTGGCGAGGGCAGCTGGAACTCATTCCTGGGCCTGGGGGTGGGAGGGGAGTCTGATTTGCCCGAGGTTGACTTGGGGGGGCTCTGGGCATGGGCGGCGACTCACAGACTGTATCCGCCTGCTCCCCTCATATCCTGTTATTGAGAGGGCTGGCTGTATCCGCTGGGCTGTGAGCGCCTTTGTCCTGGGGTGAGGGGGTGACGCATGTGGCCTCTGCTTTGGCAGCTGCTGCTGTGTCCAGGGGCTGGCAGCAGCTGGGGCAGAACGGGGCTGCGTTCCTGCTTAGGTAAGGGCATGGGGGCTGCCCACGGGTCCCCCTGTATATTTAGGGGTAGGGACGAGGGAGGAGAGGCTGGCAGGGTATGGCGGGTGGGGTGTGGCACAAAAATATGGTAGGATAAGGCCGGCGCCGCGGCTCACTAGGCTAATCCTCCGCCTAGCGGCGCCGGCACACCGGGTTCTAGTCCCGGTTGGGGCGCCGGATTCTGTCCCGGTTGCCCCTCTTCCAGGCCAGCCCTCTGCTGTGGCCAGGGAGTGCAGTGGAGGATGGCCCAGGTGCTTGGGCCCTGCACCCCATGGGAGACCGGGAAAAGCACCTGGCTCCTGGCTCCTGCCATCGGATCAGTGCGGTGCGCCGGCCGCAGCGCGCCGGCCGCGGCGGCCATTGGAGGGTGAACCAACGGCAAAAGGAAGACCTTTCTCTCTGTCTCTCTCTCTCACTGTCCACTCTGCCTGTCAAAAAAAAAAAAAAAATGGTAGGATGAATTAGAACTTTGTCCTTTTTCAGAGAGGGACAGGGGGCAGCTGTGGCTTGAGACCCTGGACTCACTTGTCTGGGAACCTAGAGCCCAGGACCCTGCCTCCCACGGTGTTGCCTGGAGCTGGGGTCCCCTCTGGTCCTGAGGGCGCGGAGCACCCCTCCCCCCCCTTGGCTTCTCTCAGCAGATCCTGCCTACGCTTGCCCTCAGGGCGGGGGCTTTGGGGGGCCAGGTGCGGAGCAGGGGGTAGGGGTGGGCAATGACTCCTTCCTCCTCTTCCCAGCTCCAGCTCTCACCAGGGCTCTACCGAGCCTGGTGCCTGCGGCTGGGGAAGGGCTGTGGAACCTGCTGAGGCAGTCCAGCTGGAGCACCTGCCTTAGCCGAGCCAAAATAGTTCTCATTCCAGGGCCCACCCCTGTGTGCCCCGACCCCTGCCTCCTCCCTTCTCCGGAGGACCAGCCGGCCTGGGGTGGTGCTGGTGGGGGAGAGGGGGAGGGTCCAGGGCACCAGGTGGGCACGGGGTTGGGGGAGGTTAGTCTTCTCACCTCCCCCGCTCCTGTTGCTGCCCAGGCCCTGCGGGAGGTGAGCCAGCGCCATGGCTGAAGACGGCTACACAGAGCTGGAGAAGGCTGTAGTGGTCCTGGTGGAAAACTTTTACAAATACGTGTCCAAGAACAGCCTGGTCAAGAACAAGATCAGCAAGAGCAGCTTCCGCAAGATGCTGCAGAAGGAGCTGAACCACATGCTGACGGTGCGTCCCCCACCCAGGCAGGCCCGCCTCGCTCCCGCGCCCTCCCTCCGCGCCTCACCTGAGGCCAAGGCCCTTGCAGAGCTACCCCCAGCCCAGGCGCTCAGAACCTGCGCCCTCCCTCAGCGGGCCTTTTCCAAGGACGGGTCCTGGCCTCAGCGCAGGGTCTGTGTGGGCTCTCTCCAGGGCTACCGCCGTCAACGTGGCTAATTCTGCTTCCTCCCCAGGACACAGGGAACCGGAAGGCCGCCGACAAGCTCATCCAGAACCTGGA
The DNA here is from genome assembly GCF_051225735.1 of Oryctolagus cuniculus. Classification (NCBI taxonomy): domain Eukaryota; kingdom Metazoa; phylum Chordata; class Mammalia; order Lagomorpha; family Leporidae; genus Oryctolagus; species Oryctolagus cuniculus. The sequence continues at coordinate 45,269,898 of NC_142873.1, forward strand.
CGCCAACCACGACGGGCGCATCAGCTTCGATGAGTACTGGACCTTAATAGGCGGCATCACGTGCCCCATCGCCAACCTCATCCGCCAGCAGGAGCAGCAGTGCAGCCCCTAGGGGAGCCCCGCCAGCCCCGCGAGGCACCGCCCCAAGCCCCGCCCCGTGCCCCTCCCAGGGCCCTCAGCCCCCTACCCCTCACCCTTCTCCGCATCCTTGCTGAACGCGGTGGAGCGGGGATGTCAGGACCCCCCTGTGAGTGTCTCAGCCTGGGGATGCCTCCCCAGGGGGTCTCCGGTCTTCGTCCCTGGAGCCAGCAGGCCCCAGGTGCCTCTCAGTGAGCTCTCAATGCTGTCTGGGGACCCCAAGGGTTTCCTGACCTCCTAAGCCCACCCGTCCTCCGGCGTCTGACTCCTGGTCTGGCGTGACCGCCAGAGGTCAGCTGGCTGGCCGACGTGTCCCTTCCGCTGGTGGCAGCGGCGGCAGTCGGAGCCACCTCTCCCCGTCCCGTGAGCCCTCCTGGGTAGAGAAGCACTTCCGGGGCTCCCCTCCAGCGGCCTCGGCATCTGAGAAAGAGCCAAGCAGTGCAAGCCTCCGCCTCTGCGCAGCCACCAGATGATGGAAATAAAGGCTAGGTTTGGAGTTTGTATCTCCCGCACCTGGTCCGTTTGTGATGCTCATTAAAACCCTCCCACCTCTCCTGAACATGGTGGTCTCTGCCCTGGGCCCCAAAACAAGGTTGGGGGGGAGCAGATCTCACAGAGAAATCCCAAAGGGAGAGCAAGAAGGAAACCAGGGGCTCCTGGACCCCAGCAGGCGCTGTCGGCCCTGGGGGCAGCTCCCTGTCTCCTGCTCCATGACGTCACCCGCTCTAGTCCCTCCCAGCCCAGTCTCAGATTCACCCTCACCTTTTAGGTGCACCTGAGGTCTCCTTTCACCCTTACTGCCATTCAGTGAGAGAGGGACCCTGAGTCATGAATTCTCATCCAGAGATTCTTCCAATACACGGAGGATATGTGGGGTGGAGAAGCAGGAGTGCGAGGGAGGAGGGATATGGGAAGCCAAGACCTGTAGCTTCTGGAGGGGTGGCTGCCAGTTTCTCTGTTTCTTCCCTGCTCCTGCAGCCAGGGAGGTCCCAGCCTGCAGAGCGTGGGATCGGTGGTTTCCAATCGAAGGCAGTGCGCCCCAAGGTTTAAGGTCTCCTCAAACATGCACTGACATGGTTTTACTGGGATCCACTCAGGCCCCCAGCCTTGTGAAGCTGCTCTGTCCCAGAACGACTGGCAGCCCAGGTGTCAAGGGGGCCTCCTTCCCCACTGCCTCTCTCAGTCACCCTCCTTAATTAAGGACTAAGGGCATGCGCTTTACCTGTGCAGAAAGTTTCTCTGCTGCCTTGACTAGTGGTGCAGATGAACACAATTCAGGAGGTGGTATTCTTATCTTCTACTTATCTCTCCACTCACCTACCATTCACCTATCCATCCATCTATTCATGGATGGATCAGTTCATCCATCTATTCATCTGTGGATCAATCTTCTATCTATTATATATATTCATCCACCCATTATCCTTTATCTATCTATCAATATCTACCAATCATCTATTATATATCAATATATTATCTATCCATTCATCTACCAATTATCTATCAATCCCCTATCATCTGTCTATCCACCCATTCATCTATCCATCCATGTATCATCTATTAATCATTTATCCATCCATCCTTCCATCCATCCATATATTATCTATCAATTATCTTTCATCTGTCTATCCACCCATTCACCATCTATCTATCTATATCTATCATAGGGAAAACACGTGACACAAATCTCCCCTCTTGAAGTGTACATTACAGTGTTGTTAATTATATGCCACTGTTGCACATCAGGTCTCTATAGCTTTCTCATCTTGCATGACTGTAACTCAACAGCCATTGAACACCTCTGCTTCCCCCTCACCCAGTAACCACTGTTTGAATAAGTTTCATTATTTTAGACATCTCTATCTCATCTAAGTGGAATTGACCGTATTTGTCTTTTTGTGATTGGCTTAGCTCACTTAGCATAAAGGCATAATGTCCTCAAAGTTTATCTAAGTTGTAGTATATGACAGGGTTTTTTGTTGTTGTTGTTGTTTAAGATTATTTTATTTATTTGTCAGAATTACAAAGAGAGGGAGGATCAGAAAGAGCCATCATCCAACCACTGGTTCACTCCCCAGATGGCTGCAACAGTCAAGGCTGGGCCAAGCCGAAGCCCAGAGCCAGGAATTCCATCTGGGTTTCCCACATGGGTGGCAGTGTTCCAAGTACCTGGGCCATCTTCCTCTACCTTCCCAGGTACATTAGCAGGGGGCTGAATGGGAAAAGGGGCAGCTGGGACTTGAACCGGTACACATCTGAGATGCTGGCATTGCAGGCGGTGGCTTAACCCATTGTGCCACAACATTGGCCCTCCCCTTTTTGTTAAAAGAAAAAAGGCTAAATAATTCTCTGTTTTATATTAGCTATCTATGTCTACTACATATACACATACTAACACATTTTCTTTATCTGTTCAACTGCAGATAGACATTTAAGCTATTTCTACATCCAGGCTATTGTGAATAATCCTGAAATGAACATGGATTTGCAAACATCCCTTCAAGGTCTTTTTCTTTTTTTTTTTTTTTTTAAAGGCAGAGTGGATAGTGAGAGAGAGAGAGAGAGAAAGGTCTTCCTTTTGCCGTTGGTTCACCCTCCAATGGCCGCTGCGGCTGGCGCGATGCGGCCAGTGCACCGCGCTGATCCGATGGCAGGAGCCAGGTGCTTCTCCTGGTCTCCCATGCGGGTGCAGGGCCCAAGCACTTGGGCCATCCTCCACTGCACTCCCTGGCTACAGCAGAGAGCTGGCCTGGAAGAGGGGCAACTGGGACAGAATCTGGCACCCCGACCGGGACTAGAACCCAGTGTGCTGGCGCCGCAAGGTGGAGGATTAGCCTGTTGAGCTGCGGCGCCGGCTTTTTTTTTTTTTTTTTTTTTTAAGATTTATTTATTTGTTTGAAGGGCAGAGTTACAGAGAGAGAGAGAGAGAGAGAGAGGTTTTTCTAGCCATTGGTTCATTCCCCAAATGGCCACAATGGCCGGAGCTGGGTCAATCTGAAGCCAGGAGCCAGGGGCTTCCTGGGTTTCTCACGCTGGTGCAGGGGCCCAGGGACCTGGGCCATCCTCTACTGCCTTCCCAGGCCACAGCAGAGAGCTGGCTTGGAAGTGAAGCAGCTGGGACGTGAACTGGGGCCCACATGGGATGCCGGCCCTGCAGGTGTTGGCTTTACCTGCTAAGCCACAGCGCCAGCCCTGAGATCCTGTTTTTCATTCCTTTGAATATAAAGCATACTCAGAATTCAGATTGTGGAATAACAGGTAGATCCATTTTTAATTAAATTTTTTAAAAAATTATTTTTATTTTATTTGAAAGAGAGACAGAGAGATCTTCCATCTGCTGGTTCACTCCCCAAATGCCTGCAATAACCAGGGCTGAGACAGGCCAAAGCCAGGAGCCCAGAACTCAGTCTGGGTTTTCTACGTTGGTGGCAGGGACTCAGCTACTTGAGCCATTACATACAGCTTCCCAGGATTGCGCTAGCAGGAAGCTGGATCAGAAGTGGAGGAGCTGGGACCTGAACCAGGCACTCCAACATGGAAGGCAGGGATCCCAAGTGATGACCAGTCTTGCCTTACTTTAAATTTTTTAATTTTAAAAAATGTATTTATTTGAAAGGTGGGGGAAGGGGGAAATGGGGGAGGGAAAAGGGGGGAGGAGAGAGAGAGAGAGAGAGAAACATGAGAAAAACTCCTGTTCTTTGGTTCATACCCCAATTGCCCACAGTGGACAAGGTTGGTGGGACCTGAAGCTGGGGTCTAGGAGCTCAGTGCAGGCCTCCCACAAGGGTGACAGGAACTCAGTTACTGGGGCCATCACTGCTGCTTTCCAGGGTCTGCATTAGCAGGAAGCTGGAGCCGGGAGTTGGAGCTGGGTGTGAAACCCAGATACTCCACTGTGGGGTGTGGGTGTATCAGTCGGCCTCTTAACCCCCAGGTCAGAGGCCCACCCCCATCTTTAACCTCTTCAGAAACCTCCGTAGTGTTTTTGTGGCAGCTCCAGCATTTGACAATCCTGTCAACAGGGCTGAAGGTTCCAGTTTTCCCATGTCCTTATCAGTCCTCCTAGAGTTTTCTGGGTTGTGATGGAATGAGAAGGCCGTGCCAAGATGGCCGCTGGCAAGCCAGCCTCAGTTACTCAGAAAATGGCTTCGGAACCCACCTGGCAACAGAGCCTGCCTGGCAGCAGGCAGTGATTGGTTACGGCATAACCCACCCCTTGACCGGCTTGGCTGCCTTGGCTATATAAGCTGCTGTACCAACTGAGGCTGCTCGCCTCTGGCCTGCTTTCACCCGACTCCCAGGGTCTGTGTGGTGACTCCGCGCCTCTTTCCCCCGCCTCTTTCCCCCACCGCGCTTCTCTCAGAATGAATCCACAACACTGGGTTTTGCTTTGACAGTGTCCATCCCAATGGGTCTGAGTGATATCTTGTTTGATAGGAATTTGGTGAGACAACCAAGGTTGGTTAGCAGCAGTTCATTGCAAAGTTTTGTTTTACAAAGGAAGGACTGTGCCTTTAAGAAGCAACAGCTAAGCCCCCTCCATGCCGCTCTGGCTGGAGGTCTTTGACCCTAATAAATCTTTGTAAATCTCAAAAACAAAACAAAACAAAACAAACAAACAAAAAACCCAAAAAACAACACAGCTGTTGCACAGAAGTTTTTAAGTTTGATATAGTTGCATTTGTTTATTTTTGCTTTTGGTGTCATATGCAAGAAATCATTGCCAAGATCAATTTTTTTTGAGGCGTTTTATAGTTTTAGGTCTTACATTTAGGTTGTGAGATGAAGGTCTAGATTCTTCCACACATGGATATCCAGTTTTCCAAACTCCATTTGTTTAAGAGTCTGTTCTTTCCCTATTGTGTAGTCTTGGCACCCTGTGGCCATATTCATTTCACCATACTCATTAGAGTTACTTCTGGGCTGCCTATTCTGTCCATTGGTTTATATGTTTGTCTTTGTGCCAATGCCATACTATTTTGACTAATGTAGCTTTGTAGTATGTTTTTTTTAAAAAGATTTATTTATTTACTTGAGAGGTAGAGTTAACAGACAGAGACAGGGAAAGAGAGAGAGAGAGAGAGAGAGAGAGAGAGAGAGAGAGAGGTCTTCCAATGTTGGTTCTCTCCCCAAATGGCTGCTATGGCCCGGGCAGGGCCAGTGTGAAGCCAGGAGCCAGGAGCTTCTCTTGGGTCATCCCACATGGGTGCAGGGGCCCAAACACTTGAGCCATCTTCCACTGCTTTCCCAGGCTACATGTAGAGAGCTGGATTGGAAGAGGAGCAGTTGGGATACAGACCAGAGCCCATATGGGATGCCGGCGCCACAGGCAGAGGCTCAGCCTACTAAGCCACAGTACGTCAGATTTTCTATTTCACTTTCCCAAGGCAATTTCTAATTTCCTTTGTGACTTCTTCAGTCCATTGATTGTTGAAGAGTGGATTGTTCAAATTCCACGTATTTGTGAATCTTCCAGTTTTTCTGGTGCTATTGATTTCTAGTTTCATTCACTGTGATCAGAAAAGAGACTTGGTGGGATTTCAATGCCTTTAAATTTGCTGACTTGTTGTGTGACCTGTGGGGTGTGATCACTCCCGGGGAACATTCTGTGTGTGCACTGAGACTAACATGCGGGACCGGCACTGTGGTGTAGCGGGTAAAGCCACCTCCTGCAGTGCTGGTATCCCATAAGGGTTACTAGTTTGAGTCCTGGCTGCTCCACTTTCGATCCAGCTCTCTGCTATGGCCTGGGAAAGCAGTAGAGGATGGCCCAAGTCCTTGGGCCCCTTCACCCATGTGGGAGACCCGGAAGAAGCTCCTGGCTCCTGGGTTCAGATCGGCACAGCTCTGGCTGTTGGGGCCATTTGGGGAGTGAACCAGCAGATGGAAGATCTCTCTTTCTCTCTCTCTCTCTCCCTCTCCTTCTCTCTCTGTGTAACTCTGACTTTCAAATAAATAAATAAATAAATAAATAAATCTTAAAAAATACAGTGAAAAGGCAGAACGATATTTAAAAAAAAGAATAACATGCATTGTGCCGCTGTCAGACAGACCGCTCCCTTCATGTCTGTCCAGTCGGACTACAGTGTTGCTCAAGTCTGTTGCTTTCTTACTGACATTCTGTCTGGTGTCTTAAAAATTATTAAATATTAATCATATAATTTAATATTATATAATATTTATACATTAATATAATATTAAATTGAATAATTTGTTTTTTTTAATTTGAAAGGTAGAGTTACAGAAATGGAGAGGCAGAGGCAGAGAGAGAGAGGGAGAGAGTTTTCCATCTGGTGGTTCACTCTTCAAATGGCCGCAGTGGCCGGAGCTGAGCTGATCCAAAGCCAGGAGCCAGGAGCTTCTTCCAGGTCTCCTTCTTGAGTGCAGAGGCTCAAGCACTTGGGCCATCTTCTGCTTTCCCAGGCCCTAGCAGAGAGCTGGATCAGAAGTGGAGCAGTCGGGATATGAACCAGTGCCCATATGGGACACCGGCTCTCCAGGCAGGGTTAACCCACTTTGCCACAGTGCCCGCCCCCTGTCTGGTTATTTTATCATACATGCATATTTTTTTCTTTTCTTTTTTACTTATTTTTAATTTTTTTTTTATTTTTTGACAGGCAGAGTGGACAATGAGAGAGAGAGAGACAGAGAGAAAAGTCTTCCTTTTTGCCGTTGGTTCACCCTCCAATGGCCGCCGAGGCCTGCGTGCTGTGGCCAGCTCACTGCGCTGATCCGAAGGCAGGAGCCAGGTGCTTCTCCTGGTCTCCCATGGGGTGCAGGGCCCAAGCACTTGGGCCATCCTCCACTGCACTCCCGGGCCACAGCAGAGAGCTGGCCTGGAAGAGGGGCAACTGGGACAGAATCTGGCACCCCAACCGGGACTAGAACCCAGTGTGCTGGCGCCGCAAGGTGGAGGATTAGCCTATTGAGCCGCGGCGCCGGCCATACATGCATATTTTAAATGAGTGATGTTTAGGTTTAACTGAACACAATTAAAATAGTCTTAACTGTTTTATTTAAAAATCTTACTAGTGGAGTGGGTGTTTGGCCTAGTGGTCAAGACACCGATAAGGTGCCTGATCAGAGTGTCTGGGTTTGGTTCCTGGGTCCACTTATGACTCCATCCTACATTAATGCAAACCCTGGGAGGTGGAGGTAATGGCTCAGGGGTTGGGTTCCTGCCACCCGTGTGAGAGATCTGGGTAACATTTCTAGCTCCGAGCATTGGAACTGCTCCACTCATGGCTGATGTGGGCACCTGGGGAATGAACCAGTGGATGGACACTCTCTCTGTATCTCTGTCATGCAAATAAATAAAAAAAGTTGCAATTTCTGGGGCCGGCATTGTGGTGTGGCAGGTTAAGCTGCTGCCTGCCACTCCAGCATCCCAAATGGGCACTGGTTTGAGTCTCAGCTGCTTCATTTGCAATCCAAATTCCTGCTAATGCACCTGGGAAAGCAGCGGAAGATGGTCCAAATGCTTGGGTCCCTGCCACCCATGTGGGAGACCTGGAAGAAGCTCTTGGCTCCTGACTTTGGCCTGGCCCAGCCTCTCTCTCTCTCTCTCTCTCTCTCTCTCTCTGTAACTCTGACTTTCAAATAAATAAATAAATCTTAAAAAAAAAAAAACAACTTAGCTGTCAGCTTGAAAATTATGCAAGGCAGTACATAGTTCTAAAGATTTCCTATAAAGATTTTTAAAAATCCTATTAGAAGCCAACTGTGTGGAGACAAACCACCGCTTTAGAGAGTATTAGGATATCTGCACAGCGGGGCGGGTGCTAGCTGGGAAAGCCTCCTGGGAGAAGGATGAGTGGGGCTGGGGCAGGAGGCAGAAGCGGGCAGGCCTGGGCTGGGGTTGCAGGGGCAGAAGGGGACGAAGAGCCGCTTATAAGACAGAGGGCACTGACGGGAGCAGCCAAGGCCCTGGGGTGGCGGCAGGGATCCTGGGGGCCCGTGAGCTGGAGGATCCCATGGGCAATCCTGCAGGACCCTTCCTTCTGTCTCCTTCCCACCGGCAGGCTCTGGCCCCCACCCCCACCCCACACAGCATTCCCGTTCCCATCGTTCCTTCCCAAGGCAGAGGGAAGGTGGGGAGGGAGGAGAACGTCCTGTCTGTGTCAGAGACTCCCCTAGGTGGGCTGGGGGAGGAGCGCTGGCTGGGAGGGGCAACCCCAGCCCTGTCCACTGTCCAGGACCCCCTCTGCCTCCTGGAGACAAGGGGCTGCGCCTCCCCCCCCCTTCACTGGCCAGGATCCTTGGCAGGAGCCCAGCCCGGACCCCTATCTAGACTTCAGAACAGCTGGGAACCGGCTGCTGTGTGACCCCAGTTAGAAGCCTGTGGCTAGGGCTCTAAGCTTGAGCCTAGAAGGCTGGGGAGGGAGCTGGGCTTCTCTGGAGGTCAGAGCACAGGACTGGGAGCTGGAGAGGTCCCAGAGGAGCTACCGTGACTGCAGGGTCAGACCGCACAGCGGGAGGCCTCCCTGGAGAGCCTTGGGGTGACAGGAGGGCAGCCTTCCTCAGCCGGGGTTCCAGGGACCAGACAGCCTGAGCAAAACAGAGGAGAGAGGACCAAAAGCAGGCTCCCTTGAGGCTTTGTAGGACCCTTCTGTAGCCATATTTGTCATTCTTTAGGGTGAGATGGTGGCTGATCTTGTCACATCAGAGTAGGGGACCTAAAACCAGCAGTGTGAGCTCTTGTACTTCCTCCACATCTGGCTTTATTTTCCATTTAGAGCCCTTGCAAATTTCCTTTTGAAAAACTGAACAATCCTTCTTGCTACTCCTGTGTTAAAAGTTTTAAAAACCACTTTAAAAGATGATTTACTTTATTTATTTGAAAGGCAGAGTTACACATTGAGAGACAGAAATCTTCCATCTGCTGGTTCACTCCCTAAATGGTCACATGGGACAGGTTGAAGCCAGGAGCCAGGAGCTTCCTCTGGGTCTCCCACATTGGTGGCAGGGGCCCAAGCACTGGGGCCATCTTCTGCTGCTTTCTCAGGTGCATTAGCTGGGAGCTGCATCAGAAGTGGAGCACCAAGGACTTGAACCAGTGCTCAAATGGGACATTAGAGTTGTAGGCAGTGGCTTAACCTGCTGGACCACGACTCCTGCCCCTAAAAACTGCTTCTATAGCCAAGTCCTATTTGATCTTCTCAAGTACCCTGTAAACTAGGAAGCATGACCCACATTTTGTGATGGCTATGGAGGTGACACGGCTGACCCAAGACACAGTGCTGGTGGCTAGGAGACTTGAGATGCAGGCCCTTCTTCCACTAACTGTGCAGACCGCCCGGAGTGCACAGGTTCCTGTCCCATGTGGAAGTGCCTGGTTCAAAACCTGGTTCCACTCCTGACTCCAGCTTCCTGCTAATGCAGACCCTGGGAGGCAACAGTGATGGCTCAAGCAGTCAGTTTCCTGTTACTCACATGGGAGACCTGGATGGAGTTCCCAGCTCCTGGCTTCAGCCCAACCTAGTCCCAACCATTGCAAGAATTTGTAGAATGAACCAGCAGATGGGAGCTGTCTGTCTGGTCTCAAACAAAACAAAACAAAACAAACTTAAAAATAGCTAATTTGAGCAGGTGCTATGACACAGCAGGTTAAGCTGCTGCTTGGGACAGCCACATCCTGTATCAGAGTTCTAGTTCAAGTCCCAGCTACCCTGCTTCAGATCCAGCTTCCTGCTAATGCACCTGGGAAGCAGCTTGAGTCCCTGGCACACACGTGGGAGACCCAGATGGAGTTCTTGGCTCCTGGCTTCAGCATAATCCAGCTCTGATTGTTGTGGGAATCTGGGGAGTGAACCAGTGGATAGAAGATTCTCTCTCTCTCTCTCTCTCTCTCTGACTTTAAGATAAATAAATAAATCCTTAGGGAATTAGCTGCTTGCTGTTGAGTACTTACTCTATTGGATGCCATTCTGAGTATTCTGCATTTATGGACCTGCTAAGCCCCAGGACCTGTGAAGTAAGCACTACTACTACTTGCGTTTGATAGGTGAGGAGACCAGGGCCCAGGAGTCACGTCACTTGGTGAAGATCATGGAGATGTCTGACTTCAGAGCTGCTGCTCTTAACCACAGTTGTCTCCTGACTGGGACTGGGCCAGTCCGAAGCCATGAGCTAGAAGCTTTACCCAGGTCTCCCATATGGGAGGCAGGAATCCTAGCACTTGGGTCATCACTTGTTGCTGTCCCAGGCCTTTAGCAGGGGGCTGGGTCGGAAATGGAACAGCCGGGGCCTGAACCGGTGCCCATTTGGGATGCTGGCGTCACAGGTGGTGGCTGCACCTTCCGTGCCACAGCGTGTGCCCCTCCTGTCTTTGGAGGCCCTTCCACTGGTTCCCTGTGCTGCAGGCCTCCAGCACGTGTCGTCACAGAGCCCTGCTCTCACCGACTTCAGGTCTTTGCTCAAAGTCACCATCCCAGTGGAGCTTTTTTTGACCACTTTGTTTAAAATTGAAACCCCTCTTGGGCTTGCATCCCTAGCTCTCTAGTTCTGCTTTATTATTTTTTTTTTAAAGATTTATTTATTTGTTTGAAAGGCAGAGTTACAAAGAGGCAGACAGAGGCAGAGAGAGAGAGAAAGGTCTTCCATCCGCTGGTTCACTCCCCAGTTGGCTCCAATGGCCTGAGCTGTGCTGATCCGAAGCCAGGAGCCAGGAGCTTCTTTCAGGTCTCTCCACGTGGGTGCAGAGGCCCAAGCACTTGGGCCATTCTCTACTGCTTTCCCAGGCAGTAGCAGAGAGCTGGACTGGAAGTGGAGCAGCTGGGACTTGAACTGGCATCTGTATGGGATGCTGGCACCGCAGGCTGTGGCTTTACCTGCTATGCCACAGCGCCGGCCCCAGTTCTGCTTTATTTTTTAACCTAGCACCTACAGCCTCTTAAATCCTGTGTGTTTTCCTCCACGTCTATTGCTTTTTCTGGCTGTAATGCTCGCTGTATGAGGGCAGATTTGTCTTCTTCACCTGGTGTCTGTCCCAGTGCCTAGCACACAGTGAGTGCTCAGCATTTGTGGAGCAGGTGAACTTCCGCATGGGTGTTTCACAGTGTCTGAGACTTACTATGTCCAAAATCCTGTTGTCCACTTTTCCTCCTGATCTGCCCCCGCCCCCAAATTCATCACTGTCTCAGTCGTGCTAGCCCTCCTCAGCTGTTCAAGTGAAATCCTAGAAGTTGGGTCTGGCGCTGCGGCGTAGTGGGTAAAGCCGCTGCCTGAGACTCCAGAGCCCCAAATGGGTGCCAGTTCGAGTTCTGCCTGCTCCATTTCCGATCCAGCTCCCTGTTAATGCACCTGGAAAAGCAATGGAAAATGCCCAAGTGCTTGGGCCCCTGTACCCACGTGGGACAGCAGAGGAAGCTCCCGGCTTCTGGCTTTGGCCCTGCCCGGCCCCTGCCCTTGCGACCATCTTGGGAGTGAACCAGCAGATGAGAGATCTTTCTCTGTCGGTCTGTAACTTTGACTTCCAAATAAATACATTAATTTTAGAAAAGGATTATTTGTAGTCCTTCAAAGGGAACATGAACAAACTCCTGAACTTCAGAGAGCTTTTCTTGCTGAGCAGCGCTCATCCCTAAAATGCAGCTCCGCACATCTGCACGCTGGACGGGTGCCTCGGAGGACTCCACCGGCGGGAGGAGGCGGGTGGTGCGTCCGTGCTCACCCCACTCCCCGCCCCAGCCCACCGCTTAGGACAACTTTAAGTGCATCTGAAATGCTGCTGCATGCAGTGTTTATTTTCGGTTTTGTAACCACGCGTTCCGTGTGAGTTTAGCCTTCCTCCTCCGATTCCGGGTTCACCAACAGAACTTTCGCCTGGTTTCCTTTGTTTGATTCATTTGGCTGCTGGGATTTCAACAGGCTCTCGCTTCTCTGTGCCCTGAGTCCTTTCAGCTGTCCAACTCCTGCTGCTTGGCAGGGAGGCAAACCCTTGGGTCACTCATTCTTCCTCCTGGGCCCTGTAGCCATGGCTCCACTGTTGGCTGCCCTTGCGGGTTCCATGGGGACATCTCAAGCTAACCGGGCTTTCCTCCTTCACACACAATGTGTTTCTCTCTACGAATGCATTCTCTTTCTAAACAAATTACATTTTCCTGCTATGTTAATGATCAAATTAAAAATTTTAAGGGTTTTTTATTTGACAGCCAGAGTTACAGAGAGAGGAGGAGGAGGAGGAGGAGGAGAGAGGAGAAGGGATCTTTCATCCACTGGTTTACTACTCAAATGGTAGCAAGGGCTAGAGCTGGGCCAGGCGGAAGCTAGGAGCCAGGAGCTTCTTCCAGGTCTCCGATGTGGGTACAGGGGCCCAAGCACTTGGGCCATCTTCTGCTGCTTTCCCAGGTGTATTAGCAGGGAACTGGACTCAAGCAAGTGCCCATATGGGATGCCAACCCCTGGATGAAATATTTCAAGTCTACAGAAAAGGATAGAAAATAATATAATAGCCAGTGATCAGCTTTACTGATTTTGAATTTTTCTGTCTGCTTGAGATCATGTGAAATCAATCAATCAATCAATCAATCAATAAAAAGTTTAGAGGCCCAGTTGAAGGCCTCCGAGTATAGTCCCATATGGTATGCAACCTTTTACAGCCTCTGTCTTGAGTTATGTGTTTATGATTCCCTTGATGAAAGCATTTTGATCATATATTTCTTAGCAATATATTATATTATTTAGTACTGCATGTTTTTTGCACTTAAGAAGGTAGAGCTCCTTCTGTAGCTTTCTCTCTTGTTTAAACAAGAGATTTATCCATATGGATGGAGCGTTCATTTTCACCATTCTATTATATTTTATTGTGTTAATATATCCTAATTTACTTATTTAATTTTTCAAAAGATTTATTTATTTATTTACTTGAAAAGCAGAGTTACAGAGAGGCAGAGAGAGAGAGAGGTCATCTATCTGTTGGTTCACCCTCCAGATGGCTACAACCACTGGAGCTGTGCCAATATGTAGCCAGGAGCCAGGAGCTTCTTCCAGGTCTCCCATGTGGGTGCAGGGGCCCAAGGACTTGGGCCATTTTCCCAGGCACATTAGCAGAGAGCTGGATCAGCAGTGGAGCAGCCGGGACTCCAACGGGTGCCCATATGGGGTGCCAGCACTGCAGGCAATGGCTTTACCTGCTATGCTACAGCACTGGCCCCTACTTCTTTAATTTTTGAAAACAATTGTCTGTTTATTTGAAAAGTGGAGTGACAGAGAGAGAGGGAAAGCAGAGAATGATCTTCCATCTGCTGGCTCCTTCCCCAGATGGCTGCAACCGCCAAGCCTGGGCCAGGACCAAGCCAGCAGCTGGAAAACAACATCTGGGTCTCCCACATGAGTGGCTAGGGCCCAAGGAGGAAGGACATCATCTGCTGTCTTCCCAGGCCATTAGCAGGAAGCTGGGTCAGAAGCAGAGCAGGTGGGACTTGAACAGACACTGGCATGGAATGCCAGTATCACAGGCGGCGGCTTAATCTGCTGTGCCACAACTGGGGTAGAGGGCCTCCCTAATTTAGTTATCTATAGTCTAAATGATGGTCATTTGGGCTGCTTTCAGTTTCTTTTTGTTGTTGATTTATTTTAAAATTATTTTGTTATCAGGGCCTGCACTGTAGTGCAGAGGGTTAACACCCTGGCCTGAAGTGCTGGCATCCCATATGGGTACTGGTTCAAGACCCAGCTGCTCCACTTCTGATCCAGCTCTCTGCTGTGGCCCGGGAAAGCAGTGGAAGATGGCCCAAGTCCTTGGGCCCCTGCACCGATGTGGGAGACCCAGAAGAAGCTCCTGGCTCCTGGCTTCAGATCAGCGCAGTTCCAGCCATTGTGGCCAATTGGGGAGTGAACCATCAGATGGAAGACCTCTCTCTCTCTCTGCCTCTCCTCTCTTTGTGTAACTGACTTTCAAGTAAAATAATAAAAATAAATCTTAAAAAAAACTATTTTGTTATCTGTTAGTTTAAACATTCTATTGCATTATAGTCATAAAATAATCTACATAATAATGTCACTGAGATTTTTCAAAGCTTCCTTTATAGCCTGGAACATACTCAACATTACACATGTGTTAGAAAAGAATGTGGGGCTGGTGTTGTGGCATAGCGGGTAAAGCTGCCACTTGTAGTGTCAGCATTCCATGTGGCCACCAGTTCAAGACCCAGCTGCTCCACTTCCAGTCCAGCTCTCTGTTACAGCCTGGGAAAACAGTGGAGGATGACCCAAGTCCTTGAGCCCCTGCACTCATGTGGGAGACCTGGAAGAGGTTCCTGGCTCCTGGCTTCGGATGGGTGCAGCTCTGGCTGTTGTGGCCAATTGGGGAGTGAACTAGCGGATGGAAGACTCTCTCTCTCTCTGCCTCTCTGTAACTCTGCCTTTCAAGTAAATAAATATATCTTTTTTTTTTTAAAGCAAAGAATGTGTATTTTCTCTTTGTGGGTCCACACCAATAGCTTGAATTTACCAGGGGCATTATACAGCCACTTTATGCCTCTGCTATGGTCATCTCTTTTTATTTATTTATTTATTTATTTTTTATTTTTTTGACAGGCAGAGTGGACAGTGAGAGAGACAGACAGAGAGAAAGGTCTTCCTTTTGCCGTTGGTTCACCCTCCAATGGCCGCCGCGGCCGGTGCGCTGATCCGATGGCAGGAGCCAGGTACTTATCCTGGTCTCCCATGGGGTGCAGGGCCCAAGCACCTGGGCCATCCTCCACTGCACTCCCTGGCCACAGCAGAGGGCTAGCCTGGAAGAGGGGCTACCGGGACAGAATCCGGCGCCCCGACCGGGACTAGAACCCGGTGTGCCGACGCCGCTAGGCGGAGGATTAGCCTAGTGAGCCGCGGCGCCGGCCTATGGTCATCTCTTTGATCAGCCAGTTTCCAAGAAGAGAGTTCTACCAGGTACCCCAACCGCAACCAACTTACCTGTCTTCTAGACCTTTCATCAGTTGCTGCTTTATACATTTTGAAGCTCTATTAGTGGGTGCTTTTATGTTCTCAGTGTTTGTATTCACTTGTGATATGGCCCTCTTTTTTAAAATATATTTTTTACTTTGCTTTCCCTTTTGTCAAATATTAAAATTACCCCCTAATATATCTTACAGTTCACATTTGTTTAGTGTATTTTCTCCTTTCTGTTTGTTTTAAATATTTGAAAGCATTTTCTTTAACATTTATTTATTTGAAAGTCAGAGTTACAAAGAAGGAGAGGCAGAGAGAGAGAGAGAGAGATCTTTCATCTGCTGGTTCACTCCCCATATGGCTTCAATGGCCGGGGCTGGGCCAGGCCAAAGCCAGAGCCAGGAGCTTCATCTGGGTCTCCCATGTGGGCGCAGGGGGCTAAGCGTGTGGGCCATCTTCCTTTGTTTTCTAGGTGCATTAGCAGGGAGCTGGATGGGAAGTAGAGCAGTGGGGACCCATATGGGATTCCGGGACTGCAGGCAGTGACTTTACCCGCTACACCACAGTGCTGCCCCAGCATTTTTTCTTTCAGGTGTTTCTCTTATATGCAACATGTTGCTGAACTTTTTTTTTTTTTACTACAGTCTCTGCACTGTGTCTTGGAGAAATGCATTGCTTTTGTTCACCCTTGTCCTTGCCATCTGATTTTACATTCTCCATACACTGTGCTTTTGTTGTTATTAACTTCGTTTCTTTCTTTAGAGTCTTAGGTTTTTAAAGCAGCACGCTTTTTGTTAGCATTGTAGTTGTTGAAACTTGACCTCATGCTCCTTCGTATAATTTTTACGTGTAGTCTTTGTACCTCCCTTAACAATAAAGCGCTTTCCACCTTCTGAGAGCCCTTTATTCTTGGTCCTTCCTCCTTCGCATCGCTGTACAAAGTTCAGGCCTGTTACTACTTCTGCTGTAGGTCTCCAGCCAAAGGCCAGACAGACAGAAGCCTTGTCTTGCAGGTGCTCAGGTGGGTGGGGTGGGGAGGGGTAGCAGAGGTCCGTGCCCAGGCCTTTCTCTTTCCACTCATTTGACTGATAGAGCCCAGCTGCAAATACCTTCCACAGGGGCTGGAGACTCCGCTCTCTAACCGGCCTTCCCACCCCCTCCCTCCCCTTTTCCATTTTAAGTCATCAGCTGTGTTCATTTTTTTTTTTTTTTTTTTTGACAGGCAGAGTGGACAGTAAGAGAGAGGGAGAAAGGTCTTCCTTTTTGCTGTTGGTTCACCCTCCAATGGCTGCCTCGGCCGGTGCGCTGTGGCCGGCACACTGCACCTATCCGAAGGCAGGAACTGGATGCTTATCCTGGTCTCCCATGCGGGTGCAGGGCCCAAGCACTTGGGCCACCCTCCACTGCACTCCCTGGCCACAGCAGAGAGCTGGCTTGGAAGAGGGACAACTGGGACAGAATCCAGTGCCCCAACCGGGACTAGAACCTGGTGTGCCGGCACCGCAAGGCAGAAGATTAGCCTACTGAGCCGTGGTGCCGGCCCAGCTGTGTTCTATTACCAACTGCCTCTATTTCCCGGACTGCAGGCACTATCCTGTCCCCTTGGAGATCTATATCTATACCTGTACCTGTACCTATTCCCATACCTATACCTATATCTATATCTATATCTATATCTATATCTATATCTATATCTATATCTATATAATCTGTATCTATATCTTCAAGCAGCAGAGAAAATGAGAGAGAGAGTACATGCCCAGGAGTACCTCTATCTTCTGGATCACTCCTCGAATGCCCGCAATGGCTGCGGCCGGGCTGAGCTGAAGCCTGTTCTGGGAACTCAGTCCAGGGCTCCCACGTGGGTGGCAGGGACCCAGCCACTTGAGCCATGACCACCACTTTCCAGGGTCTGCATCAGTGGGAAGTTGCAGTCGGGAGCTGGCGGATGGGAGAGCTCTCTCTCTGCCTCTGCTTCTCTGTAACTCTGCCTTTCAAATAAATAAATAAATCTTAAAAAAAAAAACTTTAAAAATATGGATACTTAAAGGCATTTAGTGTGTATTATTTTACTGTAAGAATGAAATAGCAGTCAGTTTTTGCTCTATATTCTTCATAGGTCAAGACATTTTTTCCTATTCCTGGATTACTAAGAATTATTATTATTATGAATAATTGAATTGATTATGGCATAAATTAAGATCATCACTTTTTAAAGATTTATTTATTTATTTGAAAGGCAGAGTTACAGAGAAGGAGAGGCAGAGGCAGAGAGAGAGGTCTTTCATCTGCTGGGTCATTCCCCAGATGGCAGCAACTGGCCGGAGCTGTGCTGATCCAAAGCCAGGAGCTTCTTCCAGGTCTCCTATGTGGGCCCAAGGACTTGGGCCGTCTTCTACTGCTTTCTCTGGCCATAGCAGAGAGCTGGATTGGAAGTGGAGCAGCTGGATCTTGAACTGGTGGCCATATGGGATGCTGGCACTGCAGGCAGTGGCTTTAACAGCTATGCCATAGCACCAGCCCCCATCACATGTTTTTTGAAAGGCACACACACACATACACACACACACAGAGAGAGAGAGAGAGAGAGAGAGAGAGAGAGATCTTCTATCAGCTGGTTTACTTCCCCAATTCTTATAACAGCTGGGGCTGGACCAGGCTAAAGCCAGGAGGCTAGAACTCAGTTCAGGTCTCCCACATGGGTGGCAGAGACCCAAGTACTTGGGTCATCTATTGCTGCCTCCCAGCGTGGGCATTAGCGGGGAGCTGGCACATAGGTGGGAGAGCCAGGACTGGAAACAGACACACTGATGTGAGATGCGGGCATCCCAAGTGGGAGATTTAACTGTTGAGCCAAGCCACATCCCCAACCCCTTCAGAATTTTCTTTCTATCTTTTTTTTTAAGATTTTATTTATTTATTTGACAGGTAGAGCTACAGATAGTGTGAGAGAGAGAGGTCTTCCTTCTACTGGTTCACTCCCCAATTGGCCACAATGGCCAGAGCTGTGCTGATCCGAAGCCAGGAGCCAGGAGCTTCTTCTGGGTCTCCCACGTGGGTGCAGGGGCCCAAGCACCTGGGCCATCCTCTATTGCTACTCCAGGCCACAGCAGGGAGCTGGACCAGAAGAGGAGCAACCAGGACTAGAACTGGCACCCATATGGGGTTCCGGCGCCACAGGTGGAGAATTAACCTAGTGCACCACGGTGCCGGCCCCCGGTTTTCCTTTCTTATATGGTTAACTACTGGCCTTGGTATCTGGGGTGATGTACTTAGTACACAGCTCATGCTGTGTGTAGCAGATACCAAGGATGACAGTGGCTTGAATGAGGGAGGGGTTTGGTTCTCGGTCCTGTGCTGAGTCTTGGCTGGTTTAGTGGTTCTGCCATGTGTATGATCTATAAGGGGCATCCATTTTCTTTAATGTTTATTTAGTTATTATAATCTATTCAAAAAGCAGAGTGACAGAGAAAAAGGGAGATCTCCCATCTGCTGGTTCATTCCCCAGACATTTGCAACAGCTGGAGCCAGGCACTCCATCCAGGCCTCCTCCCGCACGACTGGCAGGCTCATCTGCTGCCTCCCAAGGTGTGTGTTAGCAGGAACTGGAAGGGGAGCTGGCACGCCTGAACAGGATGCGGGCAGCAGCGGAACCTGCTGCACCACACGCGTACCTCCGTGCATCCCGATTCCAAGGAGCAGGGTGGAGGACTGGCGTGTCCTCTGCCTTTAAGGGCATAAATCAAAAGTTCCACACGTCATCTCTGTCTGCTTCCCTCTGCAGGCAGGGCGGAGTCGTGGCGCTACACCTGGCTGTGAGGAAGGCTGGGCAGCGCCGCCTCTATCTGAACTTCAGGGCAAGTGTTCTTTTGTTGTGGGAGAGAAAGGGAAAATAGTGCGGGAGGTAGCAGTCTCCACCCCCGAGGTTACTGTGCACCTGCTACCTAGGGAAGGGGGGCACTATTTCTGAAAATACAAATTTGTGTAAGTTTTTTTTTCTTGGTTGTTTGGTGACCTTGCCTATGGGTTTGTGTTACTTGCAAATTTTATCTTATATGAGTAGATTTATACTGCTAAACAACAGGTTTTAAGATTTATCTAGTTGAAAGGCAGGGTTACAGAAGAGAGAGAGAGAGAGGGGAGAGAGAGAGAGAGAGAGAAACTCCCCAAATGGCCACAATGTCTGGGGCTGAGCCAAACTGAAGCCAGGAGCCTTGAACTCCATCCAGGTATCCCACGTGGGTGGCAGGACTAGGCTTCCTGGCCTGGATGCTCCTCCATGTGGCTGGTTCCTGGTGCTCCGTATGAACCCAGATTTACCCCTCTGTCTTAGATAAAGCTCTCTCTCTCTCCTATGCACCTTTCTCACTAAATAAAGGCTTAAAATGTACCATGCTGCCTCGTTTATCTGTGCCAGTATTTATAATTCTTCTCTAAATATTAGGCAAGAACCCTCTCGGGCTTATTAATATTGGGGATTTATTAATACGTATATGGTGATATCGTATGGCAACCCAAATTCCGGTAGCGTATGTGGCATCCCAGATGGCGCTTCTGGGGAACTCTAAGGGGCCACATTCCTGTAGAGATTTTAGGGGGTCATCTTCAATATCACAAGTATATGTCTATCTCTCACCGCTTCCCCAGGTACATTGGCAGGGAGCTGCATCGTAAACGGAGCAGCTGGGACCCCATGTGGGCTGCCTGTGAGGCAGGCAGCGGCTCAATGCGCCATGCTGCAATGGCAGCTCCAACAATTTCATTTATTTATTTATTTGACAGGTAGATTTATAGACAGTGAGAGAGAGACAGAGAGAAAGGTCTTCCTTCCGTTGATTCACTCCCCAAATAGCCGCCACGGCCAGTGCTGTGCCGGTCTGAAGCCAGGAGCCAGGTGCTTCCTCCTGGTCTCCCATGCGGGTACAGGGACCCAAGCACTTGGGCCATCCTCCACTGCCTTCCCGGGCCACAGCAGAGAACTGGACTGGAAGAGGAGCAGCCGGGACTAGAACCCGGCGCCCACACAGGATGCTGGCGCTGCAGGCGGAGGATTAACCAAGTGAGCCATGCACGAGCCCCCCAGCAATTTCTTTAGTGGCTATAGGTATTCAGATTTTCTTTTTCTTAATCAAAATTTTTTTTCCTCTGCGAAGCTGCCTGTTTTATAGAGTTTAAGAAATTTCACTGTTTATCTGGGGAGGAAGCTTGGTCCATCTGGTCTAAGGATGCACTACTTCAAGACAATTCTGCTTTTGCTTTTGCTTTTCCCAAGTGCCCCAAGGTCCTTACCAGTTCTGCCCCGATTTTTACCGTAATTTCCTGGTGGTGGATTTCCATGCCAGCCATGTAAACCGAAACCCCAAATCTGCATGGAGGCGGACCCCTGCCAAACTCTCTAGGAAAGCAAGAGAAACACAGACTTCCTTTGACCTCGGTGTGCTGGCGGGGATTTTTCCTGCAGCCGGTTCTGGGGGGTCTCTGGGGGGGCTTTCCAGGGCCCAGCGTCGGGCAGAAGCGGCACCCAGCTCCCCCCGGCGGATTCTGCCTAACTGAAGCCCTGTCCCTCCCCGTGGCCGGCGGCCGGCGGCAGTGCTGACTCCCGCGCGCTTGGTCTGTGGTCTCCCGTTGCTTCGGCTTGCAGGATTTCCTTTACTTTCACGCAAGTTTAGTTATGGATTAAATAGCGTTTCACTGTCCTGCTTTAACCAGATGGGAACAGGAAACCTAACTCCTTGTCCTTCACACATGAACTCCATCAGAATATGTCTTGGTTTTGCTAAATCTGGGTCTTTTTTTTTTTTCTTGGAATGTGGTCTGCCCATTAGATCTGATGAGCCAAATATTTATTTTAGATGATTTTCTTCTATGTTTTGTCCTTTTCCTCAGGAATAGCAATTGTACATGGTTTGGCTTTTCCTGTTTTCCATACTTCTCATTCTTTCCACAACGATATGTTCCTGTTGAGCTCTTCCATTTCATTTCTATGATTTTCTTACCCTTATCCATCACATTCTTTATTTATTTTTTTGACAGGCAGAGTGGACAGTGAGAGAGAGAGACAGAGAGAAAGGTCTTCCTTTGCCGTTGGTTCACCCTCCAATGGCCGCCGCGGCCGGCGCGCTGCGGCCAGCGCACCATGCTGATCCGATGGCAGGAGCCAGGTACTTCTCCTGGTCTCCCATGGGGTGCAGGGCCCAAGAACTTGGGCCATCCTCCACTGTACTCCCTGGCCACAGCAGAGAGCTGGACTGGAAGAGGGGCAGCCGGGACAGAATCCGGCGCCCCGACTGGGACTAGAACCCGGTGTGCCGGTGCCGCAAGGCGGAGGATTAGCCTAGTGAGCCGCAGCGCTGGCCATCATCGCGTTCTTTATTTTGTCTTGCATGGCATTTATTTATTCTGAAATATGGCCTTCAACTTTATAATTTTTTTCCTTTTCCCTATTACTTTTCTCCAATATCTGCCATTCCCCCCCCCTTTTATTTTTTAAAATATTTATTTATTGGGGCCAGCACTGTGGCACGGTGAGTTCTAGTCCCGGCTTCGTGTCTTCCAATCTGGCTCTCTGCTATGGTTTGGGAAAGCAGTAGAAGATGGCCCTTGGGCCCCTGTGCCTGCGTGGGAGACCTAGAAGAAGCTCCTGGCTCCTGGTTTCGGGTCGGCTCAGCTCTGGCCATTGCAGTTATTTGGGGAATGAACCAGCAGAAAGGAGGACCCCTCTCTCTCTAGTTCTACCTGTCTCTGTAACTCTTTCAAATAAATAAAATAATTCTTTAAACAATTTATTTATTTATTTGAAAGGCAGGGTTACAGAGAGAGAGAGAGAGAGATTAGAGAGAGAGATGTCTCCCAACGCTGATGCATTCCCCAAATGCCTGTATGGCCAGGGCTGGGCGAAGCTGAAGCCAGGAGCCAGGAGCCAGGAACTCTGTGAGTGCAGGGGCCCAAACACTTGGGCCATCTTCCACTGCTTTTCCTGGGTGCATTAGCAGGGAGCTGGATTGGAAGTGCTGCAGCCGGGATTCGAATTGATGCTCATATGGAATGTTGGTTCTGCAAACGGCAGCTTAACCTGCTACACCACAGTGCTGGCCCCCATTTCTCTCTTCTTTACCTGACTTTCTATATAATCTTTTCTTTGAAACTTTGTACCTCTTTTTTTTTTTTTTTGAGATAATGTTATATGAGGTTTTTGTTTGTGTTTTACTTTTTTTAGATTATGGAGAATAGTTTTCAAATTCTTGGGTTTCTTTGGGTATATCTTCTTTTGTTTTATTTGAAAGGCATGGAGAGAGAGAGAGAGAGAGAGAGAGAGAGAGAGAGAGAGAGAGATCTCACATCTGCTGGTTTACTTCCTAAATGTCCCCAGTAGCCAGGGCTGAGTCAGGCCAAAACCAGAGGCCAGGAACTCCATCCAGGTCTCCCACATGGGTGACAGGGACCCAAGTACTTGAACCATTACCTGCTGCCTCCCAGGGTGCACATTAGCAGGAGGCTGGGCTCTCCAATGGAGCCGAGTGTCCCCAGTGGCGACTGAATCTTGTGCCAAACGCTTGTCCCTCATCTTCTGATAATTCTTCATTTTCTGCTCATGTTCTTTCCTCCTTTCCTCCCACTTTTAAAATAGCATTTCAAAGCAAAGCTCCCCAGGGAGCCCCTTTCTGGTCATTGCTGAACTGGAGTGGACTGGTTACCTCCTGTAGGTGCTGGGACGCAGGGGAGGGAGCACATGATGAGTGTGGGGAACCCGGCTCTTCAATGTCACAGCAAGGTCTCCTCTCCTGCTTCGCCCCAGTTCACCCCTGGACAGGCGCCTGAGAGGCCCTGTCACAGGCAGCAGGAGGGTCACCCAGAGGGTCTCCTCTGAAGCTGCCCTTCCTTGCTGTGCTGGGGAGTAGGGCCAGCACACTGCAGCCTCTCCAGCTCAGCCCCAGGGCTGCTGGAGGCTCGGCTCAGGGTGTGGAGGGCTCGCTTCCTCTCTCCTCGGATGCCCTTGCTTAGATCCACACCTAACCCTCCACTGGAGCCCTGGCTGATCTGTGGCTCGGGTTACTTGGGGGTTTCATTCAGCATGGTCTTTACCCCTCTCTGTTTTGTTCCTATTCTTAATGAAGTTTCAAAGTGAAGATAAAAAGTTACACATATCCATTCCACCTTCTTTTTGGGGAGTTCCTCAGTCACTTTTTTTTTCTTTAAATATTTATTTATTTATTTGAGAGGCAGAGACAGAGAGAGAGAGAGGTCTCCCAACTGCTGGTTCACTTCCCCGGAAGCGACACTGGCTGGGGCTGGTCCAGGTTGAAGCCAGGAGCCTGCAGCTCCATCAGTGTCCCACATGGGGGACAGGACCCAAGTGCGAGGGACACCTTCCACTCCCTTCCCGAGTGCATTAGCAGGGAGCTCCATTGGCAGTGGAGCAGCCGGGACTTGAACTGGGGCTCCCATATGGGGTACCGGTGTTGTAGGCGACAACAGTGAGTGTTAGCTCACTGCTCCCCTCCCCGCCACTCTCCTTAGTCAGCTTTAAGACCTGACTTGGATTATGTTGCTCATTAATTAAATTCTCCCATGACTTCCTGTGGGATTTAGAGTAAAACCCAAGCTCCTTCCATTGGTCTCCAAGGTCTGCGGCTCCACCTGTGCCCTTCTCCACCTTGCCACCTGTGCCCCATCCACACTGGTCTTATTTGACTTCTTTCGTACCCCCAATTCTTTCCCATTTCTGAGGCCACTGCCTGGAATGCTCATGTGCTCTATTCCTCCGGCATGCACCATGGCACAGTGGGTTAACCCCAGTCTGTGATGTCGGCACCCTGTATGAGTGCCGGTTCGAGTCCTGGCTGCTCCACTTCCGATCCTGCTCTCTGCTATGGCCTGGGAAAGCAGTGGAAGATGGCCCAGGTCCTTGGGCCCCTGCACCTGCGTGGGAGACCTGGGTGGAGATCCATGCTCCTGGCTTCATTCTGGCTTGGCCCAGGCTGCTGGGACCATTTGAGTAGTGAATCATCCGATAGAGAGCTTCTCTTCCTCTCTGTAACTTTCAAATAAATCAATATATAAGTCTTTAAAGAACAAAAGGCCTCCCGCTCAGCAAATCCTTTCCTGTCACCTGTCATCTGACACAGGTGGGCGCCCTCCCCTCGGTTCCCTTTCACTGCATCTGTTTGTCGTCACCCTTGGCAGTTGCCATGGTGGCACGAATACATTCATCTCCTCTGCTTCATGTTGTGCTCCCTGGGGACAGCGAGGCCGTCTGCTTTTATTCCACAGTCTGCTCGCAGGGATGTGTGCACGACAGCTGTTGAGTGCCGGAGTAAAGAATGAATCAGAGTTGCATCAGTAGGGCCACGCTGAAGCATGTGAGGGATCTGGCAGTCAGCAGAGAGACCCAGAATAAAGGCTCTTTAGCAAGTGAGTAGCAGAATGGGCAGCAGTGACCAGAATGGATGAAGCAGGAAGAGGCTGGAGTCCAGGGGGAGCCTGGTCAGGAGGTCTCCGTCCCAGGACAGGCTGGGGGGAGGCAGCAGCTGCAGGCACAGAGAGGAAGGCGTGGGTTGGTTCTAGGGGAGATGCAGCAGCCCTTGGCGTGTGCTCAGAGGGACTCCGCCTGGCCAGACCTGGGGGTCCACGGAGCAAGGCAGAGGTGACACCCGTTTGGGGCTTGGATGGTGGAGTGGACAGCCGGTTGGAGAGCAGTGAGGTCACTCAGAGTGCCTGGGACTGCGCTGGTAGAGCTGTTGAGGGAGGATCCAAACCCTGAAACCTTAGGAGCCGTCTCAACAGGCAGTGTGGCTGCTGTGAGAACGAGGGAGGAGGAAAAAGGAGACAGAGGAAGCAAGCAAAGAGAGAAAAGGTTAGAGCACCGACGCCACCTCCCAGCTGGGGTAGGGGGAGGAAGACGAACAGGGAGTGGCCGCTGTGGGCGGGAGAGTTGTAGAGGCAGGGTAACTGGGGAGCGGTGCAGCCAGGCCAATCTGAGGTCAAGTCCTGACTCCAGCCTGATGCCCTGAGCTTCCTGCCACTGTGGAGTGACTGGGAGGATTACATTAGACACGAAGTGTACAGAACCTGTTGACAGGCCTCCTCGAGTCAGCGCTCAGTGAGCAGCTGTCTTTTTCCTCCCTCGGATCGGATGTCCGGCCAGCAGCTGGGCAGGCTCTGAAGGTCCCTCCTCCTCCAGGGGTCATCTTCTTCGGAGGGACTCATTCTTGCTCTTCCTTATGGTTGCACAGTAAACTCAAACATTCCGGGAATCGGCTCAGTTTCTTTTCAGAAGGACCGTCCCTTTGAGAATCCAAATGAGAACCAGAGGCTTGCTGGATCACAGAGTGCCTGCGGCACTGCAAGTGGATGGTGAAGGGTTGAGATGGGGGCACGGCTATGCTGGCAAGATGATGTGCATCTGCCCCACGGGGGATGGGCTTCACATGAAATGGGGCACGGGGAGGCATTGAATAGGCCAAGCGAGGCTGTCACCAAACTGCTAGCTTCAAGCTGGACCTGGGTGTTCTGCTAATTATAATGGGGAAAATATCATGATCACTTCCAAACCAGGAGAAATAAGAAGCAAACAGATTATCTCAATTTTGAGTTTTTTTTTTCTTTTTCTTAAACTGTTAACAGCTGGTACCAGCAGATGACAAAAAGATGCTAAAGATAAATAAATACTGACGATGGAGAAACAAGCCTGGGCTACAGTTGTTGCCATCTGGGGTTGGCTCATGTTTTATCTTGCTGATGTGCCTAATGGTCTCATGTTGGCCATGACATCGGTTGTAATTATGTGTGTCATAGTTTTTTCTTGTTCTTCTTAAAAAAAAAGTATTTATTTGAAAGGCAGAGTTACAGAGAAGCAGAGGCAGAGGCATAGAGAGGTCTTCCATCTGCTGGTTCACTTCCCAGATGGCTGGGACAGCTGGAGCTGCACCAATTCGAAGCCAGGAGCCAGGAGCTTCTTTAGGGTCTCCCATGTGGGTGCAGGGCCCAAGGACTTGGGCCATCTTCTACGGCTTTTCCAGGCCATAGTAGAGAGCTGGATCAGAAGTGGAGCAGCTAAGACTTGAACCGGCGCCCATGTGGGATGCCGGCACTGTAGGCGGTGGCTTCACCCGCTACACCCCTGTAGTTTCTTCTGTCACTGCATCCAGTAACATTTAGGAGTCTCACTATGCACCTTACATGAGTCATCTCTGCTCATGTGAGGTGGGCAGTGGTCCTCCAGCATGACACAAGTGGAGACAGATGATTTAGGGTCTATAAGGTCACATGGCGTGTGCAGTAGCTTCCTTCCTTCAGCAGGGACCCTTGACCATGGGGCTGGGTATCTCACCCACACTGGTCAGTCATAGCACTCCATTTCCCTGGTGACAGGGGCCCACGGCAGAGTATGTGAACCAAGCAGGGCCAACCAGTGCTCTTCCCTGGATTAATATACAGATCCTGGGTTTACAGAGCAGGAGCATGGTCTGTGTCCATGTTCTTCAATTCACGGAGAGGCCCTGTCCTGCCACAGTAGGCGAGAAGCCCACGTGCAGAGACTGACAGTGGGACAGATGCATGGAGAAGTGGATAGCCTGTGTTGGCCCCCAAGGCTTTGGTTCATTGACCGTATGCTTTGGACTTGAGCTGAACTTCTGTTCAACAGCTCTTGATGAACAGAGTTAGAGTATGGTGGAGTCAAGATTCGAATCCAAATTCCAAAGTCTCAACTCCTCCTAGTATCACTCACTGATCTCTTTAAAGTCTTCCTTTTAGCCGCTTCCTCTTGAGCAATACCTATGCCTTTTAAAATCACCACTCCCCCTCCTGAGTCACCTTTCTTTTCCTGAAGCTGCCCTTCATGGCTTTCTGAGCTGTAGGAAGTTCCGTCAGGACGCAGCTGTCAAGTTGGGTGTTTCTGGGAAGGTTGTTGAGCCCTTTGATTTATGTGGATTCCTGTTAGTGCAAGTTTCACCAAGTGGCGCTGTCTTCTTGGCCCTCTGTTTTGGCAGGTGGTGGTGCCTGGCTCCAGACGCAGGACTGCCTGACACTGAACTGCCAGGCCCCCAGCCAGCCTCTGGCACTGGGAAGCCATCAGGAGTTGGCAGCCACGGTGGAAGCATCTCCAGCTCTCGTCAGGTGTCAGGGGTCAGAACTCAGGAATTGTTGGCCCCTGTGCACTGATGCTGTAAATCTGCTTCTTCCAGTGTGAGAGCCTCATCTGAACTTCGGAGAGAGGAATAGCCACTCCCAGAGCAGAGGCAGCCTTCTCTGAGATCCTTATTAGTTGTCAATGAAGCCATTGATGTGAATGAGAAATCTTACATTCCCATTGACCAACAAAAACTGAATATTAGTGGTGGATTCCAAGCTGTTTAATGGAACAGCAGACAGATTATTTTTGTTTTCAACTCTAATACTCTTTGCTTTAGAAACCATTTTTGGTGTAGCACTTCCCAGTCTGTCACTCTGTACTGGGAAGGGCTGCCACTCAGACTTCATAGGCATATGTGTTTCATTTTTTTAAAAGTTTAAGATTTCATTTATTTATTTGAGAGGTAGAGCTATAGACAGGGGAAAAGACAGAGAAAAAGGTCTTCCACCCACTGGTTCACCCCCAAATGGCTGCAACAGCCAGAGCTGGGCGAATCCAATACCAGGAGACAGGAGCTTCTTCTGGGACTTCCACATGGGTGCAGGGGCCCAAGCACTTGGGCCACCTTCTACTGCTTTCCCAGGACTGGAGTAGCTGGGACTTGAACTGGTGCCCATATGGGATGCTGGCACTGCAAGCAGAGGCTTAGCTTACTATGTCACAGAGCCAGCCCTACATAATCATTTAAAGAATATTTATTTTGGGGCTTGCATTGGGGGTTGCCACTTAAGCCCCTGCAGCACCATGCTAGCCCCATATTTCATTTTTCCTCACCTTCAGCTTCAGCATCTGGCTCCTCTTTATCAATTATCCCCTGTGATACTGCAACTAATTCCCCCTTGGACAGTGCTTGCAAATTGCTGACTTGCATCATTGCAAAACGTCTTTTTTTAAAGATTTGTTTTATTCATTTGAAAAGTAGTGATACAGAGAATGAAGGGGAAAGAGAGAGAGAGAGAGAGAGAGAGAGAGAGAGAGAGATCTTCCATCTTCCATCAGCTGGTTCACTCCTGAAGTGGCCGAAGCTGGGTTGATCTGGCTTGTCTGGAGAAGTGCAGGAGGACAGAGGCCGGGGACTTGGGGGGACAGCACTCTGATCCCCACCAGCCTTTCACCAGGCACCTGCTCTGAGGCAGGGAGCGGGCGCAGCGGGGTGGATAACTGTGTCTAGTTTCCAGGAGCCCAGTCTGCATGCGTGAAGAGTTCCAGTTAAAGGAGAGAGCTGAGGGGAAGACCCCTCCCTTTCCCGGGGTCCCAAACGGAGGAGCCTTAGTCAAGGATCCTGATCCGAGGCCCAGAAGTCTGTTATCCAAGACCATGGATGATCTTGCTGCCAGAGTAGCTGCGGCCAGGGAAGACGATCTGAAGCTAAAATCAGAAACCCAGGTTCTTGGAGGTTTGATGGAGAACCCAAGTGACACAAAAAGAAAGTAGGGGATTGATGGTCCTTTTGTTTCACGGAACTGCCACTGACCTTATATTTTTTTCTTTAAAACTTCGATAGATTCCCAAAGTTCCAGTGTCGCTCCCCGTCTTCGTGGAGGAACGACACAGGACCCTGCGCTGTTCTTTTGTCTGCTCGGCCCTCCCCGGGTTTGCTGCTGGTTCTTCCCGGGTTGGCTACCGTCCCTTCCACCTCCGTGGAAGGGCGGTTCCCCCTGCCACTTTCCCCACTTCCGCGGGGGAGCGGCACACCGCCGGCCGGCTCTCTCGGGGGCTGCACAGGTGTACCTTCAGATAGATGTTCCTGGTGCATGTTGTCTCTCTCCTCCTTTATAGTCCTCTTCCACCAATCCCAACTCTGCTACCCACACGCCGAGTACGCTGCTCTCCTCCAATCAGGAGCAGGTCCTACAGTTTATTGGTTGAACTGGAGGCAGCTGTGTAGAAGCTGTTACTCCCTTCTCAGCGCCATATTGTGGGAGAGCAGATGCATAGAATAAGTCTTAATTCCAGTAACTTAGTCTAGTCCGAGTTGCTCCCCACATTCCAGGACCTTTATCTGTGGCTTCACTGAAGGTTTATGAAGATAATGTGAGACATAGGTGAATTCATTACTGAACCAGTGATTTCCCCAAGTGCATGAAAACGTGCTGGTGTATTGTGGAGACTTGATAATTGGAATTGCAAAGATGAACAGTTTTTTTTTTTTTGACAGTGAGAGAGACAGAGAGAAAGGTCTTCCTTTTGCTGGCCGCTGCAGCCAGCGCACTGCGCTGATCCGAAGGCAGGAGCCAGGTGCTTTTCCTGGTCTCCCATGTGGGTTCAGGGCCCAAGGACTTGGGCCATCCTCCATTGCACTCCCTGGCCACAGCAGAGAGCTGGACTAGAAGAGGGGCAATCGGGACAGAATCCGGTGCCCCGACCGGGACAAGAACTGTGTGCTGGTGCCGCAGGCGGAGGATTAGCCTATTGAGCCGTGGCGCCGGCTGAACAGTTTACTAAATTTACTTTGATTTATAGGCTCAGCGATGTCTTTTATTACAGGCTTAGTAAGATATACAAGAAAAAACACCACATTGTGAAAAGTGACCAAAATCCTGTCCCGAGTGCACAGCGTTACGTTCCTGTCCTCCACGTTCCTCCCCACTTGCCTCTCCCTCCCCACCGCCTTCCAAGGGAGAGACAGTTTCACGTTTGTAAAAGTGGTTCTGACAGTTAATCATCTGTGACAGCAACCTGAACTCCAACTGTTCAGACTTTGCCTAAACAAGAGACTTTCTCAGCTAGGACTTGTCATTTATGATGTTTAGAAATAAGAGGACTGCTGGGTTTCTCTTTAATCAAGTCAAAACAGGTGGAGGCTGAAAAATGGCTTGTCTTTGAAAGTGAGTTGTCAGAATTGTTAATAATGTCCTTTTGTATGAGACAACCCATTTGGTATCTGTACAGTCACATGTGTGTTTTAAAGTAGAAAATTTAGAGGAAAAATAGGGTGTAAAAGTACTTTGGAGTGGGGGCCAGTGCTGTAGGTTAAACCTCCTATATGGGCGCCTGTTCAAGTCCCAGCTGTTCCTCTTCTGATCCAGCTCTCTGCTATGGCCTGGGAAAGCAGTAGAAGATGGCCCAAGTGCTTGGGCCCCCATACCTGCATGAAAGACCTGGAAGAACCTCCTGACTCCTGGCTTCAGCCTGGCCCAGCTCCAGGAGTGAACCAGCAGATGGAATACCTCTCTCTCTCTCTCTCTCTCTCCCCCTCTCTCTGTCTGCAAACATACCTCTCAATTAAGTAAAAACTTAAAGAAAAAAAAGTACTTTGATGAACAGTAGTAAAATAGCTCCCAATGTTCTCGCTGCAGATTTGTGTTGTCTCTGGCACAGAGTAGATATTTTGGGGAATATACATGAAAATGAACTGTTTAACCTTACCACCACCCCTGGAAGAGAACTTACAAAGACTGGTCTCATGGTTTATTTATAGCACTTAACAGATCAACTTGTAATTCCTTGAGTATATTAGCATCGGAATTCTGAACAAATTGGGAGACTTTTATATGTGTACTAATTGATGATCTCGCTTAGTATTTTCTTACTTGGTCTCTCAGAATTTTCTGTCAACTCAACTACTTGGTTTGCAGAGTTTCCATCATCCTTTAACAAGTTCTAAAAATCCAACTTGTAGATTACTCAACATCAGAGTAATATTTAAATATTACAGGGAAAGAGGTAAGCTGATATAGTGTATGATGATAAGATTTGGCTACTTGTAATCACAGAACAATCGTATGGATTAGTGTAAGATTTGATGAGTGAGGTTAGCTGCAGGAATATATAATGGTTACACTACATTTTGTCTCCCTTTTGTGACCTATTGACAGATGTTTAAATTGTGTTGCAATTCTTCCTTGCTGTTTGAAAAAAAGCTGCGGCAGAAAAAAAAGAAAAATGCAATGAGGTGAAGTGCCCGGGAGGCACACCTACCAGTGTGTGTGCAGGTGCATGTGTGTGCTCCAGATGCTCGGAGCGGGGGATGCTGACCGGAGGGGAGGTCTTCGTGCTGAGCTGAGCAGGTGGTTAGGAGATCAGCAGGTGGGTCAGCTGAGGAGTGGCTTCCCAAGAGAATTTGGCTCTGGCAGGGGCTCGGGGGCAGTGGAGCTCCAGCGCCCGGGACGGTGCAGCACGCTGGCTCCTGCTCTGAAGGTGACAAGTGTTCAGTCTGTGTTGTATCTGGGCAAGGACCGCTCAGCTGAGACTTTAGGAAGATCCCTCTGTTGGCAGCCCTGGGAAGGGGTTGGTGGGGAGCCAGGGTGGAGGCCAGAGGAGTCTGGGAGCAGGATGATGGGACAGAGCCAAGGGCAGTTAGAAAGGGGAAGCAACAGGACAGCTGGGCGGACAGCTGATTGGCAGTAGAGGCGGGAGGGGGACGGCTAAGCTTCCGGTTTGGGTCACTGGGTGGATGGTGGTGGGCTTTTTGTTTTTTATTTGAAAGTGAAATCTCCCTCTTAATTTTTATTTATGCTATTTACTTGAAAGGGAAAGGGATCATCCATCTGCTGGGTCACTCCCCGAATGTCTGGAACAGCCAGGGCTGGGCCAGGAGCTCCATCAAAGTCTCCCACATGGATGGCAGACACCCAAGGACGTGAGCCATCGCCGCTGCCTCCCAGGGTGCACATTAACAGGAAGCTGGAATTAGAAGCAGGGCTGGGGACTGGCCCCCTGGCAGGGTCATTCCACCACCTGCAACACCAGCATTCCATTTGGGCACCGGTTGGAGATCTGGCAGTTCCACTTCCAACCCAGCTCCCTGCTAATGTACCTGGGAAAGCAGCAGGGGATGGCTCAAGTGCTTGGGCCCCTACACCCACATGGGAAACCCAAAAGAAGCTTCTGGCTCCTGGCTTCAGATCAGCCCAGCTCTGGCCATTGCAGCCATTTGAGGAGTAAATCTGCGGATGGAAGGACCCCCCCCCCCCATAACTTTGCCTTTTAAATAAATAAATAAATCTTAAAAAAAAAAGGAAAAAGAGGAGCTGGGCCTTGAACCCAGGCACTCTGCCGTGGGATGCAGCATTGCGACTGAACTGCTGCACCACATGCCCGCCCCTAGGTGGTGATGTTCCTTATGGCACGGGGAGTGGGGGGGAGGAGTGGGGGGAACTCCGGGAGTTCCGGGAGCCAAGGCAGGTTTCTTCTACGGTTATTTTAAATTCTGGCCTGAGGGCATTTGATGGCCAGAGGAAGAGAAGCAGGAAGCAGAGAGGTGGAGACAGGGCCCCACCAGAGAGGTGGAGACAGGGCCCCGAGCCCCGGAAGAGGCCGGGAGAGGACACCAATGGGCAGGGACCAAGGCTGCTGTGAGCGGGAATGGGAATCTCATGGAAGGGGCCTCACACTGTGACCGTCTGCATCCAAGCCAGGTCTCCTTGCCTCACTTTATTTTGTTTCATTTTATTTGAGAGAGAGAGCACCTTTGTCCACTGGTTCACTTCCCAAATGTGGGATGCATGGCAGGCCAAAGCCCAGAGCCGGGAACTCAGTCCAGAGTTCCAGTACCTGAGCCGTCACCTGCCGCCTCCCGGGATGGGCATGAGCAGGAAGCTGGAGCTAGGAGCCCTGCTGGGGTGGGGGCTGAACGCAACGCCCGCCTGATTGCTAATCAGGTGAGCGCCCGGTGATGCACGGCAAGCACCCTGCACACTGTAGGTGCTGCACAGCAGGGGAGTGCACGGACCCACCGCCAGGGGCTAATCCGGAGTGACCCGGCCGGTGGGCAAGGCGGGGTGGTGGTCACGCCGGAGGGCACTGTACTAGGTCTCGTGAATAATGCAGTTTGGTGAGAGATTTCAAAGCTTATTTTTGCGCGCAAAGGGTAATAAAGAGATCTTTCTGGTGACGGCATCTGGGTTCAGAGATGCGGCCACGAGGTCACCCCTGACTCAGAGCTGACGCCGCCGCCGCCAGGACTTCCACCTGGACCCAAGCTCCTTTCTGCAGGGAACCCTCGGATCCCAGGCGAAGGCCGTGGGGGGAGACCCTGGCAGCGCAGCCCTGTCCCACACCTTAACCCTCTCCTCTCCGACCCCGAGGCTGTGAGCACACTTCCGAGGTCTCAGAAGCTCACCTGGGCTTTCCAGCAGGGACTGCCCAGGAAAGCCCTTCTGTGCGGGGCAGGTGTGCGGGCGTGGGCGTGGGAAGGCTCCCTGGAGATGAATCAGCACCCCTGCCTCCTGGTGAGTCAGCAGGAACGCGGCCCGGGAAGGGCTGGCGGCAGGCGGGCCGGCACCACGGCCAGGGGAACCGGGAGAGCAGACGCCAGCGCCGCAGCCACGCTCCTCGACCACCAGGGGGCGCAAGCCCGTCGGGCAGAACCCAGCAGGCCGCCCGCGCGAAACCGGCGCTGCGGTGGCGCCACGCAGCTTGGCAGGGTCACCGCCTTGCATGTTCCACGGCCTGACTGTATCCTGACTTCTGTGCTTCGTAGAGAACTGGAGACTGTCCCAGCCGGTGTAGTGACTCTGTGCCCAACTGTCTCCTGCGCTGGGGCATGGAGGTGCCCAAGATCCCGGCAAGTCCCAGCAAAGTAGTGTGGCTGGCACCAGCGTGGGGCGCGTGGCCGTCTGACGGGCCTGCCTGTTAGCTTCAGTCCCTGGTCACGGCTGGCTTCAGGGGCTGCCCTGGTGTCTGACAGAACAAGGACAGGAGCCTCGGCCATTTTAGGTTTTTGCCTGAAAGTAGAGAAGATGCCATTTTACCCCTTGCCCTGGCCTTCTTCCAAGAGACACGCCCTGTATTGTTCACCCCACCTCCTGCATTCTTCTCCTGGTTTGAAAGCCGGTGTGGAAACCTGAAAAACCTGTAGGGAGAAACTCACCTCCGTCTCTAACCCTCAGCCCACCCTGAGCTAGGTACGGCCTGGCCCACTGAGGACTGGCCCTCTGCCAGTTGGTCACCCACCTCTGCGAATTTATATTTCTTGAATAAATTCCTCTGGGTTGTGTGTCCGTATCCTGTCTCCTCTGTGTTCTGCGCCCCTTTTCCTTACAGTCAGCCCCCCCCCCCCGTTTCTGTTTTCCCTGTCCCCCCAGCCCCACCCCTGTTTTGCTTTCTCTCTCTGACTGCTTCTCTGACCTTCCCGGTTCTCTGGGCTCCCTCACTGGTCCCTGGGGAAGGAAGCTTCCTGCAGTGACTCCATGGAGCCCTGATTTCCACCCTGGGGTCTCAGCAGCACCCTGGGCCCCAGAAGAGACCTTGCTGTTGGGTGGTGTGGTTTCAGGAGGCGAGAAGGACCCTAAAGAGTGCCCCCTGCCCTTTGGTAACCATCAAGCTGGCTGGCACCCAGTGTGGCCGCTCCCGTTGCTCATGCCGGAGGAGTGAGACTGGGTCCCGGGGTGGGTGAGCTCACCGTGAGGGGGTGAGGACGAGAGAAGACAAGATGCCTGAGGATGCAGGCTGAGGGCGGGGGTGGGGTGGGGTGGGGGGAGAGCCCTGCGTGGGACAGGCAGGTGGAGGCCTGGTCTGGTGGGACCCTGGAGGGCTCCCTGAGGTCCCTGGAATTTAGCTGGCCTTTGCAGGCTCTCCACGGGAGGAGATGAGGCGTGGGTGCGTGGGGCACCTTCTGAGACCCAGGGCCTTGGCCCTCATTGTGTCCCACCCTGCCCAGCCCAGGGTCCAGTGGTGAAGGGTCTCCGTGCTAGTGCTCTGGGGCCCAGGCTTCCGGCTGCTGCTGCCTTGGCCCCAGGGGACAAGGGCGGTGCCGGCTGAGTCACTGCCTGGGCATCTGAGGCTGGGTGAGTCACCTTGGCCGGGAGGGGAAAGAAGCTGCTTCCCATCTGCTGGGGGGAGGGGAACTGGGCCCACAGGAAGGGCGGTGCCCAGATGGGCCGGGGTGGACGAAGAGCAGAAGGACCCTGGGCGTGTGTGTGCGTGTGTGTGTGTGTGTGTGTGTGTACTGTTCTCTACCCAAGTCCCTCCCGGGGTGGGGGCATGTAGGGGTGGGAGGAACACACCCGCTTGCCCTCCAGGTTGGAGCAAAGGAGGCCCAGGTGCTCCTGTTCCCCCCTCGGCCCCTCCCGGCCTCCTTACACGCCACACAGCCAACATTTGTTTCCCAGCTGTGTCTGCATGCCGAGCAATCCCATGGTTCCCTGCGAGGTGCCCTGAGCACACCCAAGGCACCCCTTTCCTCACCAAGAGGGGTGTGGTGCCGGCCATTAAAAAGAACTTTGGGGAGGGCGTTTGGCATCGTGGTTAAGTCCCTGTGCCCTGTATCACCGTGCCTGGTTCGAGCCCCAGCTGTTCCACTGCCAGTCCAGCTTCCTGCTAATGTACACCCTGGCAGGCAGGCGATGGCTGGAGTGTCTGGGTCCCTGCCACCTTGTGCGAGACCTGGGTTGAGTTCCTGGCTCCTGGCTTTGGCCTGGCCCAGCTCTGGCTATTGCAGGCATTTAGGGAGTGAACCAGTGAATGGAAGACCTCTTTCTCTCTCTGTTTATCTCTCTGTGTCTCACTGCCTTTCAAATTCAATGAAAAGAAATCAGTAAAAATTAAAAAACCCCATGTTTCCCGCACCCGACATCATCACCTGTGCTCCCAGCTACCTTCTCTAGCTCTCAGCTTTCTCAGGGTGGCCCCAAGCTGTTCTTGCCTGTCTCTCTGTGTGTCTCACACACGCACACACACGTGCACATACATGAACACACATGTATACACACGAGTAGGAGTGCAGGGCCCAGGTGTTCCCACCTCTCTTTGTGCGTCTCTCAATACATGTACACACATGTGCACATACATGCACACACATGCACAGGAGTGCAGGGCTTAGGTGTTCCTGCCTCCCTGTGTGTCTCACATACATGTACACACACGTGCACACACATGCGTAGGAGTGCAGAGCTCAGGTGTTCCCAGCTGCTCCAGGCTCTGACACTGGAGAGAGCCGACCCAGGATGTCACAGAACAAGAGCTTCCACGCCCCGTGACAAGGCTGCCAGGACACCTCCTGCCCCCTGCTCTGGCTCGGGTGGGCTCCACGCTGCTCTTGGCCTGGCCTGGAACCTCCTCCAGCTGGAGGCAGAGCTGGAGAGAGCACGGGTGGGGCCGCAGGAGGCTAGCTCTGGTGGGAGCGAGTTAGGACAAGTTTGGTTTCCTTGAAACGCCAGTTGGAAGCCAATGAAGGTGGGGCCTAAATCCCCACGGGCCCTGGCCGGCGGTCCTTCCTGGTCTCTCTGCCATGTGGGCGGGGCGGGGAGGACCCCATCTTGGCCTGGTCTCCACAGTGTTCTCATGCTGGCTCTCTTGGTGGGATCAGCCTGGGGCCTCTCTGGATCTTTCCTATTTGGGGGACCCCCCGTGAAGTGACAGTTTGAGGGGTCCTTTTCCAGCTTCGTCAATGGGTTCTCAGCTTAGAGGTTGCTCTGAGCTGTCTCTTAGGGTCTCAGTCTGGGGGCCCTTCTCTGGGGGTCATGCAAGGCGTTTAACGCCAACCCTGCTTGTTTTTGCTTTTCACAATGTCCTAGATTCTAGCAGGACTAAGGACAAGAGACGGGGTCCTGGGCGCTGGGGTCCTGGGTGCCGGCCCCTGCCTGGTCCGGGCCCCCTGCCTGGTCCGGGCCCCGCCCACTGCTGCCTCCTCCCTCCCACCTCACTGAGGGCAGGGCTGGCAGAGGAGGGCCCGCGGCTTTCCCTGCCTCTGCACCAGCTCCCCTACCCTCACCCCGGGACCCCTGCTAGCCTTTGAGGGCTGATCTGAGCAGCTCAGAGATGGGGCCTGGGAAAGGGTGACCTCTGAGGCCTGCCCTTGTGCCCCGGATTCCGCCCTCATCCCCAGGACGCTTAACTTGGTTTCCTTCTGAGCCCAGCGGAATCCTTCCTGGTGGGGAGGGAGTTCAGCTACCTTCTCCCCACCTGGGCTGTGGCCCCACAGGGACAGGTGGTGCATTCCAGTGCCCACCTCCTGGCTCCCTGGCGCCCAGCAAGGCCTGCTGCAAACTCCTGCCACTGACTGTCCATTTCTCTGTCCTCACTGGGCCCTCACAGGGGCTTGCTGGGGATCCCTTCCCAGGCTGCCCGGTGGGGAGGGAGAGCTGGGCCCTGACCCATGAGCCTGTGGGGTCTGGTGTGGAGGTGGAAGTGGGGTCAGCTCAGTGAAGACCCTGCTCCCTCTGGCTCTCGGGAGAAGGGGCTGAGGAGGCGCTGACAGTGTTGGGCAGCCTCGAGGACCACGGTGGCCAGCGGCCAGCAGGGACTTCCAGGGTTACCCTGTTGTCCAGGGCTCCCCAGGCCGGCCCTGAACCAGGGCTCAGGACTCCCGGCCCTGGCCTTCTTGGGCCCCGGGAGGACTCTCCATTCCTTTTAGTTTATTTACTATTTTTCTGCAAAACAGTCCAATTCAAAGATTTTTTAAAATTTTTCTTTCTTTCTTTTTTTTAAAGATTTTTTTGAAAGTCAGAGTTAAAAGAGAGAGGAGAGGCAGAAAGAGAGAAGTCTTCCATCTGCTGGTTCACTCCCCAGTTGGCCACAACGGCCGGAGCTGGACCGATCCGAAGCCAGGAGCCAAGAGCCTCCTCCGCATCTCCCATATGGGTGCAGGGGCTTGGGCCATCTTCTGCTGCTTTCCCAGGCCATAGCAGAGAACTGGATTGGAAGAGGAGCAGCCGGGCCCCAAACCGCACCCATATGGGATGCTGGTGCTTCAGGCCAAGGCGTTAACTCGCTGTGCCACAGTGCTGGCTCCCCCAATTCAAAGATAATTTACCATGATCTTTAACCCATTAGATCCCAAGATTTCAGTTATATGAATATTTCAATGACATTTACACAGGTGTATTAAAATATGTGAGAAATTATAATCTAAAGGTCATATATTCTTTATTATCATTGAGAATGAGAATGAATGAAAAGACAGATTGTCCTATGAATAGGACACATGTCATGATACGTTCTCTCTATCTCTCATTATATATATATATATATTATATATACACACACATATATATATATATAAAACCCCATTCTATAGATAGAACACTGGGCATATATATCTTTTCATAGATTATACAGTATACAAATACGTGATTTTTAAAAAAGATTTATTTATTTATTTGAGAGGCAGAGTTACAGAAAGGCAGAGGCAGAGAGAGAGAGAGAGAGAGAGAGAGAGAGAGGTCTTCCATCTGCTGGTTCACTCCCCAAATGGCTGCAGTAGCCAGAGCTGACTCAATCCAAAGCCAGGAGCCAGGAGCTTCTTCCGGGTCTCCCACATGGGTGCAGGGGCCCAAGGACTTGGACCATCTTCTACTGCTATCCCAGGCCATAGCAGAGAGCTGGATAGGAAGTGGAGCAACTGAGACTCTAACCAATGCCCATAGAGATGCCAGCGCTGCAGACGAGGGCTTTAACCTGCTGCGCCGCAGTGCTGGCCCTCAAATAAGTAATTTTCATGACCTGTTCATCAATTATTTTTCATTCCTTTTAGTTTAGAACTCAATAAACCATTTTTGTGCATCAATCATATCTTATTTAAAGATTCATCTATTTATTTATTTGAAACGCAAAGTGACAGAGACGGAAAGAGAAAGAGGTCTCCCATCTGCTGGCTCGCTCCCCAGATGGCTGCAACAGTGGGGCTGGGTGAAGCTGGGAGCTTGGAACTCCATCTGGGTCTCCCACGCGTGCAGCAGGGGCCCACATACCTGGGACCTCCTTTGCTGCCTCCCCAGGAGCATTAGCAGGGAGATGAACCGGCAAGCAGAGCAGGGACTCACACTGGGGCTCTGGTACGAGGTGCCAACGTCTACGCGGCAGCTCAACCCACTGCTGCATCACAACGCTGGCCCCTGACAGAACTCCAGTTGCCCAGCAAGCTGCTTGGCTCAGTTGGAAACTGAGGCCCTGTCTCTCCTTCTGGAACTCTGCCCAAGCCCAGAGCTGTGCCTTAGATCATTTCACACAAAGAGAAAGCTCCAGGCACAACAGGAGGGAGGGGTGGACTCTCAGGGTGGAGACCGGATCCTCGCCACCAGTGCCGTGAGCTATGGTGATGGGTGCCAGTGTCTGCTCAGGGGCAGGCATTTGTCTGATGGACCCCACAGAGCTTCCTTGTAGGGACCTGTTGTCAGGTTACAGGCCACAGGCGGTGCACCTGCTTTTGGGATGGCTGTATGTATCTTTTTTTTTTTTTTTTTGACAGGCAGAGTGGACAGTGAGAGAGAGAGACAGAGAGAAAGGTCTTCCTTTTTGCCGTTGGTTCACCCTCCAATGGCCGCCACGGCTGGCGCGCTGCGGCCAGTGCACCGCGCTGATCCGAAGCCGGGAGCTAGGTGCTTCTCCTGGTCTCCCATGGGGTGCAGGGCCCAAGCACTTGGGCCATCCTCCACTGCACTCCCGGGCCATAGCAGAGAGCTGGCCTGGAAGAGGGGCAACCAGGACAGAATCCGGCGCCCCGACTGGGACTAGAACCCGGTGTGCCGGTGCCGCAAGGCGGAGGATTAGCCTATTGAGCCGCGGCGCCGGCCTGTGATGCTTCTTAAGATGCATTTCAGGGGCTGGTGCTGTGGTGTAGCGGGTAAAGCCGCAGCCTGCACTGCCAGCATCCCATATGGATGCTGGTCCAAGTCCCGGCTGCTCCACTTCCGATCCAGCTCTCTGCTGTGGCCTGGGAAAGCAGTAGAAGATGGCCCAAGTGCTTGGACCCCTGCACCCATGTAGGAGACCCAGAAGAAGCTCCTGGCTTCTGACTTTGGATCGGTGCAGCTCTGCCCATTGCAGCCATTTAGGGAGTGAACCAGCAGATGGAAGACCTCTCTCTCTCTGCCTCTCTGTGTAACTCTGATTTTCAAATAAGTAAATAAATCTTAAAAAAAAAAAAAGAGATGCATTTCAAAAATTGCAGAGGATCCTTTCTGCTGCGTTTCACTCATCCAACAGCTAAGGCTGGCCCAGATTCAGGGGCGGGGCGTAGACGTCTCCTAACGCCTGCAAGTGACGGTGATTGCCCCGGGAGCCTCTGAGCCATAGCGTGCTCACCTCCTGCCTGAGACTCCCAGGCTGTCTCCTCTCATGAAGGCGTCAGCGAAGCCCAGGAGCTTTCTGTCCCGGGCAGGTGCAGACACGACTGAGGCTCCCCAGGCGCCGAGCCCTCGGTCCGGCTCCTCAGCTCCCAGAGACCTCTGGGAAACACATCACCATCTGAAGGTGATGCAGAGCCTGTAACCACAGTGAACACTGCTTCTCACGGGTGTGTGTGTGTGTGTGTGTGTGTGTGTATGGGAGGTGCCACCGGGCATTATCTGAAACCACTCTGAGTCCAGACACGTGTCACCGGAGTCCCTGCCAGGCCTAGCGCTGCTCTCTGTAAATGACGTGTCTTAGCTGTTGGCTTCACGTTGTGAGCTGAGTCTTCCTTTTCCATAAGAAATGACTATGTTTATAGCTAAGCTTTCTTAGCCTGTTGCTTGCCCAAAGAAAGCTGAAGTTCCTGGGGCTGGCACTGTGGCGTAGCAGGTAAAGCTGTTGCCTGCAGTGCTGGCATCCCAGATGGGCACCGGTTCAAGTCCTGGCTGCTCCACTTCTGATCCAGCTCTCTGCTATGGCCTGGGAAAGCAGTGGAGCATGGTCCAAGTCCTTGGGCCCCTGCACCTGTATAGGAGACCTGGAAGAAGCTCCTGGATTTGGATTGGCCCAGCTCCGACTGTTGTGACCTCTTGGGGAGTTAACCAGTTGATGGAAGACCTTTCTCTCTCTCTCTTCCTCTGCCTCTCTGTATTCAACTTTTCAAATAAACTAAATAAATCTTCAAAAAAAAAAAAAAAAAAAAGAAATGAAAAGGAAAGAAATAAAAGAAAAAAAAAAGAAAGTTGAAGCCTCAAAAGTTTCTTTTTGTTTTGAGCTACCTCTGTCCCCCCTCCCTTTTTTTTTTGGACAGGCAGAGTGGACAGTGAGAGAGAGAGACAGAGAGAAAGGTCTTCCTTTGCCGTTGGTTCACCCTCCAATGGCCGCCGCGGCCGGCACACTGCGCTGATCCGAAGCCAGGAGCCAGGTGCTTCTCCTGGTCTCCCACGCAGGTGCAGGGCCCAAGCACCTGGCCCATCCTCCACTGCACTCCCTGGCCACAGCAGAGAGCTGGCCTGGAAGAGGGGCAACCGGGACAGAAGCCAGCGCCCCGACCGGGACTAGAACCCGGTGTGCCGGCGCCGCTAGGCGGAGGATTAGCCAAGTGAGCCGCGGCGCCGGCCTTACCTCTGTCCCTTTAAAGATGATTTGTTTAAAAATGTCACGTGTGTGTGTGTGATGGGCATCTGGCAGTGTTCAGGACACCACCTCTCACATCTGCATCCCACACTGGCAGTGCCTGGTTCAAGCCCTGATGCTGCAAACGTGCATCCTGGGAGGCAGCTGGTGATGGCTCCAGTGCTTGGGTCTCTGACTTCCACGTGGGACAGCCAGACTGCGCTGCAGGGCCTGGTTTCAGTCTGGCTTACTGTGGGCGTCTGGGGAGTGAATCAGTAGATGGGAGATTGTGTGTGTGGAATAAATAAATAAATATTAGAAAAAGGAAAGATCTGAGTCGGTTGTAGTATTTTTTTTTTTAAATGCTGAGGTCTTCTATGTGCTCACTCAATGAGACACAAGTGGCATCCACAAATCCCCTTGAGGCTGCAGACTGAGAGCCAGGGTGCGGTAGGAAGCCCTTAAGATTCTGAAAGCTGGGGACCGGCGCTGTGGTGCAGCGGATTGAAGCTCTGGCCTAAAAGTGCCGGCATCCCATATGGGCACTGGTTCTGGTCCTGGCTGCTCCTTTTCTGATCCAGCTCTCTGCTATGGTCTGGGAAAGCAGTAGAAGATGGCCCAAGTCCTTGGGCCCCTGCACCTCTGTGGGAGACCCGGAGGAAGCTCCTGGCTCGTGGCTTCGGATCAGGGCAGCTCTGGCTGTTGTGGCCATCTGGGGAGTGAACCAGCAGATGGAAGACCTCTCTCTCTGACTCTACCTCTCTGTGTAACTCTGT
Organism: Oryctolagus cuniculus; assembly: GCF_051225735.1. NCBI lineage: Eukaryota > Metazoa > Chordata > Mammalia > Lagomorpha > Leporidae > Oryctolagus > Oryctolagus cuniculus. The sequence goes on from NC_142873.1 coordinate 45,312,006, forward strand.
CTTTCAAGTAAATAAAATAAATCTTTAAAAAAAAGATTCTAAAAGCCGTTTGTCCCGAAGGGTCTGTTTTTTTGAAAGGCAGAGTTACTAAGAGATAGAGAGAGAGGTCTTCCATCCACTAGTTCACTCCTCAATTGGTAAAAACGACCTGGGTGGGGCCAGGCGAAAGCCAGGACCAGGAGTTTCATCTGAGTCTCCGATGTGGGTGCAGGGGCCCAAGCACTTGGGCCATCTTCTGTTGCTTTCCCAGGCCATAGCAGAGAGCGGGATCGGAAGTGGAGCAGCCAGGACTCGAACCGGTGCCCACATGGGATGCCGGCACTGCATTCAGCAGCTTTACCCTCTGCACCACAGAGCCGGCCCCAAAGAGGCGTCCTTCCAAGGCATGGGAGCTGTGCAGTTTATCTGAGCTCCTTGGAGCTTGCCCTGCCTTCCTGCGGTCTCAAGAGAGGGTCTTCCTTCCAACGTCCTCCTTAACCTTAGACCCCTTCCCCTGCGGGGCCTGGGGCTGCGCTTTACCAGAGGCTGTTTATTATGCTGGGAGACTTCCTGGCCGGACAGACTATACTGGGCCTGCTAAATTCTACTGCAAAACAAAGCGCTTTCTCCTTTAGTTCAACTTTACCTTCTCATTATTAATTTTTTTTTAATTTGAGAGAGAGAGAGAGAGAGAGATCCTGTCTTCTGGTTTACCGCCCAAATGTTCACAACTTGGGGGTGGGGAGAGGGACCCAAAGCTGAGTCAGCAACTCAACCCGAGTCTACCACGTGAGTGGTAAGAAACCAACTACTGAACCATCACCACTGCTCCTGGGGTCTGCTTTAGCAGGAGGCTGGAGTCAGCAGCCAGAGCTTGGTACTGAACTCCGGCACTCCGGTATGGGCCTGCGTGTTCTAACTGGGCTTTTTTTTTTTTTTTTTTTTTTTTTTGACAGGCAGAGTGGACAGTGAGAGAGAGAGAGACAGAGAGAAAGGTCTGGACAGTGAGAGAGAGAGACAGAGAGAAAGGTCTTCCTTTGCCATTGGTTCACCCTCCAATGGCCGCCGCGGTCGGCGCACCGCGCTGATCCTAAGGCAGGAGCCAGGTGCTTCTCCTGGTCTCCCATGGGGTGCAGGGCCCAAGTACTTGGGCCATCCTCCACTGCACTCCCTGGCCACAGCAGAGAGCTGGCCTGGAAGAGGGGCAACCGGGACAGAATCCGGCGCCCCGACCAAGACTAGAACCCGGTGTGCCAGCGCCGCAAGGCGGAGGATTAACCTAGTGAGCCGCGGCGCCGGCTTAACTGGGCTCTTAAGCACTAGTCCAGATACTTGTCCCCTCATCTCGTATTTCATCCTAGGCAGCCCAAGGAAGCCAACTGGCACACTCACTCCCTAGGCAGATGTGGAAATTCACTGGCAACACTATTTTCCTTATTATTTTTTTAAATAAAGATCTGTTTATTTATTTGAAAGGCAGAGTTACAGAGAGAGAGAAAGAGAGAGAGAGAGAGAGAGAGTTTCTATCCACTAGTTCACTCTCCAGATGGCTACAGCCTCTGGGGCTGGGCCAGGCTGAAGCCAGGAGCCAGGAGCTTCATCTGAGTCTCCCACGTGGGTGCAGGGGCTCAATCACTCGGGCCATCCTCTGCTGCTTTCCCAAGCACATTAGCAGGGAGCTGGATTGGAAGTGGAGCAGCCGGGACTTGAACCTGTGTCCACATAGCTCAACCTGCTGTGCCACAGTGACAGCCCCAGGAGCCCCATTTTCTACATTACCGCAGGCACCAGTGTCGCCACACATCTCATTGCCCTAAATAAGGTCTCTCTATCTCCAGTCTCCAGGAACCAATTCCTCACTGTCCTTCAAGTCGCTGTTGACAAGCTTCTCGAGGTCCTTCGGTCTCACTGATTGCCTGGCCCGGAAGCCAATGACACCTGCTCTAGTTGTTGTTGTTTTGTTTTGTTTTTTAACAGTGCATTCTGCTCTTGCAGGGTTTTGGTGCAAGGTGCAGGGAGCCAGCTCACGCTGACGTTCTAGACTTGCCCTGCCACCCTCTTGCTCACTATACCCAGGTTTCCATTTGGTCTCCATCCCAAGATATGCCAGGGGATGGTTTGACCAAATCTCTTGTCATTTCCCAGCAAGGTCCCAGCCTGCACCCCCAGGTCCTCGCAGCTCACTGCCTGCCTCCCCCTACTTAGCCAAGCCCACAGTTTGGCTTCTCTCACTCGGGGACTTGCTTTAAGATCACATTCCCTGAGCCGGGGGTTTGCTCGGCTGTAAGTTGCAGAAAACCTGCCTAATGCAGTGGTTTGTCTTCCACAGGAAGTCTGGCGGTGGCGGTTCAGGCTTGTTTCAGGAGACCAGAGATGCCTCCTGAGTGCCTGGTGCCTGAGTCCGGCCTGGCCCTGGTTATGGCAGGTGTTTGGTGGAGAAACCCAGTGGATGGAAGCCCTCTCTCTCTCTGCCTTTCAAATTAAAAAATAATAATAAATCATAAAAAAAGAGGGGGTGGGGAGTGGACAGGTAACAGGCAGTGTTTTCTTGAATTGTTTTCTTGTTCCCTGGAGGACTCAGGTGCTTGGGAATCACAGAGATGGAGTCCCCGGGCGTGGGAGGGCCCCGGGCGCCCTGCTGGCTCCTGCCTACCCATCTGCCTTAATCTCTTCTCACAGCAGTGAAAAGAGAAGCTCACCTCCTAACCCCGGCAGCACAGGGAGCCGGTAGTGCCGGCAGTGAGCGGTGGCGGTGGAAATTAACACCTCCGAGGCAGGTCTCAGCCTCCCCGACACGCCACCGCCACCTGGCCGCGGGTCCTGCTCACAGATGGGGAACCTGCTGGGGCAGCGTGCGGTTAGCTGCTGCTCTTCATACGTGTGGGATTGGACGCGGGCAGCGGTGAGCCGGGGCCGACCCCCTCGGAGGCGTAAGAGACGTCCCCACCCCGCACGCCCCCGGGACGCAGGGGTCGCAGTCTGGGCCTCTGCCGCTTCTGCCGACAGAGGGGAGGCTGACCGAGCTGAGTTCAGCTGCCCTCGGGCGCCCGCTCGCATGGCTGCCTCAGTGCAGTCTGATGGCTTTGGGGCCTCAGGCTCACGGTGGGGCCCGGCTTCTCTTGGGTTTAGTTCCAAGGGCCCGGGCTGCTGTGGGCCCTGGGGAGACCGGCCTCAGCGGCTGCCTCTGGGGCTGCCCCCAGCCCGGCAGGTCCTCAGGGAGCTAACTTCCTTGCTTCTTGGGCATTTGACAAAGTCGCCAGCATCAGACTTCCCTAGCAGGTCGCAGCCGTCTGCCCTTGACCCCTCACCGTCTCGCAGACTGGAGGTAGCTCCGCACACAGCGCTGCCGGCTTCCCTCCCCTCCCTCGGGAACACACCTCCCTCCTCCCACAGCGGGTCCTCATGCTGGCCTTGGGTTTTTGGGTCGCCCACTGGCTATTACACCTTCAAGGAAAGGGGGGACAGAGGCGGGTTCTTAGACAAAGGAGTGACTCACATAGGGCACCCGGGCTCTTGTCATTGGGCCACTGGGTCTCCACACTGACTCACTGCTCTGATCTGTGAAATGGGCCCGCTCAGCTATTGTCTTGGCTGTCAAAAGAAGAAGTAGGTCCAAACCCCGCAGGCTGTCAGGTGCTGTTCCACCTGCTGCCCCCACTGTAGCAAAGGCTCCCCTGCTGTAGTCCCAGCCCCAGTAACCAAACGCTCCCTCCCACAATTTCTTCCTGTCCCTGGGCCCAGGCCCTTTTGGCACAAGCACAGGGAATGTCAGGGCCCACAACGTTCATCTTCTTTCTCCCCAGGGGCAGAGCCAGAGCCGACCTCCGGGGAATGCAGTTTCCAGGGCCTGGGTAGTGACAGCGGAGAGCAGAGGGAGGGTCTGTGCTGTGAGAAGCCCTGGCAGATGGGGTAGTGGCTGCTCTCATGCGGTGCCGGCCGCATGCTGCTCCAGGGATGGGCATTGCTCCACATCTGCCAAGGTGAGAGGCCACGGCTGCCAGGCCGGCCCACGGCCTGGGGATTGAGTGTGTGGACGGCGGAGGGGGAGAAGGAAGGAGGCTGGCCTCCATCGAGGCCCAGAGGCTTGCATTTGGAGCCATTGCAGGAAACAGGGACTTGGGAGGGACTTGCAGCTGGGCAAGAAGACTCTGATCCCTCCACGGAGAGTTTAGGCAAGCGACAAGAGAAGCTATGCTCCATCTGCACAGAGGCAGGAGGCTGGACGAGATGACCCGGTGAGGAGGGGCTGCCCTTCCACCTGCACCAGGCGACTCAGCAGCGGGTTGTCCAGTCCAGCTCAGAGACCACAGCATGGACACAACAGCAAGTGGCACAAAGCACTTTCACGCGGGGTTCTTAGGGGGAGGCATCTCCCAAATCCGTTTGGAGACGAGGAATTGAAGGCGCTAGCAAGGTTAAGGATGGAACGTGCCGAGTGAGGCCGGGGAGCGGGGCGGGGATGGGAGGCTTGGAGGGAGGGTCCAGGTAAGGAGTCAACACACAGTGCCTGGAGCCAGACCTCTCTGTTTCTCCATCTGTCATTCAGGGGTCGTCTCCTCCAGCTCTCCCAGTGGGCAAAGGTGCTATCCAGGGAGGTGAGCTGCTCTCAGGAATGTGGAATCCAGTGGGCAGGGACGTGGGCTCAATGGCTGGGCTGCGCGGCTCTTCCCCGACTAGCCACATCACATGCCCCCTTGGCCAGCACCGTGGTGCAGCAGGTTAAGCCGCTGCTTGTGACGCTGGCATCACATATAGGAGTGTCAGTTCGAGTCCTGGCTGCTCTGCTTCTAATCCAGCTCCCTGCTAATGTGCCTGGGAAGGCAGCGAAAGATGGCCCCAGTGTTTGGGCCGCTGCACCCTTGTGGGAGGCCCAAATAGCATTCCAGGCTCCTGGCTTTGGCCTGGACCAGCGCCAGCCACTGTGGCCATTTGGGGAGTGAATCAGGGGATGGAAGATTCTCTCTCTCTGTAAATCTGCCTTTCAGATAAATAAATAAATAAATAAATCCTTTAGAAAGGTGCCCCCTTTCCAAAATAATTTTCTCTCTCAGTTCTGCCTTATTGTTCTTTGTAGCATTTACATTACCACCTGTTAACCCCGGACTTGCTCTTGTCTGTTTCCCCTGCTAGATGGTCATGTGTGCAGAGCAGGGCCTTTCTCCGTTTATGGCCAGGCTCCCCATGCCTGGTAGGTGTCCCCTCTGGTCATGGGAAGCATGAGTGGCTGCTGGGCCTGCCGCTCACCAGTTCCACGGGCAAGTTGCCCACCTCAGAGCTCGTTCTGTGAACAGGTGCTGCTTGTTCTAGGAGCTCTGTGAGGAGTCACCCATTCAAGCCACAGCAGCCCTGTGGGGAGTCACTACTATTATCCTCCACTCATGGCAGGTGAGGAAAATGGAGCCAGAGAGGCCAGGTGACCTGCTTAAGGGAGGTGGCAGCGCTAGGTTGGCATGGGTGGGGAGGAGTGGCTGCCCCAGAACTGAGTTAATTGCTGGTCTGCGGTGGCCCCTACTTCTGCTGCATCACTGTCCTCTGTTCTCTGCCCCCCACTCCTTGCCCATAAAACAGAGCTAATCACAGCTCTTCCTCCTCTCCTGCATCCAGAGCCCGCTCCCCTCCCCAACAGGGGCTGAGTCTGCGAGTGGGTGACAGCCCAGGCACAGCGGGTGCTGGGTGCCAAGCACAAGGTCAGGGTATCATTAGCAGCCTAGCTGCCTCCGTGGCACCAGGACCCCCCCCCAACTACTGGCCTGGGAGTCAGAATTTCCTCCCCACCCTCCCACCCCGCCCCACAGTCTTCTGGGTCTTGGGTTCTCTTTCTGTGGAATGGGGAGGGGTCCCTCAGGCTTAGGGAAGAGGGAGAGAAGAGAGGAGAGGCGTGACGTGAAGGGTTTCCCACTTCTGGTCGTGTGGTGGTCTCTGTCTGCGCCAGTTAAAAACAACCACAAATGCTGGGCAGCACTCAAAACCCCTTTCTTGGTGACCCCAAGAAAGTGTAGTAGGTTACGCCACCACCTGCAGCGCTGGCATCCATATGAGCACTGGTTCCAGTTCTGGCTGCTCCGCTTCCCTTCCAGCTCCCTGCTAATGCACCTGGGAGAGAAGCGGAAGATGGCCCAGATACTCCGGCCCCTGCAATGCACGGGGAAGACCGGAAGAAGCTCCTGGCTCTTGGCTTCGACCTGGCCCAGCCCCAATTGTTGTGGCCATCTGGGGAGTGAACCAGCAGGTGGAAGACCTCTTTCTCTTTCTGTCTTTCTCCCTTTCTCTGTCTCTCCCTTTCAAATAAATAATAAAATAAATCTTGAAAAGAGAGGCTTTTCAAAGCACCAAAGAGCTGCCAGTGGTAGAGGTGAGTAGGTCAGAAGCTGAGCGGGAGCGGAGTCTGGGAGGGGAGCCCCGTGCCCGCAGGGTGTTGGCCAAGCCAAGCTCAACCTCAGCGTCGGCTTTGATGGTGTGAAGAGTGAGGAAGACAGAAACGGAAGCCCAGTGCTTCCCTGAGCAGGGCACTAGAGTGGGGGACACCCCCGCACCTTGTGATGCTGGGCCCCCCAAGCCAGAGGAAACTGCCCCACCCCACAAACAGCCAAGACAGTTCCCTTGGTGCTGAACAGAGCGGGGCCGGGGGGAAGAAAAACCCAAACATTTTCCAAGGAACGCCGGCTCTCACTCGAGTCTGTAGCCCACAGTCCCTGACATCACTTGGAGCACGGGGTGGGAAAACCCACCCTGCTGGGCACCGCTCCCCCCACAGCACGTGCCCCAGGGAAGCAAGCAGCTCACAGCCCAGAGCCACGGAGCACCCGAGTGACTTGGCAGTAAGACTCGGAGGGTGCCCCATGAGTCTCAGATGCTCTCCAAGGTCCCTCCACCCCGACCCCGCACGGGGACCCTCAGGGGTGCAGCCTAAGTGAGGCTGAAGTGCGTCCCCCGACCGAGTCTCCTGGGGGCCTCTCAGAGTAAAGAGCTGGGCACAGGGATAGGGTAGCTTAGCCCAGCGGGAGGCGGGGTGGGGGGGGATGCCTGGGGAGTGGTGTCTGAGGCCCAGCCTTGCCTTTGATGTGTGCGTGGGTAGGTGGGTGGGGGGTGGGGGGACTGCTGAGGGAAGGAGGCAGACAGCCCCGGGGCACCCTCAGCAGTGACCTACTTGGGTCCCCATAATTGCTGCCCTCCTGCCTTGGGAGGCTACATATAGGGATGGCCTGGTGCTGGGCTCCCACAGCTGGACGCCGACACCAGCGGTGAGTGCCAGCTGCTCGGCTCCTGCCCTGGGTTGGGGTCCCCGTCCCAGCAGGGCCTGGCAGGGTCAGGGACATCAGGAGTGGTGGCCTTGGGGTTCTCGGGTTCTCTCGTGCAGGGGAAGCCTATCCGGGAGCTCAGGCTAGGGGGAGTGAAGCGCTGAGGTCTGGTCCCCAGGTGGGGACAGTGGCTGGAAGTTCTCGGGCTGCCTTTGTTGGCCCCTCCTCCTCGCCTCCCTCCGTACTTCATTCTTGGGGACAGGTTGAGACAGGCCAGGGCGGCAGGGAAGAGAGGATTCCCACCCGTCTCCAGCCTGGACAGAGGTGGCGCCAGGCAGGTCCGTAGGAGCACCTTCAGGGATAGAACCCTCTCCTGTCTGGGAACACAAATGCCTTGCTCCCGGGCTGTCCCTAAGACTTAGATAGGCCCCAGGCAGTGCTTTGTCACCCTGCCCCCTCCCCGACCCCACCCCACCGCCATTGGCTCCCTGCAGAGGTCCCAGTGGAGGGGAGGCGCCAGGGAGCCCTGTGGCAGGCCTCCCTCCCTGGGGGTGGGGGGTGAGGAGGCAGGAGTGAGTCACTGGGCTCACATGGAAATTCTTGCTTTCCGGGCTGCCTGCCGAGGGTTTCCCCATGCCAGAGCTGTGTCCCAGAAGAGCATGGAAGGGGGCGGTGGGATTTAGGGGAGGCGGGAGACTCTGGGAAGTGCTCCCCCACTGACAAATAGGGCTCAGGAGGAGGGCGTCAGCCTGGGGCAGGGCCCTGGTGGTTAACCCCTGAGCCCGCTCACTCTCAGGACTCCACAGGGCCTGGGCCCAGAGCAGGCCTGTGAGGGGGTGAACCGGATAAGGCCCTGGGGACTCAGAGAGGGTGAAAGGCCCATGCAGGGCTGCACAGCTAGCGAGGTGCAGAGCGGATCCCAGTGTTCCTTTGGCTGCAACATCCTTGGGTTGAGGGCAGCAGGCATGGTGAGACGGCAACACTCCTCTGACACCTGGGCTCCGCTCATGCACAGCTTCTCCCAGGGCCTGAGGGTGAGGAAGCGCTGAGCAGGGATCCCCGGCCTTCCTCCAGCACCCCCCTCCTCCATACAAGTCCCTGCAGGAAGGGACAACGGGATCCTGGAGGGAAGGAGGTTCCTAGGGCCTCCTTTCTAGGCTGCAGACGGCGAGACTGAGCCTCTGTGGGTGTGGGGCGTGGGCTAAGGTAGGGCAGAGTCAGCTGCTTGTTTGGGGGACACCTCTGGGGCCTGAAGCCAGGCTAAGACGGGTCTGGGAAAAGCCCCTTGGAAAACATCAAGGGCACGGGTGGGCAGGGGGCTGGCCGGGGCCTCTGTGGGTCACACCCTCATCTGTGGCAGGGAGGATGGCCAGGCCCCTGGAGCAAGCAGTAGCTGCCATCGTGTGCACCTTCCAGGAGTACGCAGGGCGCTGCGGGGACAAATACAAGCTCTGCCAGTCGGAGCTCAAGGAGCTGCTGCAGAAGGAGCTGCCCACCTGGACCCCGGTGAGCACCTGGGCGCTGGGCCTTCCCCTTCCTGCGGGGAGACACTGCTGGGCCTCTACAGAGAGACCTGGGACAGCAAGAGGGGCCAAGGCTCGTGTGCAGTGGTGGGGGTGGGGGGCAGCAGGAACACAGTTCTCATCACACCTGCTGCCTGGCAGACCTGCGGGGAGGCTTGAGGGAGAGCCCCGGGAAGAATGCCCAGCACACAGTAGGCCCTCAGCGGCACATAGTAGGTGTTCAACATATGATCTGGGGTGGGGGAGTTGGAAGGAGTCTTGAAATGGGTGCCTTGTCAGGACAGGAAGGCTGGGGGCTGGGCTGGGCTGGGCTGGGCTGGGGCCACTCAGGAGCAGAGGGAGGGCCAGGGGGCGAGGCTGTCCTGCCTGTTTCACCCTGCCTCTCCCCCGACCTCCCTGCACAGACTGAGTTTCGGGAGTGTGACTACAACAAATTCATGAGCGTCTTGGACACCAACAAGGACTGCGAGGTGGACTTCGCGGAGTACGTGCGCTCTCTGGCCTGCCTCTGTCTCTACTGCCACGAGTACTTCAAGGACTGCCCTCCCCCAGAGCCCCCCTGCTCCCAGTAGCCTGTGCTGTAGTTGGGGGGGCGCCCCGGCAGGGCAGGATCCGCCCCAGGCTGTGCCATCTCTGCCCCCGGGTGGTCCTGGCTGTGCCTCCCACACCCCCTTCCCTTGGCCCTGTGTCCCCTGCAATGTGGAATCGTGCAGATCAGCCCTGCTGGAGGACCAGGGTGCCCAGCCAGTGAGGCAGCTCCCGCTCCCTGTCTGTGCAGTGGACGGAGGAGGCGGGGATGTGCCGTGGGCCCTGGAGGCCCGGCACGGTGCGTGCCAGCAAGACCAGGACGGGATGGGCCTTTCCGCTCCTAATAAAGAACAGGTGTCCATGTGGCGTGGTTTGGTTCTTCTGAGAGGCACGGGGCCTTGAGACACAGCCCTGTTGACAGCTTTGCTCTCCTCTGGTCTTTTCCACTGGGGAGCAAGGCTGAGGGCAGCAGCCAGAGCTCCCATGGGCCCTGGGAGCAGTTTCAGAGCCTGCAGAGATGCAATGGTTACAGTCAGCACAGGAACTCCCGTTCTGTCCGTCTGTCTCTCAGTCTTTGGAGGGGGGTGCTGTCAAGGAGGGCAAGGGGGCAGCCCGAGGTCCCAGGGGTGAGGGAGCTGCAGCTCGGGCCTCGTGACCGGATGCGCTGAGGAGGAGGGTGGGGTGGGGCGCTTGTTCCCTGCCCCGGGCTGTGGCAGCCCAGAGAGCAGCACTAATGGGATTAGGGTGTCTCAGGGGTTTGCTGCCAGCTGGGGTGGGGTCCTGTACTGGAGGCAGAAGGGGAGGGGGATAGCTTGAAGCGAGCCCCATCCCTGAAGCCACAACCCGCTGAGGCCCTTAAGCCCCCTCTGCTGCCCCTCACTCACCCCTGGACCCCCTGTGCCCCACCCTGAGGGGTCATCCCTGAACCTGACTCCCCCGTGTTGTGCCATGTCACCTCTATCTCTGCACCCCAAACTGCAATATTCATCCCTGACGCCCCCCTCAACCCCACACACCCCCTCCTGCCTACTCTGTGAGTCACAAGCCATACTGAGCCCCACACTGCACTCCCACCCCCACTCCACCAGGACCTCGCCCCTTGATGTACCTGGGCCATCTCACACCTGCCACCAGCCACCTGCCACCCCTGCCTCTCCTTTTCTCATGGCCGCTGGGACTACTTCCTCTGCAGCCCCCAGCCCCAGGCACTGCCCTCCCTCCCCGGCTCCCTGAAACTCTTGCTGGGCTGTGTGCACTGGGTGGTGCCTGCTCCATCAGCTCCCTGCTGGTGCCCACTGGGGCTGGCCCACTGCCCATGGGGGCCTGGCCGGGTCAGGATGCCCGGCAGCCGGCTGAGGCCATGGAGGGGCTGCCCGACTCACCACATCAGCCCACAGCAGGAGGGCAGTGTGCGCTCCCCCATCCCCTTGCCAGGGGCAGGGCCTGGCTGGGGTATAAATAGTCAGACCGCTGGGCTCTCCCCGCTCTTCCTCTCTCCCCAGCCCTCCTCCTCTGTGCTTCCTCTCTCGGCTTGGTGAGTTCTGTGGGCCTGACTGGCACGCGAGGGTGTCACGGGCTGAGGCTGGGTGGGGGAAGGACAGCCTGGTGGGGGCCAGATGTGCTGAATGGACCCAGATGCACAGGCTCTGGGGTGCATGGAAGAGAGAAAAGGCAAGAAGAAAAGTGTGCAGCAGCTGGGTTTGAGCGCCCCCTCCCCGCCCCAGCCCTTCTGAGAAACTGGGGCTTGTGCAGTGTGTGCCTGAGCTGGAGATGTGCACCCTGCTGCGGGGTTGCTGGGCTGCACAAGTGTGCACCCTCGGGTGCAGGAAGAAAGCAAAGGCAACCGAGGGCTTCCTCTGCTCCCGCTCTGTGAGCCCCTGCTCTGCACCCGGCAGCTCAGCCCGGCAGAGCCCTGGCCTCCCACCCAGCCCTGGCACCCCTGCCTCCGCCACCTCACCGGCCCCTCCCAATGACGGGCTGGGTGCCAGGCTGCCGGTTTTTTCCGCTGCAGGCCCCCATGCAGGCCTCTAGCTGCCGCGCCCAGCGCTGGGAGGGAGAAGAATGGGCTGGGGCGGCCGTTGTGGCTGAGCTGTGGGAGTGGACGGGTGAGGGAGGGGTGGAAGAACGCTGTTGTTGGGATGAGGCCTGCAGCCACCTCCGGAGCTTGCTGCCTGGCTCCCTGGAGCCCATGCCACGAACCCCACAAAAGTCCACGGTCCCAAGTATGCATTCCCCCCCCCCGCACCCCTCCCCACCAATAGCTGTGCCCGCCTCTCTGGGTGTCCCCGAGGGCCAGAGAAGTGTCATCAAGGGCCTCTTGAGGGATGGGAGTGCAGGCGGGCATTCGGAACACATGGCTGGGGAGCAGGGGAGGATAAGGGTGCCCGTGCCTCCCGCCCTCAGATCCTGACCGCTGCCATGGCGTGCCCCCTGGAGAAAGCCCTGGACGTGATGGTGGCCACCTTCCACAAGTACTCGGGGAAAGAGGGTGACAAGTTCAAGCTCAACAAGTCGGAGCTAAAGGAGCTGCTGACCCGGGAGCTGCCCAGCTTCTTGGGGGTGAGTGGGTCCCCTGGGAGCAAGCACCCTCCCCCATCCCCAGCCCCCAACCCCCTGCAGGGGAGGCGCAGGCTCTATGAGGCTGCAGGCTTTTTGTGGAATATCAGCTAAAGCTGGTGTTTCTGACTGTGTGGGGAAACTGGGGAGCAGGGAGCCTGCATGGGGTGCAAACACGGCCCCAGCAGAAAGAAGGCTGAGAGAGAACAGGGAGGTTAGGGGCCAGACCCTCTGTCAGGTGCTCTGTACATCTTAAGTGAAAGGGAAAAAAACAAAAACAAAAAACTCAGAGTTAAGTATTTCCCAAGGTAGTGCATGTACAAAACTGGTCTGGACTAAGACCGCCGACTGCCCATTCTTCACTCCAACAGTGAAGGGCTGGAGTTTCCATTTGGCTCATAGATGTGCAGACACAGGTATAGAGACTCAACACACCTAAGATGTCCCCCCCAACAACAGCGTCTACACCTGCATCAAGCAGTCCACCATTTACAAGAGGGTATTGCAAAAAGTTCATGGGAAGTGGCATGAAAAAGCAAGTTTATTTTGGTGCAAAATTTTGAAATCTATAGTTTTAAAAATAATACTCATTTTCATGAACCCTTTGGAGAGTCTTGGGAAGCATGGGTTTCAAACATTTTTGTACCAAAAGGAACTTATTTTTAAATTATATTTCCGGGGCTGGGCATGGTGGTACAGTAGGTTAAACTTCCGCCTGCAATGCTGGCATTCCATATGGGCCCCAGTTCAAGTCCCTGGTGCTTTGCTTCCAACCCAGCTCCCTGTTAATGTGCCGGGAAAGTGGCAGAAGTTGGCCCAGGTACTTGGTCCCTTGTCACCCACATGAAAGACCCAGATGGAGTTCCAGGCTCCTGACTGTGGCCTGTCCCAGCCTTGGCAGTTGAAGCCATCTGGGGAGTAAGCCGGCACATGGAAGAGCTCTCTCTGTCTCTCCCTCTATAACTATGCCTTTCAAATAAAAAAAAAAATTCTGTTTCCACAAACTTTCTGCAGTAGCTGGCATATGCTGTCATGATCATTACCTCACTGGATCATGAGGACAACCTCTAGGGAAGGCGTGTGGTCACTTCGTTTTGCACCTGCACCAGGTCCTCAGACGTCCCCATCCAAGGAGTACTCCCGTTGGCGCTGGTGTGGCCCTGAGGGTTGGGGTCCGAGGCTGGGCCCCCCACAGGAGAGCTGCAGGTGCCAAACTGGTCTAGCCCTGCTCTACCCCCGTGGCTTCTGCTTTCTCCCTCCAGAAAAGGACGGACGAAGCCGCGTTCCAGAAGCTGATGAGCAACTTGGACAGCAACAAGGACAACGAGGTGGACTTCCAGGAGTACTGCGTCTTCCTGTCCTGCATCGCCATGATGTGCAATGAGTTCTTCGAAGGTTTCCCTGATAAGCAGCCCCGGAAGAAGTGAAGGCTCCTCAGATGCCGCTGGGGGGCCCGCCCGCTGGGGTCTTCCCTGTCTGCAGTGGGCACAGCACCTTAGTCCCGCCCCTTGAGACATGTGCACCACGCTGAGCAACTTTAATAAAGAGTCTTAACACCTGTGAGGCTCTCAGTCTGTGACTCTGGGGGCGTGTGGGGTTGGGGGCTGAGGGATGTGTGTGTGGTGGTGGGGGGGGGTAGGGCTGGGGGTGCTGGGACTTGAGCTGCTGGGTTGCAGATCCCAGGAGTGAAGGCTGGGAGGGAGCAGGAGTGACTGAGGGTGTGTGTGTGTGTGTGTGCAGGCATGCGTGTGACCCAGAGGACAGGGGTGGGGCCCAGGCAGGGAAGGAGACCACCAGGGCTTGGAGGGCGGGGCTGTGGCACTGAGCCAGCCCACTCACCCTTTCCAGCTCCCACCAACCATGCCTCTGGCCAATCCCTGAACTGAGGTTACTACGATGGGAAGGTCACATCTGTTTCTAGTTGGGGTCTGGAGAGAAGAGAACGGAGCTGAGTCAGGCGGAGGGAGTAGCCAAGCCAGAGCAGCAGGGGGAGGGGGCTAGCGCTCAGCCCCAACATTTGCAGCCTACGCCTGTCCTGCCTCCCCTTCTAGCTCATTGGCTTCACACCACAGGGGCGGGTTCATCCTGGCCTGTCCCGGGTCGGCCCGGATCAGCGGGGGCAGGATGCAGGGGCAGCGCGCAGCCTCCAGCGCCCGGGTTGTCGCTGGGGCTCTCCGACCCGCGATCCCTGCCCCCAGGCCCCTGGAGCGGGAAACGAGGAGTGGGGGTGGGGCTGGGGCAAAGACAAAAGGCCGGACTTGAGAAGAGGGGACCCAATGCTGCCTCGGCTTAGAGTCTGGGGCTGACTGAGGCTGTACCTGAAGCGAGTGGGTGTCAGGCCCCGAGGCCCGGGGGTTTGGTCCCCCTTTCCTCTCATCCCACTGAGCTTTCCCCTCAAGTTTCAGGGGAGGGGGCGGTGACTCATATGTTTCCCCCACCCCAGTGGGACTGCAGCGACCTGGGTAGGACCTTGGCTCTCCTCCTCCCAGCCTGGCCACCGCCCGCCTCCGCGCGGTCCTCCCGGGGCAGCCTCCCTCGCGGCTCTCTCTTCGGAAACTCCTGCTGCCTAGCGACCGACCTCGCCAGCGGGAGCGCCGGGGCTTCAGCCATAGTGGGCACTCACCCTCAGAGCAACACCTGAGTGTCCCCCAGGATACGACCCCACCCCATCCATGACTGCGCCCTGAACCCAAGCCCCAGCTCCATCCCATCCTGGGGTCCCCGCGTGTCTACCTCCCCTCCTTAGTTCCTAGTTCTCAGCCGTCAGTGTCAAGACTCCAGCAAGTCCCCATGAGACAACCATTTATTTAAAGCTTTGTAAAAACCACACTGGCTGATGGATGACCTTGCCCTTGACAAGGAAATATCTTCCTCCGGGGATCCCCGCCTCCAGGTGGTCTTCTCTGCTCTTGAGGTGGGTGGGAAGGTCTCCAAGAGGAGAGTGGCCGGGGGACATGGGGCACATCCGGTGTGTGGCTCTAGGCTTCCTGTGGTTCAGTCAGACTGTGAATTCTGCTTTTTGGTTGAGAGTGGAGTGTGAGCAGGTGAACTCAGTGTGCCCCACACCCCTGTTTGTAAACAAGGAAAGGGAAATTGGCAGAGGGGTTTCTCCTGGCCCATCCCTGGAGATTCTGACCAGGGCCTCCAGATGTCCCTGACCCCTTCTCATTGGCCCTTTCTATCCCCTGGGCTCCTGGGGGCTGGGAACAAGGAATAAAGCGAGAGCAGGGAGTGGGAGGCTGCATCTGCTTTGAGCGGAGTTTCTGGGCTGGTGCTCTCCTGGGTGGGCCCTTCCTTCTCTCCCTGCCCAGCTCTGCTGGCCGCGCCGAGTGACTAGCCGGTGGGTGACAAGCCGTGGTGACCTCTGCAAGGAAGGCCTGGCCCCTGGGGTGCTCAGGGAGGACAGGGAAGTCTCTGGAACGGCATCTCCTGGGAAAATGGCTCCAAGGTGGAGCTGGGGTCGGACCCAGCCAGGATGCTCCTGCAGGCTCCTCGAGGCCCTCACCCTTCCACGGTGGTCCTGGCTGGGTCTCCTCGAGGTGGGAGAAGCTGAGGTTTCTGGGTGATGGGAGATGAACAGCAGACGTAGTTCAAGAATGGCAGGGTGGGATTTGGGCTGGAGGGGAGGGCTGGAGACTTCTTCCCCCCAGCTGAGGACTCTCTGTGGGACTCACCTGCGGCTGAAGTCCGGGTGTTGCCATCTTCCTCCCTGGGGGAGGGAAGTGGTTTTCAAGCTTGAGTCACGTGGGCTCCAGCAGCCTGCTCCCTCTGTGGAGGTGGCTGTCCTGATGGCTCGGGGTCTCAGGGTGATCCGTCCCCAGCCCCTGGCCAGTCTGCAGGTGTGCAGTTCTCAGCCTAGCCAGGCAAATCCAATCGCCTCCCTTCTGCTTCCTCTTGGGGATCTTATCTCCCCGCTGCAGCCCCAGCCTCTGGCCCTGGACTCTCTCTTTGCCCTGTCCCCCACTTTTACAACAGGCACTCCTTGAGATCAGGAGATTCATGCGCCCGGGCCAAGGAGGGTGACTAAGGTGGGAGCTGCCTCTGGTGAACCAGTGCCCAGGCTGGAGGGGCACTGTTCTTTGATGTTTTGGCATCGCCTTGTCCTCCCTCCGTCCCCTGTTAACAAATCCTAAGCAGGAGAGGCTGCTGTCTCCTTTGGGGGCTGGCTGGTCTCACAGCACAGGTCCTCTGCTGGGTGGGCTGCGGTCTTGTCCTGGGTTCCAGCCCCTGGACCTTTGAGCGAGGGGCCTTGGAGGTGGGCGGTGCTGGCAGCGGGGAGCTCCGGCCCCCCGAGGAACGTGATCCTCCCCTCTCTCAGCTCTAGAGCTGCATCGTGATGGAGACCCCTCTGGAAAAGGCTCTGACCACGATGGTCACCACTTTCCACAAGTATTCGGGGAGAGAGGGCAGCAAACTGACCCTGAGCAGGAAGGAACTGAAGGAGCTGATCAAGGAGGAGCTGCATCTTGGGGAGGTAGGAGACGCTTCCCTCACCCCCACCCCAATGCCCTCACAACAGAAGGACGAGTGTGGCCATCTTGGGCCAAGAGAGCCCTAGACCCCGTGCTGGGGGCCCGGCCAAGGTTTCCCTGGGAAGGAGGAGGCTGAGCCTGGGGGTGGATCTGAGACTCTGTGAGGGTTAGAGCCTTCCGTGGCAGGGCCAGGCTCTTGCAGTAGTGGCAGAACCCATGCGAGGGATCTCAGGGGACCAAGGGGTCCAGGGCTCTGCTGTGCACCGCTCAGGGGCAGGGACCCCTCCTGCTTCTTGTCCCCGTGCCCGCACAGCCAGGGCTCTCAGACTGCCCTGGCGCACGAACCACAAGGTTAATCTGTGAACGTGGGTGGGAAGGGGGCAGAACCGACAGGTGGAGATGGGGAGAGGGAACTGACTGACAGAAAGCCCAGGAAGGAAGGCATTCTGTCCTTTCACAGGTGAGCAAAGGGACTTGTGCAGTGACACCCAGCCGCTGAGAGGCTATGCTGGACCCCAGGCCAGGCCCGGGTCTCACCCAGACTTTGCCCTTGGACAGTCAGCTCGAGGGCCGTGGCCATCACCATGAACCCAGGCGGGCCTCCCAGGCAGAGGGTGAAGCAGGGGAGGGTGTCCCCAGGCCTGCTCTCTGCCCTTCCTGCCGACGAATGCATCCTGGAGTTAATGAGGCCAGAGGGAGGGGCTGTGGCTCCAGCAGGGGTTAATTACACTGGGACACAAGCCCAGGGGAAGTCTTGCCTATAATAGGAGCCCAGAATGGGGACCAGGATCACGTCACAGAGAGGCAGTTTCCATCTCCTAGGTCCCAGCATCCGTCTCCTCTGAAAACCTGCACCTGAGGGCGGGATCTGCGTGTCTGAGTTTCCCTCCTGTTCTGCCCCAAGGGCCCTGCCTGTCTCCTGCTGGTAGAGCCAGGCCAGGAGGGCATGGGGGGAGCTGGATTAGGGCCAGGCACCAGGCTGGGCCTCGGCTCTCCTGGTAGGGGAGCCATGCACACTGGCTTCTCGCAGCCCACGCCCCCTTCTCAGGGGAGATAAATGGCCTGAATCCTTTCTGGCTGGCCCTGCAGAGTAAATCAGAGACTCAGATGAAGTGCAGTGCCACATGTTATTATTTTCTTTTTGTTTCTTAATTTGAGAGGTAGAGAGACACAGAGAGCTCCCATCCTCCATGCACTCCCCAGATGCCCAGCAGCAGCAGGGGGCTCAGTGCAGGGGGGACCCAGCCGCCTGAGCCGTCCATCACCTGCTGAGTCAGAGGGCCCACATTAAGAGGAATCTGGAATTGGGAGCAGAGCTGGGAACTTGCACCCAGATGCTCGGATATGGGATGGGGTGTCCCAACCGACAGCCTGACCACCACGCCAAATGTCTGCCTCCCCAGCCAGCTTTGCTAGGTTCTGGTGTAACATCTGGGTCATTATTACTTAGGATGCGGGAAGGTGTTGGGGGGAAAGGGAGGCGAGTCTCATTTTCCCGTGTAAGTTACTAGTGCCAGGCTCTGCTAGGTGTGGGCTGGGTCCAGACTTACACGGTGGTGGCACAGAGCTCGACATCACCCTCAGGCTGCTGGGGAGGGGTGGGGGGGCACTGGTGGGGGAGGGCCCGCAGGTGAGCTGTTCCTGCCCCTGGGCCCTTGCAGAAGATGAAGGAGAACAGCATCGACCACCTGATGAGGAGCCTGGACAAGAACAGCGACCAGGAGATCGATTTCAAGGAGTACTCGGTGTTCCTGAGCACGCTGTGCATGGCCTACAATGACTTCTTCCTGGAGGACAGCAAGTGACCCGGGGCTCCCCTCTGCCCGCACCGTTGGCTCCTGCCCCCTGACAGGCCCCCTTGGCCCCTTACTGTGCACTTCCTCCCACACAGGAAATAAAGATTTTCCCTGCCAGGTGTTTTGAAGGCGTCTTGTGCACCTTGGTGGGAGAGGGAGGTCCTGAGACAGCCCGTGGGTGTGAGGGACCTGGGGTCCCACCCCACTTCCTGTCCTCCAGTGCTGATGTCCTGGAGCTTTGTGCTGACTCCCCTGCTTCGCGGGAGATGGGGGAGTTGGGCCAGGCGTCTGCCCAGATGCATGACGAGCTAAGGGGAAGGGTCCCGGGAGCCAGGGTGCAGGGTTGTGGATGTGGCTCCCAGTGGTGGTCTCACCCGGGGCAGTGTGGCCTCCAGGCCAGCCCTTCGCTGCCCTCCATGTCCCCCCAGCACCTCCACTCCGCAAATTGGTCTTGGGGGCTCCCGCTTTTTTCTCTTCCCTCTCCCTGTCAAAATCTTCTCTCTGGAGGTAATCTGGAAACTTTCCACTGGAGTGTGAATAACTAATGATGCTTCCTGGGCTTGGCTCCCGCGTGTGGGCACAGTAACTGGCAGAGGCTCCAGCGCCATTCCTGGCAGTGGGGGAAGGGATTCGCTGTTGGTGGGGGAAAGGGGAATGGGTGTTTTAAACATTGCATCTGCAGATCACCAGCCGCTCAGCCTTCTTCCTCCAGGCGGGGCCGGAGCTGTACACATCTGGGGGGGGGGGCACCTGCATGCTGGAGATTCCCCACCTTCGACCCTCCCCGCCGGGGACCCTGCCTCCGGGGACATCTTCATGCTTTGGTGCTTAGGTGGCTAAGGAAGATGCAGGACTGACCAGGGGCTTCTTCCTCTTCCTCCTCTCCCCTCCCCCACGCCGTGTCACGTGTCACGAAAAGCACGTCGAGCTACAAAAATTAGGGAAACGCCCCCATCACCGCTTGCAGTGGTCCCCACTAGGCCCCCCGTACTTCCCCAACGTATCCGGCTATCGGTCCCAACTCGGAGCAGGAGGCGGGAGGAGCCGTGGTGGGGGGGTGGGCGGGGGCGGGTTGTGCAAGTCCGGGCGCAGGGTGGGGCTCGGGGCGGGCCGTGGGCCGTGCGGTGGGTCCCGCCCCGCCGGCCTCCCCGACGCCAGCCGCTATAAGGCCGCCCGGCCGCGGCCCAGCCCAGGTCCTGACCGTTCCCTCCGCGCCGCGCAGCCTGCAGTACCGTGAGTCCTCCCTCCCCTGGGCGGCCCCGGGACCTTTTCCCTGCCCTGGCCCGCGGGCGGTAGGCGTTTACGTCCGTACCGGGCGCGTCTGTCTGTGGAGCTCCCGGGCAGGAGCGTCTGGACCACGCCAGCCAGGCCCCGGGCTAAGGCATCCCCTGGCTCCCTGTAGAGTGCTCTCGGGGCGCGGGAGGGTGTGTCCCGGGCGTGTCACTACCGCGGTGTGTGGCCTGGCCGGCTGTGCCAGAGGCCGTGTGTGCTGCCGCCCTCCATCCTAGCCCAGCCACACTCTGCGGCCTCCCCTGGATGCCCTGGAGGTAATTCACAATTCCTCACCTGGGGGCACCTGCTCCCTGGTCCAGGTCGGCCTCTCCTCACCCCCTTCCCCTAATGCTACCCCAAGTGGCCAAGGCTGGGTGTTGGGGCAGGCAGCGTGGGGAGTGCAGAGTCTGCCGCCCTGGCACTGACCAGCCCCTCTGCTGCCAGTCCCAGCCCAGCTGAAACCATGGCAAGCCCCCTGGACCAGGCCATTGGCCTCCTGATCGGCATCTTCCACAAGTACTCTGGCAAGGAGGGTGACAAGCACACCCTGAGCAAGAAGGAACTGAAGGAACTAATCCAAAAGGAGCTCACCATCGGCTCGGTGAGTAGCTGTCCCCAGGCCCCGCCCATTGGCACCTGGTAGGAACAGGGTTCCGAAGGTGTGTCAGGTGCACCTGACTCCCACATAACCACATCCCAGGGTCCTGGTCCATATGCTTCACTGAGCCTTGGTCCCACTCTCCTGCGGGGGCGGGGCAGGGGGTGCTCTCAGCCTGGTATTCACGCCACTGAGTGAGGAGCCTAGGAGTCGGGTGGATGCTGTCCCTGGTGATAAGTGGGCAGGGAACCCTTGAGGGCCGCCCGGGAAGGTAGCGAGTGGGGGTCCTCTTCACCACTGAGCGGCGTGTCCCCTCTGCCTCCTTAGAAGCTGCAGGATGCTGAGATTGTCAAGCTGATGGACGACCTGGACCGCAATAAGGACCAGGAGGTGAACTTCCAGGAATACATCACCTTCCTGGGGGCCTTGGCCATGATCTACAATGAAGCTCTCAAGGGCTGAAGACAGACTGGGGAAGGTGGAGGCACCCCTCAGGGGCCTGTCTGGGTCACACCCAGTGTGGGTGATTGTAAGATAAATATATTTTTTTTTTGTTAACCTACCCTGTGTCCTGGCTTCCCAGTGATTTCTGACCCCTCCTGGGCCTGGTGATGCACCAGCTGGCAGAAGCCCTTGTGCACGGTCAGCCTCTGAGAGTGACTCCTGCACCCGCCAGGCCCGAGGAGCCCCCCACCCCCACCCAAGGCTGCTGCTCGCTCCTAGGGGGCCTTTGGGCAAAGCCATCTTCAGGAAAGGCTCTGGGATGAGCTTGGAGGAGAGGGAGCCAGGGCTGGGCTGGGCTGTGATGGCTGAGGTCCTCCCAAGTGGGACAGAGAGCCTCTCGGGCTCCCGGAAGTGCTCCCGGTACCAGGAGAGAGGAGGGGCTGGCCGGGCCCTGGGTGGGGCCCATTCACTTTCTCTCCACCGAGAGCCTCGGCTGTCCGAGCCAGGCTTGACCTTTCCACGATCATGGAGGCCACAGTGTGACTGGGGTGACTGTGGCTGCCCGTGTCCCGGGTGCGGAGAGCTCTTAGTTGGGGGTGGTGGTCGGAGGAGCTGGCAGCACCATGGAAACGTGGATCAGAGGGTGCGCCCAAACGGGGCGGGGCGAAAAGAACAAACAAATAGGAATACAAAAAGTAACAAAACCCCAACAAAACCAAATAGGGCCGGTGGGGGTCGCTGGGGCTGGGCCGAACGCAGCTTCCAGGCCTTCAGTCAATATTGACCCAGCCGGTCCCTAGCAGAATGAATCACCCGGTTAGTTCTCGGGAGCCAAGCCCCGCCTCTGGCCCCTTCCAAGAAGGCGGAGGGCTACCCATCCGCGGTGCGCCGCCGCGTTCGCTTTGCCAGCTGGCGGGGTGCGGGAGGGGGCGAGCTCCGCCTCGCAGCGTGGCTCCCCTGCCGGTGCGGGCCCGTGCCAGCCGCTCCGGGGCTCCTTCTCTCCGACTCGCCGCCCCCAGTCCCCGGGGCCCAACGGGGTGGAATTAAGTTGTCTTCTTTTCCCATTGGGTGTGGCCTGGCAAACAGCGGGCAGCCACACCTTCCGGAGCCTCGGCCCCTCTGGGTGCCGCTCCTGAGCTGCAGGGACTGGGAGTCACCCGGCTGGGCCTCGGGGTGCGACCCGGGACCCAGGCTCCCCGCTGCACCGCCGCGACCAGGCCTCAGCTTCCCTCTGGAAAAGTACCGCTCCGCCCGCCCGGTGCCTGCCGCTGCCCAGCGGCGCGCGGAGCCAGCGCCCTCGCGTGGGCAGAGCGCGGGACGCAGCCTCTGCCCGGGCGCCCAGGGGATGTCAGGGTCGGGGGGCATCTTGTGGCTCCCAGGAATCGACTTCATCTGAGACGCGCTTGCCAAGAGCAAGTCCAACAGGGGGAGGAAAGCTGAGCACCGCAGCCGTAGGCGAGGGCCCGGGAGCTGTTTCGGTGCGGGGACCAGGCCCTAGTCTCGTTATTTCCTGGGGGCTCTGCCCAGAGCTGGGAGAAAAGAAAGGCGCACCGTCTCCCTGCTGAGTGCACAGGCTTTGCCTCTGTGTCTGCACAGAAGTGCGGGGGAAGCAGGAGCGTGGACGTCGAAGAATAAAGCAACGAAGAGCAAACAGCGAATCGTTTGTTTTCGGGGTACACTGTGTGTACAATGTGTGCGTTTGGAGGGGAGGGCAAGGAAGCAGACTTAACCATGGAATCCAAGGGTGCGGCCCTCAAGGCGTGGGGTGGCCAGGTGCACACCGGCTGTTTTATTGCTCTAATTGACTCAAGTCGGAACTGAACCTTCTGAGCGCGATCTGGGCTTGGAGGGGAAGGGGGTGACCAGCTGTGGTCTGTGAGGGTGGCGCTGCGCCCCCTGCCCTCCCCTTCTGCATAGCTGAGGTTAACTCTGCAGTCTAGTTACCCGGATGCCCCAGAAGCTAAACAGCAGCCACACAGCTGGTTCTGTAAGCTGGGGCGGGCCCAGGTAACAGGAGCTTAGGACTGAGTCAGGGGCTATACCTCTGCTCTCTGCCAAGCAAACGTGAAATAGAACACCACCATTTTCATTTATGCTGCGTTTTATTTTATTTATTATTTTTTATTTATTTGAAAGGCAGATAGAAGCCTGGGGCCCCTTCCAGGTCTCCCAGAGGGAGTGGCAGGAGCCCAAGCACTGAGGCCGTCTGCTGCCTTAGGCGGCTGGATCTGGAGCAGCGAAGCCGGGACTCACCCTGGTGCCCTGGTACGGGACTGCTGGCGCTGCAGATGGCGGCTTAGGCTGCAGTGCCACGGCGCCAGCCCGGCATCTTATTTTTATAAGACATATCTGATCCATTTTCTCTCGTCACAGGCAGAATTCCATGTAGTATGTACTACCAACCAGTGAGAAGGCTGAGTCACAGGGAAGTCAGAGCCTGCACCCAGGTGAACTGTCAGTTAAGAAGGAGCTGCGGGGGAGGGGGTGGTAGCCGCTGTGGCAGTGGGCTAAGACTCCGCCTTCACACCAGCATCCCATCTGGACTCTATTTGAGTCCTGGCTGCTCCACACGGGATCCAGCTCCCTGCTAATGGCCTGGGAAAGCAGAAGATGGCCCAAGTGCTTGGGCCTCTGCACCCCGGTGGGAGACCTGGAAGAAGCTCCTGGCTTTGGATCAGCCCAGCTCTGGCTGTTGCGGTCATTTGGGGAGTGAGCCAATGGAGGGAAGACTTCTCTCTCTGTCTCTCCCTCTTTGTGTAACTCTGACTTTCAAATAAATAAAATAAATCTCAAGAAAAAGGAAAAAAATTGAAAGATAAGTTAATTTTGGTGCAATAAATATGAAATCCGTGCAAATATTTTTGTAATATGCATTTCCATGAACTTTTTGAAGACCCCTCATGTATGAATAACACAAAACCCATTCAATTTACAAAATGAGTAGGGCTGTTGTAGCTCAGCGGGTTAACCTACCACATGCAGCGCGCATCCCATATGGGTGCCAGTTGAAGTCCCAGCTGCTCCACTTCCAATCCAACCCCCTGCTAATGCTCCTGGAAAAACAGCAGAGGATGGCAAGTCCTTGGGCCCCTGCAACCCACGTGGAGACCCAGATGGAGCCGCTGACTCCTGGTTTTGGCCTGGCCCAGCCCCAGGCATTTTTGCCATCTGGAGAGTGAACCAGTGGATGGAAGATCTCTCCTTCTCTGTCTGTCTCTCCCTATCTGTAACTCTGCATTTCAAATAAATAAATGCATCTTAAAAAGAAAAATGAACATTAGCATTACCTTTCACCCCCTGGCTTACGGTCCTGGCCATTATGTGTATCATTTCCTTTCTTAATTTTTATGACATACATTTTCATCTCTAAATGCTGCATGCATTGTGAGCTTTGCATAAACGGAAGAATACTGTATGCATTCTTGCGATGGTGGCTTCTTTTCACTCCACATCATGTCTTTGACACTGACCCAGGGTATCTGGTGTAGCTCTAATTCATGAAGCTTTACTGCTCTACAAGAGCTCATCCTGTGACTATAATCTACTTTATCCTGCCTACTGCTGAATGTCATTTTGGGTTATTTCTGTTTTGCCCTGTTGCAAACTGCTTCTGTGGGCATTTGTCTGTTTGTCTCCTAGGACGTGTGAGTCAGTTGCTCAGATTTATAGCTATGAGCAGGATTGCTGAGTTTTTATACCTTCCGTTCTACTGAAAAGTGCCAATTTTTATTTATTTATTTGAAAGTCAGAGTTACAGAGGGAGAGAGACACAGAGAGGCCATTAGCAGGAGCTGGATTGGAAGGAGAGCGGCTGGGACACAAACCCTGTGCCACAATGCCAGGCTCTCTCTTTTTAGCTGAAAAATGCATTTACTTATTTATACAAGAAGAGGGACAGAAAAGAGAGTGTTTCCATTTGCTGGTTAAGTCCCCGCAAAAATGCCTGCAATGCCTGGGGCCGGGCCAGGCCAGAGCTGGGAGCCAGGAACCTAATCCAGGGCTCCCCCATGTGTGGCAGGAACCCAGTTACTGCTGCCGTCCCCACTGCCGCCCAGGAGCTGCGTGAGCAGGAAGCTGGGATTGGAGGTGGGACTGCGGCTCAAACTCAGGCATTCTGATAAAGATGCTGGTGTCTCAACCTCTGGCCTAGCCACTAGGCCACATTCCCACCCTGCCAACTTGTTTTTGTCTTAATTTATTTATACTCTCTCCAGCGTGGCATTAATGTTGTTACTCTACATTCCCCCTTTTGTTTTGTTGTGATAATGTTATTGCCAATCTAGTGGTACAAGTGTTGACAGAGTGTTTAAATTTGTGTTTTTCTCATTACTGATGATGCTGAACATCTTTTCACATGTTTGTTGGCTATACATTTCTCTTTCTGTGAAGTTTCTGCTATTTTTTTTTTTTTGAGATTTATTTCTTTGTTTGAAAGGCAGAGTTACAGAGTCAGAGAGAGAGGTCCTCCATCCACTGGTTCACTCCCCAAATGGCTACAACAGCTGGAGCTGGGCTGATCCAAAGCCAGGAGCCAGGAGCTTCTTCTGGGTCTCCCACACTTTCATCTACTGCTTTCCCAGGCCATAGCAGAGAGCTGGATCACAGTGGAGCAACTGGGACTTGAACCGGGGCCCACATGGGATGCTGGGGTTTTACCCGCTACACTACAGTGCCAGCCCCAGTTTCTGATTAAGATTCCTGCTCTCATCCTTACATGTGTTGCAAATACCTTTCCTAGTTTGTGGCCAGTTTTTCCATTCTCATTAAGGGCTGAGAATCAAGAGGCCTTAATTTAAATGTAATTAAACTTGGCATTCTTTTCTTGCTTTGTGCTATCTGTATACTACTTGGGAAATATTTTCCTTTCGTAATAGAATATGTTTTCCTATAGTATCCTTTTTTTTTCTAGAAAATGATTTATTTAGTTATTTGAAAGGCAGAGTTAGAGAGAGGCAGAGGCAGAGGCTGAGAAAGAGAAGTCTTCATCTGCTAGATCTGCTAGTTCACTTCCCAAATGGCCAAAACCAGCCAGGACTGGACCAGGCTGAAGCCAGAAGCCAGGAACTTCTTCCAGGTTTCCCACGTGGGTGCAGGGGCACAAGGACTTGGACCATTTTCCATTGCTTTCCCAGGTGCATTAGCAGGGAGTTGGATTGGAAGTGGATCAGCTGGGATTTGAACTGGCACCTATATGGGATGCTGGCCCTGTAGGCTGTGGCTTAACCTGCTATACCATAGCACTGGACCCTCCTATGTTATCTTTTTTTAAAATAGATATTTATTTATTTGAAAGTCAGAGTTACACAGAGAGGGGAGAGGCAGAGAGAGAGAGAGGTCTTCCATTCACTGGTTCAACTCCCCAACTGGCTGCAACACCCGGAACTGCGTTGATCCGAAGCCAGGAGCCAGGTGCTTCCTCCTGGTCTCCCATGCGGGTGCAGGGCCCAAGCACTTGGGGCATACTCCACTGCCTTCCTGGGCCATAGCAGAGAGCTGGACTGGAAGAGGAGCAACTGGGACAGAATCCGGCGCCCCAACCGGGACTAGAACCCGGGGTGCCGGCACCGCAGGCGGAGGATTAGCCAATTGAGCTGCAGCGCCGGCTGGGCCATCTTCTACTGCTTTCCCAGGCTACAGCACAGAGCTGGATTGGAAGTGGAGCAGCTGGGACTCAAACTGGTGCCCATATAGAATGCCAGCACCACAGGTGGTGGCTTTACCTGCTATACCACAGTGGGGCAGTTCTGGCCTCATCCTATGTTATCTTAAAAGCTTTTAAAATGTTTTCTTTTTTTCTAAATTCTTAAAATTTTTTTTGAAAGGCAGGGTTACAGGGAGAGAGTGCAATTGTCCACCACTGGTTCATTCCCCAGATGACCGTAATAGCTGGGACTGGGCCAGGAGCTTCACCTGGGTCTTCTAAATGGGTGGCAGGGGCCCAAGCACTGGGCCATGTTCTGCTGGTTTCTCAGGCACATTAGCAGGGAGCTGGAGCAGCTGGGACTCAAATCAAAGCTCATAGTGGGTGCTGGCAGTGTCTTAGCCCATTGTGCCACAACATTGGCCCCTAAATGTTTGCTTTTACATACCCTTAATCCACCTGAACTTAATTTTTGTATATAGTGTGATGGCAGTTAAAAAACAATTATTTATTTGAAAGTCACAGTTACACAGAGAGAGAAGGAGAGGGGGGGAGAGAGAAACAGAGAGAGAGAGAGAGAGAAAGAGACAGAGAGAGAGAGAGAGAGAGAGAGAGAGGGAGAGAGAGGGAGAGAGGTCTTCCATCGTTGGTTCATTCCCTAATTGGCTGCAACAACTGGAGCTGTGCCCATCCAAAGCCAGGAGCCAGGAGCTTCTTCTGGGTCTCCCAAGCAGGTGCAGGGGCCCAAGGACTTGGGCCATCTTCTACTGCTCTCCCAGGCCACATCAGAGAGCTGGATTGGAAGTGGAGCAGCCAGGACTGGAACTGGCATCCATATGGGATGTTGGCACTGCAGGCAATGGCTTTACCTGCTACAGCACAGTGCTGACTCCAATCAAATATCTTTGTAAAAAAATTTATTACACACACACACACACACATACACACACACACAGATCATCCGTCCCCTGGTTTACTTCCCAGATGGCTGCAACAGCTGGAACCAGATCAGGCTGAAGCCAGGAGCCAGGGGTGGCATCCAGGTCTCCCAGGTGGCTGGCAGGGGCCTAAGCACTTGGGTCATCTTCTGCTGCTTTTCCCAGGCCATTAACATTCTGGATCAGAAGCAGAGAAGCCAGGCATGAACCAGCACCCATACTGGGTACCAGCCTTGCAGGTGGGGGCCTTGCTAGAAATGCTGCAATACTGCCCCTCGAAGCCAAATTTAACTATTTTCCACACAGGTAAGCAATTATTCCAGAAAGATGTGTTGAAAAGTCCCTCCTTTCTTTACCACTCTGCAATGCCAGTTGTATAATAAATGTATGTGTGGATGTTAGAGAAAAAGAAAAAAACAGTGTTTTTCCTTTCCTTTAAAAAAAGATTTTATTTATTTATTTAAGAGGCAGAGTTACAGAGAGAGGGAGAGACAGAGAGAAAGGTTTTCCATTTGCTGGTTCACTCCCCAGTTGGTTGTAATGGCCGGAGCTGGGCTGATCTGAAGCCTGAAGCCAGAAGCCAGGAGTTTCTTCCAAGTGGTGCAGGGGCCCAAGCCCTTTGGCCATTCCCCAGTGCTTTCCCAGGCCATTGGCAGGGAGCTGGATCAGAAGTGGAGCAGATGGGTCTCGAACCGGCCCCCATACGGGTTGCCGGCACTGCACATGGAGGCTTAACCTACCACGCCATGGCACCAGCCCCCTCTTTTCCTTTTTAAAATTTTTTGTTAAAGTTTATTTAATTTTATTTATTTGAAAGGTAAAGTGCCAGAGAGAGCAAGAGAGATCTCCCATCTGCTGGTTCACTCCCCAAATGCTGGCAACAGTTAGGGCTGGATCAGGCTGAAGCCAGGAGCCAGGAACTCCACCCAGAACTCCCATGTGGGTGGCAGGGACCCAAGTACGCGAACCATCATTGCTGCCTCCAGGATGCAGATTAGCAGGAAGCTGGATGAGAAGCGGAGGCAGGATTCGCTTCCCGGCACTCTGACGTGGAATGTGGGCGTCCTGAGTGGTGGCTTAACCACTTGTGCACGTTGCCTGCCTGCTTTCCCTTTCTACTCTCGAATACCGAAGTGTGTTTTCCCCTTCTCACACAGCAGTCCACACGGACGACTTCTGGGACCTCAGTATGTGGGGTTTCCTACACACACACACCAGCCAAGCAGCTCTGCAGTGCACACCAGCCGGCGTCCTGTAATTCGATTCGATTCTGGCACTGCTTGCAGGTGGAGAGAAGCAGCTCCCACACGTTGAGGGTGCCGTGCACAGGTGGTGACCTGCGCTTCTGGGTTGTAAATAGGAGTTTCCCAGGCCACGGCCTTGGGTTTGGTTATTGCACAACAGTGGCTCACAGAGCTCACTGGTGTTTGCTGGTGTTTCATAAAGAATATTACAAAGGGTATGGATGAGTAGCCAGGCGGAAGAGATGCGCTGGGTGAGTGTGCGGGAAGGGGCGTGGGGCTTCCGGGTCCTCTCTGGGCACCGCCCTCCAGCACCGCCACGCACTGAGTCATCCACCGGAAGTTCTTTGAACCCAGTCTTCTCCTGTGTCTTTATGGAGGCTTCCTTATGTTGGTGTGATTGATTCCACCCCTGGCTGTTGGTGATCAACTTAACCTTCAGCTCCCCTCCTCTCCTGAAGTGGGGTAGGACAGAAAGCTCCAACTCTTGAACCCCACCTTGGTCTTTCTGGGGATCAGCCTCATCCCAAAGGTCTCCAGTGACCCCCACGGCCCCCTCACCAGTCCTCTCATTAGCCTACCAAAGGCACTCTCCACTGGGATTCCAAGGATTTAGGGGCTATCTGTCCAGAAAGGGGGATGAAGACCAAAGGTGCATTTCACAGGCAGGGGTTGTGGTACAGGGGCCACGTTGCTGCTGGTGATGCCAGCATCCCATACAGGAATGCTAGTGTGAGTCCCAGCTACTCCGATTCCTATCCAGCTTCCTGCTAATGCACCTGGGAAGGCAGTAGAAGATGGCCCAAGTGCTTGGGCCCCTGCCTCCACATAGGAGACCCAGATAGAGTTTTAGGCTCTTGGCTTCAGCCTAGACCAGCTCTGGCTGTTGTGGCCATTAGGAGAGTGAGCCAGAGGATGAAAGTTCTCTCTTTCCCTCTCTCTCTCTTTCAAATAAATTAATACATTTTTTTTTTTTTTTTTTTTTTTTTTTTTTTTTGACAGGCAGAGTGGACAGTGAGAGAGAGAGACAGAGAGAGAAAGGTCTTCCTTTTGCCGTTGGTTCACCCTCCAATGGCCGCCGCTGCAGCCGGCGCACCGCGCTGATCCTGGCAGGAGCCAGGATCCAGGTGCTTTTCCTGGTCTCCCATGGGGTGCAGGGCCCAAGCACCTGGGCCATCCTCCACTGCACTCCCTGGCCATAGCAGAGAGCTGGCCTGGAAGAGGGGCAACCGGGACAGAATCCGGCGCCCCAACCGGGACTAGAACCCGGTGTGCCGGCGCCGCAAGGTGGAGGATTAGCCTATTGAGCCACGGCGCCGGCAAATTAATACATTTTTAAAAAGATACATTTCACAATCATCACAGTGGGTGTGTTTCTGGGCTTCCTTTTCTGTTCCACTGATCTGTTTCTTTGCTAATACAATGCCATCCTAATTGTTACACTTTAATAATAGTCCTTGATTTCTGCTAAGGCAAACCTCCCACTCGCCCTCCTTTTTTTCAGGAATATCTCGGCTGTTGCTGACCCTTTACTTCGAAATACACACTCTATGGGTGATGTTTGTTGTGATTAAGGTCCCATGTGGGATGCCCACATCCTGCATCAGAGGGCCTGGGTTAGACTTCTAGCTCCAATCCCAATTCCTGCTTCCTGCTAATGTGCACCCCCGAAGGCAGCAGTTTTATTTTATTTTTAAATTTTTATTTGAAAGTCAGAGTTAGAGAGAGAGAGACAGAGAGACAGAGAGAGATATCTTCCATTTCACTGGTTCACTTCCCAAATGGTTACAATGGCCAGGGCTCGGCCAGGCTGAACCCAGGAGACAGGAGCTTCATCTGGGTCTCCCACGTGGGTGCAGGGGCCCAAGCACTTGGGACATCCTCCTCTGTTTTCTCAGGTACATTAGCAGGGAGCTGGATCAGAAGTGGAGGCCCCAGGACCTGAACTGGTGCTCACATGGGATGCCGACACCTCGGGCAGTGATTTAATCCACTGTGCCACTGCTTCAGCCCCATGAACTTTATTTTAAAATTGTGACACGATAATTATTTTTTTCAAACCAACCTTCCTTCCTTCCTTCCTTCCTTCCTTCCTTCCTTCCTTCCTTCCTAGATTTAAAGGCAGAATTACAGAGAGGCAGAGGCAGAGAGAGAGGTCTTCCATCCACTGGTTCACTCCCCAAATGGCAGCAACAGCTGGAGCTTCACTGATCCAAATCTGGGAGCCAGGGGCTTCCTTCAGGTCTCCACACAGGTGCAGGGGTCCAAGGACTCGGGCCATCCTCCACTGCCTTCCCAGGCCATAGCAGAGAGCTGGATCCAAAGCAGAGTAGCTGGAACTCAAACCTGCGCCCATATGGGAACCAGCACTGCAGGTGGCGGCTTCACCTGCTATGCCACAGCACCAATCCCAAATGTATTTTATTTATTAAGATGATTTTAATTTTTCCTTCTTTAATCTATTAAATGAACTAAAATTTTATTTTCTAATGTTAAACCAGACTTACGAATCTGAGATAAGCCCAGCTAGTCATGGTACATGTGTTTTTATATTTTTATTTCAGATTTTTAGATCTGTATTCTTGACTAAGATTGTTTTGTAGTTTTTCTTTCTTGTATTGTCACTGTCAGATTTGTATATGAGGGTTATATTGGTCTCATAAAATGAGTTAGGGAGATTCTTTTTTTCTTTTTTTTTTTTAATTTTATTTATCTATTTGACAGGTAGAGTTACAGAGAGAGAGAGAGAGAGAGAGAGAGAGAGAAAGGTCTTCCTTCCGTTGGTTCACCCCCCAAATGGCCGCTATGGCCGGCGCTGCGCTGATCTGAAGCCGGGAGCCAGGTGCTTCCTCTTAGTCTCCCATGCAGGTGCAGGGGCCCAAGCACTTGGGCCATCCTCCACTGCCCTCCTGGGCCACAGCAGAGAGCTGGACTGGAAGAGGAACAACTGGGACTAGAACCAGGTGCCCATATGGGACGCCGGCGCCGCAGGCGGAGGATTAACCAAGTGAGCCACAGCGCTGGGCCCTTGTGGAGAATCTTCTCCACTTCTAAAGCTGGATGTATTTTGCAAACAGCAGAAATAGTATGTTTATTGAATGCCTCTGTTTCGTGGATAAAATTTGCCCAGAGTCTTCTTTGTTGTTTCAGCTACTTATTCATTTTTCTTAGATGATTACTGAGCTGTTCAGTCTCTCTGTTTCTTCTTGGGTCAGTTTTGTTGAGTGTTCCCTCTAGAAATGACACCCATTTCATTCCTGCTTTAAAATTTATTGGTATAGGCCGGCGCCGCAGCTCACTAGGCTAATCCTCCGCCTAGCGGCGCCGGCACACCGGGTTCTAGTCCCGGTTGGGGCGCCGGCTTCTGTCCCGGTTGCCCCTCTTCCAGGCCAGCTCTCTGCTGTGGCCAGGGAGTGCAGTGGAGGATGGCCCAGGTGCTTGGGCCCTGCACCCCATGGGAGACCAGGAAAAGCACCTGGCTCCTGGCTCCTGCCATCGGATCAGCGTGGTGCGCCGGCCGCAGCGCGCCAGCCACGGCGGTCATTGGAGGGTGAACCAACGGCAAAAGGAAGACCTTTCTCTCTGTCTCTCTCTCTCTCACTGTCCACTCTGCCTGTCAAAAAAAAAAAAAAAAAAATTATTGGTATAAAGTTATCTGTTATATTCTCGTATGATCTGTTTATGAAAGTATTTATATTTGTACCTCCCTCCCTTTTTGTTTTTTACTTTTGTTCTAATGCTTATTTGTGCTTTTCCTGGTGCTAGTTAAAAATATCAGGCTTGGGCTGCTTAACGCTGGGTGGCCAATCCTTCCCCCGGCAAGGCCTGGAGGGTGGGCTGCTGTTCTACCCTCCAGGCTCCCTGACAGTAGCTCTCAAATAAAACATGTAAGAACAACTCAGCTTGGAAGGTTCTTTTTTTTATTTTTAAGGTTTACTTATTTATTTGAAAGGCAGAATGAGAGAGAGAAAGAGAGAGAGAGCGAGAGATATCTTCCATCTGCCTGTTCACTCTCCAGATGGCTAGGGCTAAGCCAGGCTGAGGTCAGGAGTCTGGAACTCCATCCGGGTCTCCCATGTGGGTGCAGAGGTCCAAGCACTTGGGCCATCTTCCGCTACTTTTCCAGGCCATTAACAAGGAGCTGGATCAGTAGTGGAGCAGCTGGGACTCCAACTGATGCCCATATGGGATGCTGGCAGCTTAACCTGCTGTACCACAATGCCAGTTTCTGAAGCTGTCCTTACATCTTGGGAGTCCTGTTTTTATTTACATGTAGCCTTAGCGAATTGTTCACTGGTGCACTTTAGAAAGGATTTTCATGCTTTATGCAGCATTTTGAGCTGTTCCGGTTGGCCAAGTTCCCTATTATGCCGTTATTTATTTTTCTAGTCAACAAATACGAGCGCAGGGAGTGTCTTCTGTGTGCTGTGCCAGGAACCACCTGCATTGCTGGCTGCTCTGAGGGGTGAGTTGCAGCTTCCGCCCTAAGGGAATCCCCTGCCCGCTGCAACACAGAGGAACTCATTTCCGTCTACTTAGCTACTTTGAGTTAATGGGTTTCATAGCTGTGCTAAGATACCCCCTGGGAACACACAGCCCAACCACCCTGTCCAGGAGCCAGGCTGCAGACTTGCAGGGGTGTGAGCCCCAGTGCTCGATGGGCAGCTGGGTCTGGGTGCTGAAGCCGTGCTCCCCGGAGCTACCCTAGGCAGCGCTGCTGAGAGCAGTCGAGCAACGTGTGCTCTACACAGAAAGGCCCTGGGGGCTGAAAGGCAGCCTGAGCTGAGCTTTCTAAGCCACCACCCAGGTGCTTGGCTGTATGTATCTGGAGGCTGAGACACGTTTTCCTCTTTTGCCCGTAGGCGCCGTATAGATGACGTCATGTAGCTAAGGGAGTTAGGGGGATACCTGGGAGCCAGAGCTCTGGGACCTCTTCCTAGTCAGCCCAGCCATGATCAAGGCAAACTCCATCTTCAGCAACCACGGGAAGCCGTGCGTCTCCAAGTACTACCAGTCCCACAGTAAAGACACCCACCAGCAAATCATCAGGGAGAAAGGGGAAAAATAGTACACTGCATGTTACATGCGTTTCTTTGCATTACTTTTTATTTAAGAGACAGAGAGAGCTCCCGCGTGCTGGCACATTCCCAAAATGCCCACAACAGCTGGGGCTGACCTGGAGCTGTGTCAGGAGCCAAGAATGCAGTCCAAGTCCCCTGTGAGCAGGGGCCAGAGTGGCCTCAGGATCTTGCTGGCGCTGCTCTGTTGCAACCATTTCTACGTGCATAGGTCAGCAGTGTTCAGCACATTCACAACCAATCCCAGAACTCATTTTGTTTTGCAAAGCTGGAAGCAAAGCTATACCCATTAATTAACAACTTCCCATTTTCCCTTTCCCCCAGCTCCTGGCAACCACCATTCCGTGAAGGTACAACAATTAGGATGACAGCAATTCGGAAAGTGCCTTTCAAAGCGGAGTGAGGAGGACATCAGGAAATGAGACTTTCGCACAGTTCCGGCTGCTGCCTGGAATGTAAGTGCTGCTTCCACCCCCTGCTGCAGGGCGTCTGGGGAGACCAAGAGGGCTGGACAATCACCCTGTGCCCACAGGCGCAAGAGGCGCATGGAGGGGTCATCTGGACATTGTTTAGGGACAGCTCCCATCCATCGTGCATCCGTTTCTTGATCTTCCGTCTGCCACACCGCTGATGTTCCTCGTAGGAGCACAAGCTCCTATAGTTCCTGCATCCTTGGAATACTGATCCAGAGCTACCTGCACCTGTGTCTCCTGCGTGGCCATTCCTCAGATCCCCAGTCAAGTTCTTTTGCTTTCGCAGTTTTGGAGTTTGGGTCGTGGGTGCCACTCTGCCTCAGAGTCTGATTTCTCTGGGTGCCTAAGTGAGTGGGGCCACACGGGTTTGCACTCCGTGGCTGGCCTGTCTCACTTACCCTGGGGGCCTCAAGGCGCAGCCACACGGGAGCAGGTGTCAGAATTCCCGTCCTTTTAAAGCCAGCGTTCCTTCCCTTTTCTTACTTCCTTCTCTGTCTCTGTCTTGTGTTCTTTTCCATTTATCTGCTCTTCTGCCTCTCCTGAGTATGGGGTTTTTAATGTTCTTCTAGTAATTTTAGCCTGGATGCACACATGATGTATTCTGGACAAACTTCCTATTAACCACTTCACAGTAACCAGTCAGGTGTCAGGGTGCACCCCTGCCCGGGGCTTAACCTGGGACAATAAGGGATGAGCCAGGTCCTGTGTGGAGACCAGACACTCAAAACTTAAGAAATGACTTTCCCCAACTCACAGAGGGGGCAGAGGCCAGTTGTGTTTCTCTTCTTTCAAAATCGTTTCCTTGGAAATGTCTCCAGCTGCATCCCAGCACAGATGTTTCGGGACACAATCTGATCTGCCCAGGAGCCAGGTCTCCCCTGGCTTTTCCATCCGAGAGCCAGAGTGTGAGTGCTTCCAGTATCCCAGGGCTGTGGGGCTTAACCAAAGGACCCACTCCAGGTGACCACTCCAGACTCTTTCCTGAGGATCAGAGAGGGGTTAGCACTGTAGTGTAGTGGGTAAAGCCGCCGCCTGCAGCGCCGGCATCCCATATGGGTGCTGTTTCGAATCCTGGTTGCTCCACGTCCAATCCAGCTCTCTGCTGTGGTCTGGGAAGACAGTGGAAAATGGCCCAAGTCCTTGGGCCCCTGCACCTGTGTGGGAGACCCAGAAGAAGCTCCTGGCTCCTGGCTTTGGATCGGCGCAGCTCCAGCCATTGCAGCCATTTGGGGAGTGAACCATTGGATGGAAAACCTCTCTCGCTCTGCCTCTCCTCTCTCTGTGTAACTTTAACTGTCAAATAAATAAATAAATCTTTTTAAAAAAAATCCCTTCAAGTCAGGCCGTAGGGCTGGAGCTAAGCCTTCTCCTTGATGGCTGTATGTTATTCCAAGAGAGGAAAGTACCACAATTTCTCAGACCATTTCCCTTAACCTAGGGATGGGCCTTTCCACTTCAGCTTTTTTTTTTTTTTTAATTGGTGTCTTTAAAAAAAAAAAAAGATGAATGTATTTATTTGAGAGAGGGAGAGAGAAATCTTCCGTCTACTGGTTTATTCCCCAAATGACTGCAACAACCAAGTCTGGGCCAGGCCGGAAACCAGCAACTGGAACTCCATCTGGGTCTCCCGTGTGGGTGGCGGGGACTCAAGTACCTGATTCTTCATCTGCTGCTTTCTCAGGTGCATTAGCAGGGAGCTGGATTGGAAATGCGGTGCCAGGACTTGAGCCAGTGCTCTGATATGGGATGGATGCCAGCATCAATGCTACAGAGACCTGGGGTGGGAAAACTCCCTTTGTTCAAACATGCACCAGACAATGGAAGATCCAGGGTAGTTCATTAACACCCGAGGACCCAGCTGGACTCATTTCCTGAGACTGAGCAGCAAACCCAAGTCTCTTGCGATATATATAGGTTCATCAGCATCAGACCTTAACCTTACAGCATCCTTGAGTTTAAGGTGTAATCTACGTGACTCGAGACCACACCTCCAATGGTCGGTGGGTCCGGTGTGTTTATAAGAGAGATACCCGGGGCAGATTTATTAGGACAGATTTATGACTGCAGTTACGGAAAGCAGCGCCCAGGACATCTTCCTTCCCTAGACAGGATAACCGGGGGCAGCTGCATCACCAGATAATGGCAAGCAGCCGCTTCTCAAGGTTAGCACGGGGGGGGGGGGGGGTGTTATTTCCTCTACAAGGAGCGGCGGCTTAGCCTGCTGTGCCCCGACGCCTGTCCCCTCTGCTCCAATTTCTTCCCCCTGTAAGCAAGAATCGCACCGCTGAACAAACACTTAGGGACTGAGGCTTTTATTTCTATGGTGCAGATTCCTGGGAGGGAAGCCGCTGAGCTGCCGGACATATGTATATTTAATTTAAATAGCTATTGCTGCATTCCTTTCCAAAAACCGGCAGTGAAACTCACCCTCCCTATTAGCTGCAAAATCGAGAGCAGCTGGGCCGGCTGGTAGGCGCCAGTGGAGTTTGGACTACGGAGCAGGAGGAACTGGGGTGGATCCTCAGAGGCAGCTCGGGGGCTTGCGCAGTACGGGGGGGGGGGGGGGGGGCTGGGGCAAGGGGGCGGTTCGGCTGGGGGTCTCCCGGCCCCTGTCCTGTTTCAGGCAGAGCCCTGCGTTCTTCACACTTCGGCTTCCCCAACGCCCTTAAGGAAGGGTCCTAGGGACAAGGGTGGGTTTGAAAGCCCCTTCCGTGGGCTGGAGAGGAAATCAGTGGGCAGGATTTGAACAGGGTGCTGCTCCGTGGAACGCCGGGGCTTGAAGGAGGGCTGGAGCCTGAGGAGGCCCAAGGAGGAGAAGCAGAAGCCTGGAGCGGAGGCCGAGGACCTGCTCCCCCTTCTCCCCCTGGCCCCATCATGAGGGTGGTCACGCGCCCAGAGAGGGCCCAGGGTTTGTTGGATCTGAGGGACAGGGGAGGTGGCGGGGGACGGAGGCCAGGGGGCTCCTGGGTGTCAGGTGCGGACCTCGTGCAGGGGTGAGCAGGAGCGAGCCAGAGGGGCCGGGGTAGAGCAGGCTCAGGGAGGGGCTCTGGCCATTGCGCAGGGGGATGTCCGAGGAGACCTTGCCCTGTCCGCTCAGTACTCAGCGGCTTTGCCTGTGTCCTCGGAGTGCAGGGCAGCGCGGCCTGGCCTCTGTCCCGGGAAGGAGGAAGGGAGCCGGCGGCCTGAGTGAGCCCCTTCCCAGCCCTCCCTACAGGAAGGCAGGAGCCTCCTCCTCTGTGGACGCAGCTCCTCCCTCGGGTGCCCTACGGTGCTCCTCACCTGGGAAGCCAGGGCCTGGGCCCTCAGCTCATCAGCGTGCGCATGCGCTTTCCCCCAGGGCTCTGCCTGCCTGAGGGCCTCCGGACCAGGCACCGCAGGGCTCAATGCTGAGTCTTCACTGTGGGAGGCTGGATTTCCTGGAATGACAGGAGCAAGGCAACTTTTGCCTCTGCGGGCCCTTTCCTCCATAGACAGACATCAGACACTCATTTGTGATTGCATTGGTATAGACAGAAGCCCAGACAGAGTCGTCATTATAGTCATTATTACCACTTTAAAAATGTTTGTTTTCATCTACTTGAAAGCAGAGTGACAGGGAGAGAGAGTGAGGGAGTGAGAGAGAGAGAGATTTTCTATCCACTGGTTCACTCCCCAAATGCCCATGATAGCCGGGGCTGGGCCAGGCCAAAGCCAGGGTCCTGGGACTCTCTCTGGGTCTCCCATGTGGGTGGCAGGGCCCCAAGCACTTGAGTCACCATCTGGTGCCTCCCAGGGTGCATTAGCAGGGAGCTGGACCAGAAGCAGGGTAGCTGAGGCCAGAACTGGCACTCCCATATGAGATCCGGGTTTCCCAAGTGTGCTGCAATGCATGTTCCAGATTCATTGTTACAATATTCAAACTTCTGCTTTTGAACAGACATGAAAGGGCATTTCCTGGGTCCTTGGTGTTGGGTGTCCAGTGACTAACGGGTGTTCACTCCCCTGAAGGCCTTTGCAAACCACAGGAAGGGTTTTCTTCTGGAGAAAAAATAGCCCATCTTTTCCTAAAAAAAAAAAAAAAAAAGCTTTATTGGGATATAATTCACGTACTACAAAACTGACCCTTCTTAAGCATATGGTTCGATGTTTCATAGTATGTTCAGAGTTGTAAAACCATCACTACCATCTCCTTTAGAACATTTTCATCATCCTCTAAAGATACCTGGTGCCCATTAATAGCCACTTCCCATCCCTTCCTCCTCCTGGCCTCTGGCAGCTACTAATCTTTCTGTGTCTTTGTGAATTCTGGGCGTTTCATGGAAATCATGCAGTAGGTGACCTTTGTGACTCCTTCCACTTAGCATTCTATTTTCAAGGTTCAGCCTCCAAGTGTGTGTCAGCACTTCAACCCCCTGCCTCCTTTGGTGTTAAAGGCAGAGTTATAGGGAGAGAGAAGGAGAGAGAGAGAATGAGAGAGGGAGAGAGAGAGAGAGAGGTAGAGATAGATATTTTTCCATCCACTGGTTCATTCCTCAAATGGCCACAATGGCTGGGGCTAGGCCAGGCTGAAGCCAGGAGCCAGGAGTCTACCATGGGGAGGCAGGGGCCCAAGCACTTGGGCCATCTTCTGCTGCTTTCCCAGGTGCATTAACAGGAAGCTGGATCAGAAATGGAGCAGCCAGGACTTGAATGGGTGCCCATAAGGGATGCTGGTGCTGCAACTTTAACCTGCTGTACCACAGTGTCAGCCTAGTACTTCAACCTTTTTAATGGCTGAATAATATTCCACTGTACATACTACCACATTTTGTTGATTCACTCATCAGTTGGTGGACATTTGGGTTGTTTCCATGCAGGGCTAGTAGGAGCAGGGTCTTGTGTGGTCTTTCCCACGTGAGGAAGGTAGATTGCACAACTTGGCACCACTGCCTTCCTTGGGAAGTAGCACCGCTGGCGCTGCTGTGGCCCTCAGCTCCCTCTGTGTCCCCAAAGCCTCACTCCATTTCGCTCCATTTCCTCTGTGTCACTCTGTCTGAACCAGTCAGGTGCTTGGCTCCGGCTCGAGGGAGACTCCTTCCAGTCCCTGTGTTGCTCCCTGAGCAGAGAAGGGGACAGGAGCTCATCTGTGCCACACTGGAGGACACAGCTGGCTGGGCTGGGCTCTGGCACGTAACTTGCTGAGCTCGCAGTCCCTGGGTGGCGCCTCCACGTCAGCCCTTGCCACCAACCACCTGCTCCCCTGTCTGCCAGCCCCCAGCGCGTGCCCCACAGCAGGTGCTGTGGGAGGGGACAGCAGAGCACAGTGGGTAGAGCTGACTTTGGATAAGGTTGAATCAGGTTCAGATACTCACTGTGGGAGTGGGCATCTGGCCTGGTGGTCGAAACACCCATGTCCCTCATGGGGGAACCTGGTTTCAACTCCTGCCTCCTGCTTCCTGCTCACGAGGATCCTGTAAGGCCACAGGGAGGGGTGGTTCACGTGGTTGAATTCTTGCCACCTATGGTGGGGGGACCTGGATCGTGGTCCCGGCCACGGGCCCCCACCCGGCCTAGCTCTTGCCATTGTGGTGGGCATTTAGGGAGTGGACCAGTGGATGGGCTCTCTACCTCTTATGTCTGTCCCTCTGCCTCTCAAAACACCAAACCCAATCAGCCAGCAGAGGAAAAACTCCCAGTTCCTCTCTGAGCCGTTGCTGGAGGCGTGACTGGGAGGCTCCTTAGACAGTCTGGGTCCCCGCTTTGTCCCCTGTAACTACTTCCCTGTTGGAGATGCTGTGAGACTGGAATGAAATCATGTATTTACCACACTGGGCGCAGGATGATAGTGATAATAATGGTAATAATTATTAGCACAGTAAAAATAAATAGTAATTAATAGCTTAGTAAATACTTATTAGGTAGTGATAAGAGTTTGCTGAAAGAGGAGACAGACATCTTTGCATTACCCAATCCTTCTGAGGCCGAGGGTGTGGGCAGCGAGGAACCGGGCACCCGTGACCTCCGCAGGGGCAGGGGTGGGGGGAGGTCTGGCTGGCGGCCTCCAGGGCTGTTGTGAGGATGGGGTGGAAGAAGTGAGCAGCGGACTTGCTGAGAGAGATCAGCGCTGGGACCTGGGACTAGGGAGCAGCGAAGGAGAGCTGTTTGCATTACAAAGTGCTTGAATTCTTTGTTTTTAAAACTAAACATCCATTTGTCAAAACAATAACAACAGCACAGAGCCCATGGATTAACAGGGAAATGAATGTAGTAGCAACAAGGGCACTAAGGTAAAAACAAGTTTGTTTGTTTTTTTTTCTTAAAAGATTTGTTTATTTGAAAGTCAGAGTTATATAAAGAGAAGAAGAGAGAGAGAGAGAGAGAGAGAGAGAATCTTCCATCTGCTGGTTCACTCCCCAAATGGCTGCACTGGCCAGGGTTGAGCCAGGCTGAAGCCAGGAGCTTCATCTGGGTCTCCCATGTAGGTGCAGGGGCCCAAGGACTTGGGGCCATTTTCTACTACTTTTCCCAGGCCATTGGCAGGGAGTGGAATTGGAAGTGGAGCAGCTGAGACTTGAACCGGCGTCCATATGGGATACCAGCGAAGCAGGTGGTGGCTTTACCTGCTATGCCACCCCAGATTGAAGAAGTTTGCCACAGCAACTGTGGGAAGGGAGAAGGCACAAGTTGGTTTGTCGCTGCTATGGTTGGGTGAAAGCCGGGGGGGGGGGTCCCCAAAGATCCATGAATATCCATGGATCCAAATATGGAGCTTGTTCCCCTGA
This sequence comes from Oryctolagus cuniculus, assembly GCF_051225735.1. Classification (NCBI taxonomy): domain Eukaryota; kingdom Metazoa; phylum Chordata; class Mammalia; order Lagomorpha; family Leporidae; genus Oryctolagus; species Oryctolagus cuniculus. The sequence continues at coordinate 45,352,523 of NC_142873.1, forward strand.
GTCTTATGGCAATGGTTTGATGTTGGTGGCTGGCGGATTGAGTGACTTGATCTAATCATGTCATCTATGTTTTTTTAAAAACATTTGTGGGTGCTGGTTTTGTTATTATTTGTAAAAAAAAAAAAGTATTTATTTGCTCACTGGGCAGAGAAGGAAGTTGTCACTCACAGGAGGACTCCAATAGAGACCACCGGTGCCGCGGGCGACATGGTGTGAAGGCTGAGGAGTTACAGCCCGAGCTCCCCTGGGCGCTCCTGCGGGCCCTCTGCCTGCCTCCTTCCCTTGCCCTCCCTGCACGCTGGATGGCCGATGACAGTTCCTGCCACTCTGCTCGCCCCATGCCCGGCGACAGGCTCCCCTTTCCTCCTTCCCTGGCTCCCCCTACCCCAATGCCTCCCGCCAGCCCGAGGCCCTGTCCTAGCTGCAGCTTAAACCAGGAGTAACAGAAAAACCAGTTGAGCTTGGGAGGGCTCATTCTGGCAGTTATTGTCTGGGAACAACAGGTCAGTACCCGCATTTTGTATTCGTTACACACTCTGGGAAAATCTGGGGCTGCTGCAGTACTTAGCAGTGAGCGACCTTGGGACCTGCTCTGCAGCCAAACCCTTTGCAAAGGGCGATTGCTCCATATTACCCAAAACTCCTCTCGCTGTGGCTGAGGGAAGCAGCTGAGAGAGACAGAGCAGGGGGAGCTGGGGAGGCGCAGGACGGGGCCTGAGCTTCAGCCAATGTCCTTGTCTGACCTGGGTATGTGCAGATTCACCTTATATCAATATCATGCTCCCTCCCTCGCCAGCAAACTTGGTGACAATTGCCCTGTCCCAACTCAAACAATTGCTCCTTTGAAGAGTAAGAATTTAGGAGCTGGCGCTGTGTTGTAGCAGGTAAAGCGGCTGCTTGTGGTGCTGGCATCCCATATGGGCACCCGTTCGAGTCCTGGCTGCTCCACTTCCCACCCAGCTCCCTGCTAATGCACCTGGGAAAGCAAAAGAGGATGGCCCAGGTGCTTGGCCCCCTGCATCCATATAGGAGACCCAGAAGAAGCTCCTGGCTCCTGCCTGGCCCAGAAGTGGCTATTGTAGCCATCTGGGGAGTGAACCATCGGGTGGAAGACATTGCTCTCTGCAACTCTGCCTTTCAACAAAACAAAAAACAAAAACAAACAAACAAACAAAAAATTTTTTTCCCTGAAGGTAACAACTTACAGGCTCATCCTAAGAGGGTGAGGGATCTGACAGGGAAGGGTGGTGTGGCCATGGGTACATTCTGATCTCTGTTAGATAAGATTTCTACGTTGAGAGATGTATAAGGTACACAAAGCAATAACAAGATAACAAGGTGAGAAAGTGAGCATGCATGCATGTGGGCATGTGGGCTGCCCCACATGGAGAAATACCCGTCATGAGTGGGCCGGAGCTTGCCCGGGGGTGGGGGATGGTGGTTGTGGAGGGAGAAGCATCGGTAACAACTCTTCCCTGTCTCTGGGCTCTTTTATGAGGTAGGGAGTGGTGCCTTCACCTGCATGAGGCCCTCACCTGCGGGAAGCCATCTGGGAATTTTATGATGCCTCCATACAGTCCACATGGAGCTTAATTTTCATATTTTCATGGCGTGTCCCCTGTCTAGGTTCCGGATGAAGCAGGTGCCTCCAGGGAAAGGGGCGTTTTGACTGACAGCTAAAGGGCGAGCACGACGTGGGGGCTTGCAGGGACTTCCAGCTGCCTCCGAGGGAGGCCAGAGGGAGAAGCTGGGCATTTTTAATTCTGGGGACTCTGCTGCAGGGTGAACGACTGCATTCTGTGTCCAGGCTTCCGGAATTTAGAACATTAAAAACACTGGAATTACGGATTCACTGTATTTCAGAAAAATGAGGGACACACTCCAGAACATGAAAGAAAATGCAAGAATTCTATGCAGGTGTTGACTTTTTGCGCCTGAGAAATCATTGCTAAGAATGAGCTCTCCCAGGCTCAACCGGTTTTTTCTGTTGGTGCTGATTTAAGGGCCAGCCGGGCAGAAAGCACCCTGTGATCCTCAGTCTCTCATGAGGGAGGGTGGCACCCTCCGCTCCAGGAAACAGCCCCCAGGAACCGTCATCCCTTGCCCCCACCCCCGCCAGACAGGCCTCTCTGTTTTCTTATCAAGTCTTCCTACAGGTGTGCTAATTACCATTTCAGGACAACACACAGCTCCTCCCTGCCGCTGGTCATTTGCTGATGTCCCTTAGCTCTGGTCATTTATAGATGGTCTCTGGGTGGCCTTTCCTCCCTGCAACTGTAGTAGTAATACGTGCAGCCCTGGGCTGGTGGGTTATTCCCAGGTGTGTGGGCTCTCAGCTCGTGGCTCAGCTCTGTTGTTTTACCTTCCAACAAAGGGTCCTTGGGTCAGAGCCATGGCGTTGGTTTAGGAACAGGCACATCCAGAGGCCCACACTTGGTGGGGAGGTGACTGAGTTTGGTAAGTAGAAACCACTCCAAGGAAACTGGGAAGAGCCTTAAGCAATGCTGTGTGTGTGTGTGTGTGTGTGTGTGTGTGTGTGTGTGTGAGTGTCTAGCTCTCCTGCCTGTTTCTTGTTTGTCCACCTGCTTGAGGTCAGCGCATTGGGCAGGCTGTACGGGGCCTGGGTGTCTTTCCTCCACAATGCTGGAGAACCTGACCTGCCTTGGGGCCGCTTGTCACTGTCCTCTGGCTCCCCCTGCTGACCATCTATACCCGCTCAGGAGAGCCCAGACGCTGGCGGGGTGGCGTTGTCAAGGGACTGCCTAGGAGAACTTGAGGGCCAGAGGTTTGCAGGACAGCTGGCTGGAGCGGAAAGAAGCCTGACTCTCCTCTCCTCAGGGTCAAGTCACAGGGGATCGGCAGCCCCGCGTGTGAGGCAGAAGCTGAGCTGGGCATCGTGGCTTGCTTGCCTTCCACATTGCTGTTGTATTGTCTTTTTAGCGAATAAAGCCAGCCCCATAACACAGCTTAAATCCCCTATTATCTATCCTGTAATGCCTGCAGAACAAATTCCACTTCTAGGTTTGCTCTGAAGGCCCCCTCCAATTTGGCCTCAGCCCCTCCTTCGCTTTCATTTTTCTGCAACATGTCCCCTTCCCCAGGGCTGGGTCTGTGCCCTGGGCGGAGAGTTTTCTGGCGACAAAGGGAACCTTGGCTGCAGCTGTGTGTGTGGAGAAGCCTGGCGCTGTGACAAGCTGTAGGGGCTCAGTGCCATTTGGCCCAATAGCGCAGGCAGAGGCATCGCTGCTAATGTGGGGATCTATGAATGATTGAACAGCAAAGAAGCGAAACACACGGCAGCCTCGTGCCAGCGTCCCGACGTCACAAAAGGGATGTTGAAGCTGCATTAACAGGTGACCGTGAATCCGTCCCGCAGAGAAGCTGTGACCGTGCTGTGTTACGTCTGCTAACGGGTCTTTTACAGGAAAACCTCATTACAACACCAGAGTAGCCACTGGCTCCTCTGTGGAACCAAACCCTCGCCCCTCCGCGGGACGTTTGCTCAGGGCGCCCCCTGCTGGCGGAGAGCAGCACACGTATGTAGAAGCGTGTCCCCGCCGGGCTGGCCCTGTCACACTTTCAGGAGCAGTTCAGGCGGGTACCTCTGTCTCTGGCACCCCTCCCTCCACACTCGGCTCAAATGTCCCCTCCTGGGGGACATCTCAGGTCCCAGGCCCAGGGAAGTGGTCCCTGCTCTTGTTTCTTGTGGCACCTGCTACCTTATCACATTCACCACACTGCAGTGCAGCACTGGGCTCACACACCCATCCCCTCCACTCCCCTCACACCCAGACTTGGAGCTCCCGAGTGAGGCTGTCTTTACTCAGAATTGCACCTGCACAGAGTAGGTGCTCAGGAAGTCTCTGTGACACACTTCCCCACGGGAGGGCTGGGGGAGAGAGGGCTGGGGCGGGGGCTTGTGGGAGGTGTCTTTTTTTTTTTAATTATCATTATTTATTTTATTTGAAAGGCAGAATTACAGAGAGACAGGGAGAGACACAGAGAGAGGTCTTCCATCCACTGGTTCACTTCCCAAGTGGTTGCAACAGCTGGGACTGGACTAGATGGAAGCCAGGAGCCAGGAGCTTCTTCCGGGTCTCCCACGTGGGTGCAGGGGCCCAAGGACTTGAGCCATGCTCTGCCACTTTCCCAGGTGCATTAGCAAGGAGCTGGACTGGAAGTGGAGCTTGAACCAGCGCCCATACCGGATGCTGGCGTCGCAGGTGGCGGCTTAACCCACTGTGCCACAGTGCCGGCCCGTGGAAGGTGCCTTTTTGTAGACTCTGATCCACACGGATCTTGGAAGGTGAGTTCTTCTAGAGAGGGGAGATGGATGAATCGAGTATCTGAGATCAGGCCTGGCACGTTTGTCCCCAAGATAGCCGGCACCAGGCAGGAGGTGTCCCCAGGGGGCTGTGCTCACCCCGGTGTCTCTCGTGCCCAGCGTGCCTGCCTAAGTGCCTGTTCATTGCGACCAGCTTAGCGAAGGCACTGGACTCAACTTTGCAAATGGGAGCAAATCAGCAGCAGACCCACTCTCAGCTTCTGCTCTTCCCGCCTTGGGCGAAGTCCTGGCAGCTTCCGTGGCTTCGGTTTTCAGGCAGCGCACTGTCCATCTGAAGCCCACTCTCCCCTCCCACTGAAAGCTCATCCCCGCCCCCGCTGAGGTCCACCACGGCAAGGGCAGCGGGTGGGGGCTGGCCTCTTCCCTGCTCCCCTTCAGTCCCCAGCTCCCTTCCTCCATCGCTGCGTCCATTGCTCCCCTAAGGGTGCAGAGAGATGGCGTCTCTCAGGTTTTCTTAGTGGCATGTTTATACTCTGGCCTCAGAGTTCTCGCTGGGTGTGGGTTCATCAGAGCTCCCCCTCCTCATGGCCTCCTTGAGCAGGTCTTGCCTCTTTTGGCCGAACCACCCCCCCCCCCCCCCCGCGCGCTCCGGCTCTGCCCCCTGGCTTCCAGCAGGTGTCTCACCACAGAGGTCAGGGTCATCCTGTTCTGCAGGTGGGCCCCCGACATCGGCCCTGGTGTCAGCTGGAAGAGCAGATGTCTCTCCTCCTCTGTTTGGGGGCAGCCAGCCTCTTGCTTTTAGAATTTAGAATTTTCTAAATGTGGATGTTGCTGTTGTGGTGTAGTAGGCTAAGGCCCCACTTGTGCTGCCGGCATCCCATATGGATGCCAGTTCGAGTCCCAGCTGTTCCCCTTCCCATCCAGCTCTCTGCTATGGCCTGGGAAAGCAGTGGAAGATGGCCCAAGTATTTGGGCCTCTGCACCTGCATGGGAGGAAGCTCCTGGCAAAGATCAGTCCAGCCCTGGCTGTTGCAGCCATTTGGGGAGTGAACCAGTGGATGGAAGACCTCTCTGTCTCACCCTCTCTCTATAACTCTGCCTATTGAATAAATTGAATAAATAAATGAATAAAAATAGATTTCTAAAAAAAGAGAATTTTCCCGGTGTGAATCAGGAACCATTCCTGCCCCCTCCAAGTTCAGGGGCAGAGCCCAAGCTCTCTAAGTGAGTCTCTCCTCTCCTCGCACTTGGCTTCAGGGGGCGGGGGCTCTTCTCCTCCTCTGTCGGTATGGGGGTGCCTAAGCTCTCCCCCCTCTGTCTGAGCGTCCCCCAGTCTTTCCTGCCCTGGAGGGGTAAGATTGATAAAGTCACTGGTTTGTTTTTGGTTCACTTCTGACACAGAAAATTCTCTGTAGTTGGCTGAATGTCTCTGTTTAGTATTTGTGGGAACTTGGCACCCTTTGTCCTCAGCTTTGGGGTTGCAGTGAAAAAAGAAACAGGGAAAATTCTGTTACACAGGGTTTGTGGAATGGGTAAGTGAATGGATGGGTTCAGAATAAGGGGACCTGGGGGCGTGGGATCCTTCTGGGAGGCTTCTGGGTGGGAAATGAGGCGGGTGGGAGGAAGGAGGGCAGCTCTGGGTCCCCAGGGAAGACCCGGGTTTGAGTCTTGGCTGTTCTGCTTCGTGGCCGTGTGTTCTTGGGAAAGTTATGGGTTCTCTCTCCCACTGTTGGCTCCTTGCCAAGATGAGGACAGGTATGGAACCCACTGCACTGGGTCAGGGTTCAGGAGAAAACGTGGGACAGGGCTGGCCTCCACCCTGCTGGCATCATTCTTGCTAATCCCCTGTGCCGTCCTAGACCAGCAGGGGGCGCTGTTTGGGCTCAGGCTTCCAGCTTGGCTGGCAGCCGCTGGGGCCGTGGGTAGGTGGGAGACACTGGGTGAAAAATTCAGGGCAGAGCTGAAGCTGGGTTCCTGTCCAGGGTTGGGGGGGCAGGCGACTGCTGGAGGAGAAAGCCAGAGACAGCCCTTTCCTATCCCACAGGGTGTGGCCTGCAGCCGGCCCACAACAAGGCCTCTCAGGGCTGCACCCTGCGCCTTCCCACTCTGTGAAGCCAGGGGGACCAGCTCAGCCCTGCACCTGGCCCTGGCGAGTGGCCTCCGCGGGCAGCGTCCTGTGCCCTTTGCTCCCACGGCCAGTTTCTCCCTCCGCCCCTCTCCCCAGGGCCAGCCCCTCCTCTCTGGCCAAGCTGCCGCTGGTACAGGAGAAGGGCCGGGTGTCTTGGAGTCTCAAGGCCTTTCCAGGTCTCTGCAGCTCAGGGGCTGCAGGGCCAGCCGGTGTCCCAGAAGCAGCTGGGCCATCACTGTCTCATCACCTTCACCAGCCCTGGGCCCGTTCTAATACGGTCAGCACTGTGGTTTCCACTCTGACCCAGCTCCAAACCGCCCTGATGGATCCGAGAGGATTTTGTCAGGAAGGCAAAGAGGGGTGCCTCCATCCAGGAAAACTGGCTTCATTCCTACAAGTCTCCGCCCTGAACATTCCCGCCTCAACAACACAAAATACAAATAAAAGACAAACTTGCTAAGCCCACCCACCCTACTTTCTTGAGAGTGGCTTTCGCCGCGCTGACCCCTGCTTGGACTTCACCTCAGTGCAGCAATTCTTACTTGCACCAGCGTCAAGCTCCCAGACCCACTTTCTGGGAGCTCTGTGGGGATCGGGGCCTGGGCCCGGGCCCCAGCAGCTGACTCATGCGCTCTTTGCATTCCCTGGTGAAAAATTCTGCAGCCTGCCCCGCCCTGGCCTTGCAATGGTAGCTCTTGCTCATAAGTGTGCTGCCCGAGGCTGTGAGGGCATCACAGGACCTGGAGGGCTAGGAGCACCTGCCGAGGGCCGAGAAGGCCAGCGTGTCCTCGGTGTCGCCTCCTTGGCACAGGGCTGGTCGCTGTCCTCCCGCCTCGGACAACCTCGGCCCTCGTGCCTAGGAGTTCCATTCATTTCCCCATGGTGCTGCTGGGGCTCCCCATGAAACCGCTTGGCTCCTCCCGGCTGCAGGCCTGGCTGAGCCTATCCCCTCCCGTGCCCCAGCCCTCTTAGCCCTGACAGCTCACGCGGGCCGGCTGGCTCTGCGGACCCGGCTGGATGTGGCTCTGCGCATGCGGGGCACAGGGTGAGCCGGGTGCACAGCTGAGAAGAGACGGTACTGGGAGCTGCAGGTCTCGGTGATGTGGTTTCCTCGGGGCACTGCGCTGGCATTCCAGGGTGACAGAGCTGGGGATGTGAGAGGGACATGGGGTGACTGCTCGGAGGCTGGCCTCTCGAATGTTCTCAGAAACACAGCCTCCAGGTCTCTTGCAATAAATTCCAACTTTGCGCAAAGGCAACCTCACAGTGCTCTTCTGGCCGAGCCTCAGCTCCAGCTCTGTGGATGCTGTCACCCTGGCCGTGGCGCTGTTGGATGGTGGGGAGAGTGCGCGCGCTCTCTCTCTCTCTCCCTCTCACTCTCCCTCTCTCCCTCCTGGCACTGCCATGTGTAGATGACAGAGGCCAGGAGCTTCTTCTCTTCCCCTGGGTGAAGGAGGGGGGCGTCTCCCAAGAAACAGCGTCACCAAGTCCCCCCATCCACCTAGAGACCCGCTGATGCCTTGAGTCTTGGCGTTTACCCCTGTGCTTTCCCAGGCAGAGTGACAGAGAGAGAGAGAGATGAAAGAGATCTTCCATCCCTTGGTTCAGGAGCCAGGAGCTCCACCTGGGTCTCCCCCATGGGTCATCCTCTGATGAATTGGAAGTGGAGCAGCCTAGGCTCAAACCTGTGTTCCCATAAAGGATTTAGCATTGTAGGTGGTGGCTTAATCCGCTGTAACACAGTGTTGGCTCATCTTTTTATTTTTTATTTTATTTTTTTTGAAGCTAGTCTTAGTTTTGTTCTTTCAGCCCCAGGAGTCCTGCCTGAGACCCCCCACCCCTTCAGGAGCCGGCACTTACACTGTATCCCCTGGTGACCTCCCCTGTCGGCCACTGCCCTACCCACCTGTCCACACTGCACACACACAGCAGGGGGGCGAGGAAGCGGGGACTACGCCATCACCGTCCTTTTCTCCCCCTTGGCTCCCTGGGTGACTCTGGGAGGAAGGTGGTCGGGCAGGTGCGATTCACCTTTATTTTTGCAGGTGAGGAGGTGGAAGTTCAGAGAAGCAAAGTGCTGTGCCCGCTGCCCAGGCTTCCTGGCAGGGATGCTGCGCTCCGGCTGGGGGTGCTGGTGCCCCCAGGAGGCAGTGTGTGGCATTGCAGGAGGTGGGGACCTGGGCTTAGAAAAAGCTGCTGACTCTGAGACTCAGTTTCTTCACCTGAAACACGGGGAGAGCATCCATCCCTCAGCCCACAGAGCCACTGTGAGACCTAGACAGAGCTTCCAATCTGAGAGGCACCTGCCGCCCGGCCCCTGACACGGCCACCTTCCAGTGAAATGGCTCGTGAAGGTAGGGAGAGACACAACCCCTACCCAGCCCAACAGACACGGAAGATGAGGGAATGCAAGGACTTGGGTCCATGTCCCACTCTCTGTCCCCTCTCTCACCTGCTTCTGCAGCCAGGGTCGTGTGGGGACACCTGGCGTTTGAGCATCGGTTTCTAAACTGGAGTGTGCATCAGAATCAGCTGAGGCTAGCTGAGCTCACAGCACCAGGGCCACCCTCCCACCTGGGAGCCCTGATATTGCAGGTCTGTGGGGCCCGAGCGCTTGTCTCCAGCATTGTGGCCAGTCGGGAGTGCCCAGAGCTGGGGAGCAGGGTCTTCTTGTGTTTTCCTCCTCCTCTGGGCTTGGTTTACTCTGCGGTTCCTTGGAACCACTACCCCACCCCCCACCCCACCCATCCAGGCAGCTGAACTAGAGCCATCAATACTTTACTGGACATGGTTAGCATAGAACAGAAAAATACACTGGAGTTGCGTTTTTGATGCTTGAGTTTAAAAAATTCAGGGTGGAGATGCAAGAGCATAAAATTTGGAAGCACGTGGAATTCTTACTACAGCTTCACCAACCTTTCCCTCCCACCAGCGTCCCCCAAGCCAGACACTCCGTGTGGGGCATCGGCGGGGCAGAGGCAGAGGGCAGGAGTCGAAAGAGCAAGCTCCAGTGCCTCCACTGCCTCTCTCAGCGCTGACCCGGGCCAGTACCCCTGGTCCAGTGGGGGACAGCCCTGGGCCCAGAGACCTTGCTGAGCCCCCCCCCCCAGCACGTGGAAGCACCTCCTGCCGATGGTCCACAATCACAGTGAAGACCTGTGTACTGTCCTCCGTGGGTCTTCCATGGGTACCCTCCAGGGGGAGCTACTTCTCCTCCTGTGTAGCCAGGGTGGAGGTTCTGCAGTAGGTAGGGTTGCTAGCAACTAGACAACTCTTGGCAAGATCTGTTTGATTTGATTTTATGTGATTACCTTCCTACCTATATAAAAAGATATATTTACTTATTTGTTAGGCAGAATTACAGGAGAGAGAGAGAGAGAGAGATCTTCCATCTGCTGGTTCACTCCCCAAATCAGGGTCTCCCACATGGGTGGCAGGGCCCAAGCACTTGGGCCATCTTCCACTACTTTCCCAGGCACCATTAGCAGAGAGCTGGATTGGAGGTGGAGCAGCCGGGAACTGAACTGGTGCTCGTATGGGTTGCCAGCATTGCAGGTGACAAGCTGTTGTGCCCAAACACTGGCCCCTTAACATCATTCTTGACAGAGAGAAAAATTAAAAGCGCAATTATTCTAAGTATGGTTGATTATGTATTAAGCAGAAGTTAGGTTAAAGCGACTCTGAAGTTATAATCATAAGAAATTATGTCCTTGCTATTCATGTATTTTTCCCACTTGATTTCGAGCAGGGAGGTACAACTCCTGTACCCTGCCACCTGATTGTTCTCCGGTTCCAGTGACCGTGCCAGTCACATAATCGACATCGTGTTTAATCCTTGCACGGTGTCATTATCCTCTTTGCACACATGAGGAGGCTTCGCAAGGTTGAGAAACGCAGCCGCGATCACAGAGCGTGCTGGGTGTGGCTCAGGGGGGCTGACTCACACCTGGGTGCCGGGCTGCTGCTGCGCCAGGAGAGATGGAGCTGACCATGACCTTTTACAGCACAGAGAAAGAAACCCTCCCCGCGTGGAAAATGTCGCTCCCCCTCTTCGTGGAGGAACGACATAGGACCCTGCGCTGTTCTTTCGTCTGCTCGGCCCTCCCCGGGTATGCTGCTGGTTCTTCCCGGGTTGGCTACTATCCCTTCCACCTCCGTGGAAGGGCGGTTCCCCCTGGCCGCTTTCCCCACTTCCGCAGGGGAGCGGCACACCGCCGGCCGGCTCTCTGGGGGGCTGCACAGGTGTTCCCTCAGATGTTCCCCTTAGATGTTCCTGGTGCATGCCGTCTCTCTCCTCCTTTATAGTCCTCCTCTGCCAATCCCAACTCGGCTGCCCACACGCCGAGTACGCTGCTCTCCTCCAATCAGGAGCAAGTCCTACAGTTTATTGGTTGAACTGGAGGCAGCTGTGCGGAAGCTGTTTACTTCTCTCCCAGCGCCATATTGTGGGAGAGCAGATGCATAGAATAAGTCTTAATTCCAGTAACTCAGTCTAGTCCGAATTGCTCCCCACAGAAAAAGACACTGTGGGGTCCCAAAGGGCTCGCTGCAATGCAGGCATGACTATGAAGCAGAGCCCAGAGGAAAGCTTGTTGCCCTGTTCTCACAGAACACGTTGCTCCATAGCACATGCGTGCCCCCCCGCCCCCCAGCTCAGTGCTCTCCTACCAACTGGGTGCCAGCAGGTTACAGGGGATGTGGTGGGAAATAGAGCTTAACAGTCCAGGCTTCTAATCAGGGCTTGCTTTTTCTGGAGACAAAATCCCTATCTAGGAGCCCAGCCACTAAAACAGAAGACATTCCCCCAACACAGGGAATTCTTTTTTTTTTTTTTTTAACTTTTATTTAATGAATATAAATTTCCAAAGTACAGCTTATGGATTACAATGGCTTCCCCCCCATAACGTCCCTCCCACCCGCAACCCTCCCCTTTCCCACTCCCTCTCCCCTTCCATTCACATCAAGATTCATTTTCGATTCTCTTTATATACAGATCAGTTTAGCATACATTAAGTAAAGATTTCAACAGTTTGCTCCCACACAGAAACATAAAGTGAAAAATACTGTTTGAGTACTAGTTATAGCATTAAATCACGATGTACAGCACATTAAGCACAGAGATCCTACATGAGGAGTAAGTGCACAGTGACTCCTGTTGTTAACAAATTGACACTCTTGTTTATGGCATCAGTAATCACCCTAGGCTCTTGTCATGAGCTGCCAAGGCTATGGAAGCCCCCTGAGTTCACCAACTCTGATCATATTTAGACAAGGCCATGGTCAAAGTGGAAGTTCTCTCCTCCCTTCAGAGAAAGGTACCTCCTTCTTTGATGACTCGTTCTTTCTACTGGGATCTCACTCGTGGAGATCTTTTATTTAGTTTTTTTTTTTTTTTCCCCCAGAGTGTCTTGGCTTTCCATGCCTGAAATACTCTCATGGGCTTTTCAGCAGGATCCGCATGCCTTAAGGGCTGATTCTGAGGCCAGAGTGCTGTTTAGGACATCTGCCATTCTATGGGTCTGCTGTGTATCTCACTTCCCAACACAGGGAATTCTGAGGGCCTTCCGAGCTCGGTGTTTAGAACCAGGGGCAGAGACCGGCATCTCAGGATGAAACCAGAATTTGGGGTTTCACACGATATCACCGTGTGCTTATTAATAAATCCCCAGTATTAATAAGCCTGTGTGGTTTCTTGCCCAATATTCAGAGAAAAATTCTGAATACCGGCATAAATGAACGAGGCAGCATGGTACAGTTTAAGCTTTTATTCAGTGAGAGAAATGCATAGGAGAGTGAGGACCCTGTCTAAAGGAGAGAGGTAGATCTGGGTTCATATTGAGTACCAGGAGCCAGCCACGTGGTGGAGCATCCAGGCCAGGAAGCCCTGAAGGCACAGGGCAGCAGCAAGCCCCTACTGGCAAGAGGCCAAGGAAGGGAAGGCAGACACACAGTGTCCCAGGCTTTTAATCCACTTCCAAAGGGGAGTGGTTAATTAACCTGATTGGCTGGTGGGCCAGGTAGGGGCATGAGGTCACACAGGGGCATGGTGAAGGCGTGGTCTTCCAGCTCACAAACCTGATCAATTTTAACCTGTGTGCCTGCCTATATCAAGGACACTTCAAAGAGCTCACAGGAGACGGAATTAAATCTGGGCTTATTTAAAAATTTTGTTCACATATTTTATTTGAAAGGCAGGGACATACACATGAGGATGGGGGGGAGAGAGAGAGGGAGAGAGAGAGAGATTGTCCACTCGCTGGCTCATTCCTCCAATGACTTAAACAGCCAGGGCTGGCCCAGGCTGGAGCCAAAAGCCAGAAACTCCATCCAGGTCTCCCATGTGGGTGGCAGGGACCCAAGCACTTGAGCCATCACCTGCTGCCTTATCAGGAAGCTGGAGCTGGGAGCAGAGCCAGGCTCCGACGCAGACGCTCCGCTGTGGGGTGCAGGCATCCCAAGTGAGGTCTTATCTGCTGTGCCAAATGCCCTCCTGGACAAGCCCATTTTGGTGTAAAAAATTTTGAATCCATACATGGATTTCTTTTCATAATATGCATTTTCCCTGAGCATTTTGAAGAAGCCTCATATGCATGGATTTCAAACTTTTTTGCATCAAAATAAGCTTATCTTTTAATGCAAATTCCATGACTTTCTAAAGTGCCCTCACACACATTTCTTATTACTAAAGGACATGTTGTATTTCCCCCCCCTTCCCTTTCCTCTTCCTCCCCACCCTATTTCCTCCCTTTTGTTGAGATTCTTGGTGCCCAACCAGACCCTTCTCAACTCCTTGCAATGCAAATGGAAAAGCAGACTAGCTGCACCGGGCAGCTATGAAACAGATCAGAGGAAAGTTCCCTGAGACTTCAAAGAGCCCCCACTTTTCTGCCAGCCACCTCCTACCCCTCCCCCAGGTAGTGGCAAATTCCCTCCTTAGTCGGATAAAAACCTGAGTTCTAAACGTGCCCAGCACACAGACTCCCGCCAACCTCTGCTTCCAATAAAGCAACCTGTCTCTGTTGAGGTCGGTCTCCGTCTCTCCTTTCTGGGGGTACGAAAGGCCAGAACCCTGAGCTATTCCAGACCCAACAATTACTTCACACAGAGATGTTAGGTAGTCTCTGGGGAAAGAACTGTATCAGAAAGAAACAGCACGGGTTCCCGACAAAGGAACAATTCCAGTGGCTCTCCCGGGTCTCAGAGGTTACTCGGGAGGCTCAGGAGAGGAGTGAGTGGGCTCTGGTTTGGAGGGAGGAGACTGTGGCTCAGAACCCCGGAGCTCAGCTGTTAGGCGTCTGTGAAGGCACCGCAGATGTTCTGAGTTGTGGCCAGTTACGCTCTCTCGGAGTGAATTACTTGCAGAAGTCCTGCCCCTGACCACAAAATGAAGCGAAGTTAAGAACTGGGGTAGTGAGTTAGAATTCTTGGTGGCAAACCAATAAAACCAGCTAAACATACAGTTAGGTCTACATTCTTGAAACGGAATAGTAGGATTTACCGTAAGTTGAAAAAAGAGATTTCAAGAAACCCTCCAGTGTAAACACAATAACTGCTTAGCAACAGTTGGAGTTGAAATCACAAACCACGTTCCCGGAGAACGGAATGGAAAGAGCGGACTGGAGAGTCACCGTGTGTTCATTTACTTGGGCGAGAAGGGTGAGAGGGTAGGATTGCGTTCTCGATTTTTAAGACTAGAACACAATCTTTGTAAAAAAGTGTCGGAAAACCTTTCAAGTGGCTGCAAGAAAAGTGGAAGGTGAGACGTGTTTTCCAAAGAACCGGACTCGGGAAGGGGGAACAACACAGAACCCATGCGAGGAAGGCAGGGAAGGGAGGCGGAGGCAGAGGCCGCAGACACGGCTGAGAGGAGAGGGGAGGAGCTGTGAGCTGTGTGCTGCCACCCGGCAACATCCCCCAGCGGCAACAGCAGGTCAGGCACAGGAAGGGGCGGAGCATCCGAAACACCCTCCCCTGAGCGTTTGCCAGAGGGTGTTGGGGGAGAAGACCCCAGTTAACCAAGGACAGCTGCCAGGGAGCAGGCTGAGGCAGAGTTTCTCTCTCTCTCTCTCTCTCTCTCTCTTTCTCTCTTTCTCTCTCTCTCTTTTTTAAAGATTTATTTGAAAGGCAGAGTTACCGAGAGGCAGAGGCATAAGAGGTCTTCCATCCGCTGGTTCACTCCTTAGATGGCCGTGACAGCCGGAGCTGTGCCAATCTGAAGCCAGGAGCCAAGAGCTTCCTCCAGGTCTCCCACATGGGTGCAGGGGCCCAAGGACTTGCGCCATCTTCTACTGCTTTCCCAGGCCATAGCAGAGAGCTGGATTGGAAGTGGAACAGCCGGGACTTGAACCGTTGCCTATCTGGGATACTGGCACTACAGGTGGCGGCTTTAGCCATTATGCCACACAGCTGGCCCCTGAGGCAGAGTTTTAAACACACAGTGTGCAAAGCTGTGTGGCTTGAGCAGGAAGTCCCCTCGCAGCCCCCCCCCCCACCCCACTTTTGGGCATCTGAGACACTCTCCTAACTGTTGCTATAAAAGCCCTGGCAGGCCGGCGCCGCGGCTCACTAGGCTAATCCTCCACCTTGCGGCGCCGGCACACCGGGTTCTAGTCCCGGTCGGGGCGCCGGATTCTGTCCCGGTTGCCCCTCTTCCAGGCCAGCTCTCTGCTGTGGCCCGGGAGTACAGTGGAGGATGGCCCAAGTGCTTGGGCCCTGCACCCCATGGGAGACCAGGAGAAGCACCTGGCTCCTGCCATCAGATCAGCACGGTGCGCCGGCCGTAGCGCGCCGGCCGTGGCGGCCATTGGAGGGTGAACCAACGGCAAAAGGAAGACCTTTCTCTCTGTCTCTCTCTCTCATTGTCCACTCTGCCTGTCAAAAAATTAAAAAAAAAATAAAAAAAAAAAAGCCCTGGCAAATGGCTTCTCAAGAAAGCAGTTTCCTTAGCGAGCCGGGCCTTCCCACTGTCTGCTGCAGCTCCTCCTGGGGCTGTTGGCTGACACCCCAAGCAGGCACTTGTGTCCACTGTGTCCACTAGGAAAAGCCGCACCCTCAAAGAGACTCGATGAGGGAGTTTTCAGAAAAAATGACTGCGGTGGGAAACAATTCATGGACTGGAATGAGAAGCTGACGGCATTAGTGATAACATAAAGAGCACAGACGTCATTTTAACAAGAGAAACAGCTCCAGCGCAATTAGAGCCGAGACGGATAGAACAGAACGATAGTCGCTGTCCAGGAAGAAACAGGGTCAGAGAGACAGAATGTGCTGGATGCGGAAGCTTGGACTGAAATCCCCTAGGAGACCCGAGGTCGTGACTGGGCTATTAGACAGAGAGGTGTCAATCGAGCACTCGTGGCTGTGCGGTAAACAGTAATTTCAGCCGGCGCCGTGGCTCAATAGGCTAATCCTCCACCTTGCGGCGCCGGCACACCGGGTTCTAGTCCCGGTCGGGGCGCCGGATTCTGTCCCGGTTGCCCCTCTTCCAGGCCAGCTCTCTGCTATGGCCAGGGAGTGCAGTGGAGGATGGCCCAGGTGCTTGGGCCCTGCACCCCATGGGAGACCAGGAAAAGCACCTGGATCCTGGCTCCTGCCATCGGATCAGCGCGGTGCGCCGGCTGCAGCGGCGGCCATTGGAGGGTGAACCAACGGCAAAGGAAGACCTTTCTCTCTCTGTCTCTCTCTCTCACTGTCCACTCTGCCTGTCAAAAAAAAAAAAAAAAAAAAAAAAAAAAAACAGTAATTTCATTGCCTTAATAGCGTAAACACCTTCCTCGGGTTTCAGTGGTTTGTAACGCGTCTACAAACAATGCCGGAACGTGTAATTATGATTCCACGGGCAAGACCTAACAGGGTGGGAGAGGAAGGTGGAGAGGGAACTCGGACGGGAGGGTGAGGAGTTACAGAGAGGAACGCGGCAAAGTGGGGCTCCGTTTGTTGTGAAAAGGTTGGGAGTGGGCTTTTGGATGGGCAGCTCACACACAAGCTGGCGATGGCTCCAAGTTTCCAGCTCCCGGCTTGAGCCTCAGCCTAGTCCTGGCTGTTGGGACATTTGGGGAGTGAACTAATGAATGGAAACTGTCTCTGCTTGCCAAATTAAAAACATGGATACACAGGTAGTTTAAAGAGGAGAACGAAAATACTATCATTGTTAAAACTTTGAACGAGCAGGCCCCGCCCACAACAGCCCACCACCCCAGAGAAGCTGCCCCTTCCTGGGGGTCACGATGGCCAGGAAGATGGCATCTGCCAGCTGAGTCACTCAGGCAGTGGAGCCATGTACCCTGTAATAAGGTTCCCTGACAGGAGAGACCCACGTACCCCGTAATAAGGTTCCCTGGCAGGAGAGACCCATGTACTCCATAATAAGGTTCCCTGGTGGAAGAGCCGATCCTAAACCCACCGTGTCGGAAGCTCTGAGACCAGCCAGACGGCCATGTCACTCTTCTGCAATTGCACATGTGCTAAGGAAGTAAACCACCAGGTTTGCTGATGTATCCGGGGCCACCAGATGCTGCTGGAATCATTAAATCATTACGCGAAATACAGGAGGAAACCCCTACCTCAGGAAGAAGTGGAATTTGTCCCACGTGGAGGTCCTGAATAACCACTGTGGCTGCTGCTCGTCATCAGACAAAAGAATCTTCTTTGTAATAAAGGACCCTCAAAATGACAAAAACTGTATATTGAATGACTTTAATAAATATTCTCTGGCATCCCATATGGGCGCTGGGTTCTAGTCCTGGTTGCTTCTCTTCCAGTCCAGCTCTCTGCTGTGGCCTGGGAAAGTAGTGGAGGATGGCCCAGGTGCTCGGGCCCTGCATCCTCATGGGAGACCAGGAGGAAGCACCTGGCTCCCTGGCTTCGGATCGGCGCAGCGCGCAGGCAGTAACAGCCATGGCGGGGGGGTGAACCAGTGGAAGGAAGACCTTTCTCTCTGTCTGTCTCTCTCACTGTCTGTGACTCTACCTGTCAAATAAATTAAAAAAAAAAAAAAAAACAAAAAACAACAAAACTTAGGAAGACAGGGAGAGGAGGGGGGAAGGAGAACATGGAGGAGTCAGAGCTCTGATCACTGGGATTGACAGAGCGCAGCCTGGTTGTTTGTGTGAACGTAGTACACAGAACAGGGGGAAACTGAGGTGACGGCAGCGTGGCGGGGGGGGGGGGCCCGCGGGGAGGCGGTGCTTATCTTTTACCGTAAACTTAACAGAACTATCTCACTTTTAACAAATGATGTGCATGCATTAGTTTCATGAAATAGAAAAAACTAAAGCAGTGCTATGAAAAGAGTCAAAGATATTTGTGACGGAACAGATGGCTCTTCCTGTCTAATTAATGTGCTTCTGTGCTGTCCAGATTTTCTGTAATGAAGACAGCTGACTATTTATAATGAAAAAAGGAAAAATACGATGAGAAAAAGAAAAATTGAGATGACTTCTTAATCCTCGGACTATAAACTCCGAGAGGATGAGAATCCTGGCTGTCTTTGCTTCTCTCGCCCCCAGCAGGTGCTAAGTGAGTTGAGTCCTGGAGCAGACTGGGAGGAACCATGTGGGGAAGGGACCCCACCCTGCTGGCCTCTCAGAGGGCTCTGGGTCCTCTTGCTGAGGTCCCCCAAAGCTGCCCAGAGCCTGCGTCTGCTCATGAGCCCAGAGGGATACAGGAGGGGGAGAGGGTGTGGGCGAGGGGCGAGGCACAGAGCAATAAAGGCCCTGGGCCCTGGGCGGGGGTGAGGCCAGGGCCTGCTCTGCAGGGAGGCAGGTGGGGAAGCAGTGGCAGCAGGCAGGGAGGGGCTTAATCCCTGGGAGAAATTCGGCACTCCTTGGGAGAGGTGCAGTTCAGAGCAGGTGTGACCCCAGCCACCCTGTGCCCCAGGACTGGCCTGCGCTCACCCGCTGGGAGCCCACCTAAAGTGTTCACCCCTGCTTGTTGCTGCTGGGTGGTCAACTTGCTGGCTTCCCTCCCACTGGCCTGAGGAGGGAGGGAGGGAGAGGCTAGGACTCTAAGCACAGGGTGACCCCAGGAGGCTCCCAGTCTGGGGGACAGCAGCCTTGAGCACTGGACTTGCTGGTCTAATGGTAATGCTAGGGGATTACGCAGCTTCTCTCTGGAAGTGTCAGGGACCCCATCGGGGACCCCTCCCTTGCCCCTCCTGTCTGATGACAAGAGGTAAGGATGTGTCCCAGGGCCGCTTGGATCTGAGTTTGAGAGATGGGGTAGCAGGGAGGAGTGGCGACATCAGACCCATGAATTCAGAACCCAGAAAAGACAGGGACATCTGGCTGGGGAGCAGACAAGGCCAGCAGGGGGCAGCAACATCACAGCAGGAGAGGGAGAGAGAGAGAGAGAGAGAGAGAGCGAGCGAGCGAGTGAGCCTGGACAGAGGGAGAAAAAGTTGAATTTCTCAGGAAGCCGAAGGTACAGGGGGGGCATTTCATGAGTGGAGATTTGTAGGAATCTTGGGGGAAGGCTTTGGACACATGTGGGTTGGGGGTGGAATTGGGGCACGAGTGGTGGTGTGCTGGACAGGGAGGTCCCTGGGGACACTGGGGCTGTCAAATGCAATCAGAATGGTTCACTGATAGATTCCAGCTGAAAGAAACACACAGAGACAGCATATTTTGGAGGTAGGTGCTGGAAAAATTTGAATTGCCTGGAGATGCTGGCTGTGGTTCTTCTTCTTCTTTTTTTTTTTTAATCTTTTTATTTATTTATTTATTTGACAGGTAGAGTTATAGAGAGAGAGAGACAGAGAGAAAGGAAGGTCTTCCTCCATTGGTTCATTCGCCAAATGGCCGCTACAGCTGGTGCTGCACCAATCCAAAGCCAGGAGTCAGGTGCTTCTTCTGGGTCTCCCATGCAGGTGCAGGGGCCCAAGCACTTGGGCCATCCTCCACTGCCCTCCCAGGCCACAGTAGAGAGCTGGACTGGAAGAGGAGCAACCGGGACTAGAACCCGGTGCCCATATGGGATGCCTGTGCCGCAGGCGGAGGATTAACCAAGTGAGCCACGGCGCTGGCCCCTGGCTGTGGTTTATGGACCCCAGCTGTCAGGGTGGTACAGCTGAAGCTGCCCTTGGATTGTAGGGTGTAGACGTCAGGTATCATCTGTGGGCTGTGGAGGACTGGGACTGCCCTGGGGGTGGTACTGGAGCACGCGCTTTCCCAAGTCAAGTTTCCATGAATGTGTCCTGCTTTTGAGTCAGAACGGAGCCGGGCAGAGCCTGCTTCCCTGGGCTGGGGCATCCGCCAGCCACGGGGGCATCAGTCCTGTCTGGTTTAGAAACCAGGTCTCCGGTGTCTGCTGCCTCTGGGTGGATGGTGGGGTCTGCCGCGGGAGGGACGGGTGGGGGCCAGGAGTGACTGCTGCGGCTCTGAGGTGAGGGGAGGTGGAATTACTGCAGAGGGAGGCAAGAAGGCCGAGTCCTTGGGGCTCCCAGGAGGAAGGGGAGGAGAGCTCTGGGTTGCGGAGTGGCCTGCGTCTTGGGGTCCAAAGCATGCCCTGGATGTGTGTGTGGCACAAGGGCTGCTCCACCTGTGCCAGGCGGGTGCTTACTTAGGTGTGAGAGCAAAGCCGCTTCGGTCTCTGTTTGCCCTCCTGCCGGTATCGACCACAAAGCCTCACCCTGTATGCTGCCACTGATTTCTTGGCAGAATTCCTTCCTCCCCTCTGGGGAAACTCTCCCCACAGAGCAGGCTCCCGGCCGTGGTGGAAATGAAGAACCAGGAAGGGGCAAGGACCAGGCACAGCTCCTTCTCTCTTTCTCTTTTATTTAAAGATTTATTTATTTATTGGAAAGGCAGTTACAGGGTGGAGGGAGAAAGGGGGAGAGAGATCTTCTATCTGCTGGTTCACTCCCCAAACAGCTGTAGCACAGGGCTGGACCAGGCTGAAGCCAGGAGCCTGGGACTGTATCTGGGTCTCCCACGTGGGTGCAGGGGTCCAAGTGCTTGGATCGTCTTCTGCTGCTTTCCCAGGTGCATTAGCAGGGAGCTGGATGGGAAGTGGAGCAGCCGAGACTCCAGCTGGTGCTCCTATGGGATGCTGGTACCACAGGCGCTGGATTAACCCATTGGGCCACAGTGCCAGCCCCGCCTCCTTCTCTTGAGTCTCCAGACCCCAGCTTTAGCAGTGGGCGGGGGTGGGCCAGGGGCCTGGGGAGTTCCATCTCTGTGAGGGGCATGGGCCATGGTGCTCTGAGAAGGCCAGGCCAGAAGTCAGGGGCCCGCTGTGAGGGGTAGGGTGGAAGCAGGGGGAACACCTAGCAAGGGTGCTAGAAAGAGAGGGCCCCCCACCCTCGCAGGGCTCAGCAGGGGAGAGGCCTAAGGCCCTACCTTCGAAGCCTGTGGGTGAGGGCGGGGCTTACCGAACTCTGTCTCATCTTGTGGGTCATCTTCCTTGGCTTGCCCACCGAGGGGTCGGCACGTTGCCTAGGTCTGGCTTCTCGCCCCCGTTCTGCCAAAGAGGGCCGGAGTGAGAGCCTGGCTCAGGGGTCAGCAGCTCCGGGTTAAGGCTCGCTTCTGTCCCTCGCCAGCCACGTGGCCTTGGGGAGCCACTGCACCTGTACCCTCTGTGAGACTGCAGCGCTGTTCAGAGTGGTGGGGGCAGGCTGACCGGTGTGGATCGCAGCTCCGCCTCTGCCGCCCTGTGACTCTGGGCACATACGCGGTCTCTCGTCAGTTTCTCTGTCCACACACGGGCACTGGAGTTCCTGGAGTTCCACTGGGGCCTGGAACCCCGCGGGCACTCAACGGATGTTGGTCCTCCGCTTTTCTTGCTGAGTTTTTGTTGAGAGTTTGCAGCCATTCACCCCCGGGTGTGTTCGTGCTTATTCTTTGCCAGGTGCGGGATTGACGGCTGCAGCAGCAGCAGAGACAAAGCCAAACCCAATGGGCCACATCTCGCTGTCACCGACGTCGGGCTGTGAGGTTGGCAGGGACCTGGGGCAAGGTAGCCCTGTCATGCTACTATCATGGGAGTGAAGTGGGGGAAAGAGGGCTCAGGTATCTGAGGGCTCCTGGGACAGGAACAAATCGCTAGGCAGGAAGCCATGTGGTGGGTGACAGGTCGGTGAGGGGCCTCCAGCCTCAGCTCCCAGCCCCGGGGTGGGGGCCTGGGGTGGGACCCGGCCTCTAGGCTGGAGGGGGCATGTCCTCCTGGGGGAAGGGATTCGCATGTCTCCGAGTTTCTCAGGCTCAGTGCTTGCCCCCGCTTCACGGTGGGGATGCTGGAGGAGCGGTGGTGGGCAGGGGAATGGGGGAGCAGCTGTCAGCCCCTTCTCAAGGGCGCTCTCAGCCCACACTTGTCCGGGAGGATTCTGCACCTCCTCAGCCCTCGGCCCAGAGGGAAAATGCTCCTATGTGGTTCTGCCTTTAATATTTATGTATTTTCATTTTTAAAAACTTGAGAGACAGAAAGAGAGAGAGAGTGAGAGAGCGAGAGAGCTCGATCTTCTGTCTGCTGTTGACTCCCCAAAGGCCTGCCACTGCCAGGGCTGGGCCCCGCTGCAGCCAGGAGCTGGGAGCTCACTTCATGTGGGTGGCAGGGCCCAATACTTGAGTCATACCAGCTGCGTCCAGGGTGTGCATTAGGGGGAAGCTGGAACTCCAGAGGAGGGCTGGGGTGGCAGAGGCCTTTGTCTTTCGGTTAGACTTGTTTCTAACCGGCAGGATTACAGCTGTGGTAGAGGCTTTCCCCAGGTCAGAGGAAGGGAGGCCTGTGTCCTGGGAATGAAATGTGCCTGTTATCCGCTTGCCCAGGAATTGCTTCAACTGCAGTCCCTGTCTGCTTCTATGTAGCCACTTCAGGTTCCGTTTCCTAGTACAAAACAGTGATGTTAACCCTTGCCAGACAGCTTTCAGCTCTGTATGTGTGTTAAAAAAAATAATCTTCAGGGCCGGCGCTGTGGCTCACTTGGTTAATCCTCTACCTGTGGCACCGGCATCCCATATGGGCGCTCAGTTCTAGTCCCGGTTGCTCCTCTTCCAGTCCAGCTCTCTGCTGTGGCCGGGGGAAGGTAGTGGAGGATGGCCCAAGTGCTTGGGCCCCTGCAGCTGCGTGAGAGACCAGGAGGAAGCTCCTGGCTTTGGATTGCCGTAGTTCTGTCCGTAGCGGTCATTTGGGGGGTGAGCCAACGGGAGGAAGACCTTTCTCTCTGTCTCTCTCTCTCACTATCTAATTCTATCTGTCAAATAAAAAAAAAATCTTCGATGACTACCTTTGCATGCGCAGTATTGTTTGAATCTTGTGGGCGCCATGTAACATTAGAACATCCAATCAAATATATGCAGGTAACCATACACCATACATAGGGAAAACGCTTCTTTGTTCAGGGCTCAGGATTTTGGATAATAAATTCCACTCGGACCTTTTGCCCCCACAATGAAAGACTACTCCTGTTAAGAGGCCCTGGTGTCTTGTCTCGGTATGTGGATCCTGCTAACCCGGGACGTGAATCAGGCTCTGAATAGGATGCAGGCACCCCAGGCAGCATTTTTACTGTTGCACCAAATGCCCACCCCGTGACTCCTCATTTGAAGACTGAATTTAAATGAAGTTTAAAGTTCCATTTAAAAATTTTTAAAAAAATGAATTATAAATCTAGGTGAATCAGAGAGTAAGTTCTTGGCACTGAGGGCTGCCTTGTGGTGGGATTCGGTGGTGTTTTGGGCCCTGCACTGCTAAAGGGTGCTTTCGGATCTACTGCCAGCTTGGCTTTGTCCAAATCATAAATTGAATTTCTGCTATCGTCCATGGTGGAGTCCCCGGATAACAGAGGAAATGCGTTCAGTTCTGTGTCTGGACAGAGTAAGGAACTTCTTGGCAATCCTTCCTAACACGGATGTCAAACAGAAGAGTTTCAGAATCTCCTGCGGAAAAGGCGGCCTCATCAGGAAACAGAGAGAGGTTGCTATTTGCCCAGGCAGGGTGGGAAGACGGCTTTGGAAACAAAGGCCTGAGGTTCCATTTTTGGAGCCCTCCTGTTTTGTGGTTTCACTCCAGTGGCTGAAATGGCCGATCCACACCCTGGAGGTCTCTGATGACGGTGTGCACTGGTGCCTGCACAGCCCACGCCCACCTCCGCTACTGTAGAGCCACAGCTCACCAGGTGGGAGCATAAGACACACGACGCAGCACATTGAAAATAGCGAATCAGAGTGCAGCAGCCAGGGGCGTGGACCCTGGGGGCCACTGCCCGAGTTAAATCCAGGCTCTGCCGTTTTTGCCTCTGTGATCTTGAGCAGCTCAGTTAATTGCCTTATGCCTCCGTTTCCACATCTGTAAAGAGGAAGGTGATGGTAATAGTTCCACTTTTTTTTAAAGGTTTTATTTAATAATTTGAGAGGTAGAGTTACAGAGAGAGAGAGAGAGAGAGAGAGAGGTCTTCCATCTACTGGTTCACTCCCCAAATGGCCGTAATAGCCAGATCTCAGCCAATCTGAAGCCAGGAACTTCCTCCGGGTCTCCCATGCAGGTGCAGGGCCCTAAGCACTTGGGTCATCTTCCTCTGCTTTCCCAGGCCATGGCTGGGTGGGAAATGGAACTGGATGGGAAGAGGAGCAGCTGGGACTTGAACTGGCACCCTTATGGGACACCAGAGAGCAGGCGGAGGCTTAGCCCACTACACCACAGTGCCGACCCCTAGTTCCCACTTCTTAAATCTGTTGTGGTGATGAAATGATTTCCTGTATGGAAAGCCCTTGAAGAATGTGCACAGTGACCCCTAGCAAGGGTGAGCCCTGGTGTCCTTGAGAGATCTGTGGGGTGAAGTCAGTCGGCTCGCCGCCTCCCATCACACACAGGTCTTCCCGCATGAGCCTGCACACAACACAATGCAGACACCAGTGTGTCTCAGCCTCCTTCCAGGGTGTGTCTGTTACTCAGAGGTTTTTGATTTGTGATTTCCAAGTCCCTGAGTGAGCAGGCCCAGCCCTGTCTGGATGGCTTCTTTCCTGGCAACTGCAGGGCAAGCAGTGGTGCAGGAGGCTCGGGGAGGAGAGGGCTGTGGGGACGTCACTCCACCCACACACATGCTTGTCTGTAGTTAGCTCAGGGGCTCTTGGTGTCTGGGTGGGACAAAGCCCCCTGTTCTTTAGAAGGGATTTGCCTGCTACTCATTCCTCCCTCAGACAGTGAGGAAGGTAACAGCTCCAATGTGGTCAAAGCCAGGTGATCCTGTAGGTGGGGACACCAGAGAAACATGGCAGAGAACTTGACTGGACCTTAGCTCACATGGTCCAGAAAGCAGGCAGAGTAAGAGGACATAAGCCACACAAAATAATATATAACCCAGGGAACGCCCAATTATTTACCAGACCAAGTTATAAAGCACTGTCAAAAATTCCCGCAGGTACTCCGGGTTCTAGTCCCAGTTGGGGTGCCGGTTCTGTTCCGATTGCTCCTCTTCCAGTCCAGCTCTCTGCTGTGGCCTGGGAAAGTAGTGGAGGATGGTCCAAGTGCTCGGGCCCTGTACCTGCATGGGAAACCAGGAGGAAGCACCTGGCTCCTGGCTTCGGATGGGCGCAGCGCGCAGGCAGTAACAGCCATTTGGGGGGTGAATCAACGGAAAAGGAAAACCTTTCTCTCTGTCTCTCTCACTGTCTAACTCTGCCTGTCAAAAAAAAAAAAAAAAAATCAACACAAGAGACAGAACCATGAAACTCAAAAAAGGAAAAAGCATAGAAAAGCTTCATGACGTCGGATTTGGCAATGATTTATTGGATATGACACCAAAACTCAGACATCACAGGAAAAAATAGATGGAATTACATCTAAGTAAAAAACCCTATGCATTCATGGACACAGCCAACGGACTGAAAGGCAGTCTGAAATGAGAGAAGCTGTTGGCAAATCATGTATCAGAGAGAGAGAGAGAGAACTCTCTCATTTGCTGGTTCACTCCCCAGATGCCCTCAATGGTAGAGGCTGCAGGAACTGAGAATGCAATGCAGGTCTCTCGTGTGGCTGGTGGGAATTCAGGTTCTTAGCCTATGACCATTGCCTCCTGGATTTGCATTAGCAGGGAGCTGGAGTCAGGAGCTGGAGCTGGGCACTGAGTCCAGGCGCTCTGATGTGGGTCGTGGCATCTTAAGCAGGGTCTTCATCGCTGGACCAAATGCTTTTTGCAAAGAACTTGCATAGACATTTTTCTGAAGAAGAGACACAAAAGGCTACATAAAAATATGTCCCAACATCTGTGATCATGAGGGAAATGCAAATCAACCACATTGAGATGCCACCTTAAACCCTCTGAGATGGTTAGTATTAAAAAACAACAAAAGAACAAACCTAGTCCAGGACGTGGAGAAACTGAAAGCCTCTTGGGCACGGTGGGAGGGAAGGTAAAATGGGGCAGCCACTCTGGAAAACAGCATGGCTGTGCCTCAGAAAATGAAAATTTCTTCGCTATCCTGAGATCCCACTTTTGGAGTTTGTCTTATCTTTGTTTAGCATCTAAAAGAATGGAAACCAGAGCTTCCAGGAGATCCTTGTGCACTGACATTCATAGCAGCACTATTTACAGCAGCCACAGGTGGAAGCAAGCCAAATGTCCATCACTGGGAGGAATGCTAAGGAAATGCGGTGTATGCAATTATGAGGACAATGCACTATCATCTGAGCTTGGAAGGGGGAAATTCTGACAGGTACTACAGCATGGATGAACTTTGAGGACATTACGCTAAGTGAAATGAGCCAGTCACAAAGAGACACAGTGTACGGTTCCAGGGGCACGAGGTGCCCTGAGCAGTGAAGGTCACAGAGGCAGATGCAGAAGGATGGTTTCCAGGAGCTGGGGCGTTAGTTTAAGGGGTACAGAATTTCCACTTTGCGAGTGGAGACCAATCCTGGGAGTGGCTGGTGAAAATTCTTGTACAAAATTCTGCATGCACTTAGGACCACTGAGTACTTAGAGACGGTCAGGTGGTGACTCCTAAGTCATATGCACTTCACAATGAACAAAGGGAAGCATTTCCTGTCCAGCCGTAGCCTCTTGAGTCGCACGCTGCCCTGCTCCCACTGCACTTCAGCATTCTTTGGTTTGATTTAAACTTTATCTTTCAGAAATCTGATTTACTTTTTTTTTTTTTTAAAGATCTATCCATTCATTGTCAGAACCACACAGAGAGAGGAGAGGCAGAGAAAGAGAGAGAGAGAGAGAGAGAGAGAGAGAGAGAGAGAGAGAGGTCTTCCATCTGATGGTTCACTCCCCAACTGGCTGCAACGGCCGGAGCTGCACTGATCCGAAGGCAGTAGCCAGGAGGCTCCTCTGGGTCCCCCATGCAGGTGCAGGGGCCCAAGGACTTGGGCCATCCTCCACTGCTTTCTCAGACCATAGCAGAGAGCTGGATCGGAAGTGGAGCAGCCGGGACTCGAACCCATATGGGATGCTGGCGCTTCAGGCCAGGGCATTAACCTGCTGTACCACAGCGCTGGCCCCGATTTACCTTTGTTTAGCACTGTTTTTATGAAGTCCGTGCCTGCTGACGGGTGTAGTGCCAGTTTGTTCGTCGTCACTGTCACAGAGCACTGGGGTATGCGCTGTTTCACTGGAGTTCTGCGCAGTTTAGTTCTCCGTTCTCCTGTTTGTTCACCTCTGCCGGTGGACCCCTGCTTCCTTTGATCGCTCTCGCAGTGATCCTACAAACGTCCTCACACACCTCCTCAAGCACACGAGCAGCAGTCTCACCCGAGGTGATACAGGGAGTGTGCATTTTTGACTTTATTTGATGTTGCGGAATCCAAACAGATCTCACAAATTTATATTGCTTAAATTCCTAATAGATTAAATATTTTTCCTAATCTGCTGTGTGAATGACATACTTGCATTTCTATCATTCCTCTTCTGTGAACTGCTTGCTTTTATCCCTTAAATGTTTTTTATTGCATTGTTTGTCTCTCCTGTTAATATGTAGGAGGCTTTGGGAAACTTCGTTGCTATCCCTTTGTCAGTTGTATGTGCAACAAACATTTTCTCCTAGTCTATCTATGGCTTGTATTTTTTAAATAAGATTTATTCATTTGTTTATTTGAAAGGCAGAGTTACAGAGAGGCAGAGGCAGAGAGAGAGAGAGAGAGACAGAAACTTCCATCTGCTGTTCACTCCCCAAATGGCTGTAATGATTGGGGCTGGGCTAGGCTGAAGCCAGGAGTTGGGAGCTTCTTCTGGGTCTCCCACGTGGGTGCAGGGTCCCAAGCACTTGGGCCATCTTCCTCTGCTTTCTCAGGCCATAGCAGAGAGCTGGATTGGAAGAGGAGTAGCCAGTGCCCATATGGGATGCTGGTGCTGCAGGCCATGGCTGGCCCCTCCACCTTTGTGCCTTTACCCCAATGCCTCCGTGGTCACCCCTGAACAATGCATCTGCAGTGTAGCAGAGTCAGCCCACAGTCCGTTTGTCTTCAAAACTATCTAGGCCTTCTATACCCGTTCCAGAACTGGGGTATTCTGTTAGGTTGATGCCTGGTCAGTTGAATTTTTTGTTGTAGAACAAATGGCTTCATTATCTTTTTCTGTTGCTAGTGCATAGTAACACAGCCGGTTCTGCATGTGCCTGCGCCTCCTGGATTCCCCCTTTGCAGGTGCAGCGCTGGGGGTGCAGCAGGCCAGGGGAGTGGCCGGTGACCTCTGCTCCTAGCCTGGCCTGGCAATGGCTGGAGGAACAGAAGTGCAGTGGCTGCTTTTGGCCAGGAATGGCACTGTGGTGAGGGGCAGTGGGGACAGGGAGGGCCAGGCGGCAGTGAAGGAGCTGGATGAGAGAGCCCGAGGGGTTTCTGTGTTGAGACGGGGTTTTAGGGAGAGGAAATGTCTCCGGTGAAAAACCCCCGGAAGATTTCTGTGTGGTGCGTGGTGAAATGCCGAGGCGGGTGCTTTAGGGAAGCCGCAGCGGGCTCTGAGGTCAGATGTGGGGCTCTGGGTGGAGCCTGTGCGTTCCTGGACAAGGAGGCTGGGGAAGCGGATTAGCCGGGCCCTGAACAGCGGAAGGATCAGGCCACCCACCGGGCTCCTGGGTGGGAGCCTGAGGCAAAGTGCTGGGGGGCGGGGACGGGGAGCTGCGCCTATCCTGGGTCGGGAGGTGGCTTCCTGCTTCCTCTCCAGAGCCACTGCAGAACTTTCAGAAGTAGCTTGTGAATATCTGGGTGGCGTGAGGTGGGGTGGGCGGCCCTGCTCGCAGCCCCTGCCTTCTTTGTGGCCCCTCGGAGCAGGGTGGATGAAACGCGGAGGAGGTTTGCGGTGCTGGGCACGAGGGCCCTGGACACCCAGAGCTGATCCCGCTGAGCCATGCCGCTTGCACTCCCGCCACAGCCTTGGGAGCCCAGGTCAAAGGGCACCGCTCTGCCTTCCTGGCTTGGCAGCTTGTTACTGCCTCGCTTAGTTGGCATTACGGGGTCCCCCCAGCCTTTGATCGCTCAGGACCGAGGATGAGGGCTCACTGTCTGCTTTCTTCTATGTTCTCAAGACCCTGTGGTTAGCGGCCTGAACTGGGGTGGAGAGAGTGAGAGAACCAGAGGTGGAGAGGCTCTTGGGTTGAGTAGGGAGATTGAGGCCCTGCCCCGAATAAGTTGCCACCTGACAGGGATGTAGCTCTGCAGGTGAGGGGAGAGAGCTCCTGCTGCAGGGGGGCATCTGGCTTACGGGAGAAAGGGTAGAGCTGCTGTAGGGGCAGAGTGTGGATGGGGAGACGGGTAGAAGCAGGGAGGCGGTGGCTTGAGCAAGGCCTGGGTAGGAGAGGGGATGGGGCGAGGCGGGGAGGGGCAGAGCCTGGGCGCACAGGGGTGCAGTGTGCTGAGGTGAACTCAGGAGCAAGGTCGTAGAACTTGCCCTGCTTTGGTCAAGTGCTCCCTAAGCAGGCCTGAGCCTGTGGCAAGGTGGGCACAGCTAAGGTCCTGGTTGGAGAGCAGGGGTGTGTGTGTGGGGGGTGAGGTCCTGGATTCCAAGGTGAGGAGGGGTTGTAAGAAATGTGTAGGCCTGGTAGGGGCTTCTCTGGAGCCCACCTTCCACATGAGAGCCAAAGAGGTGGCTGGTGCTGTGTGGCACAACAAGTTAAAGCCCTGGCCTGTGGTGCCAGCATCCCATATGGGTGTTGGTTCGAGTCCCAGCTGCTCCACTTCCCATCCAGCTCTCTGCTATGGCCTGGGAAAGCAGTAGAAGGTGGCCCAAGTCCTTGGGCCCCTGCACCCGTGTGGGAGACCTAGAAGAAACTCCTGACTCTCCTGGGTTCAGATCAGCTCAGCTCTAACCATTGCAGCCAGTTGGGGAGTGAACCAGCAGATGGAAGACCTCTGTCTCTGGCTCTACCTCCCTCTCTGTAACTCTTTCAAATAAATAAAATAAATCTTAAAAAAAAAAAAAGGAGGAGGCAGAGCAGCTCCTTGGACCGCTCCACCCGGCTCCTCTGCAAACCTGGTGTGTCTTTCTCAGGGCTGTGCTGTCAGCAGGCCACCAATTCATCACCCACAACTGTCAGCAGAGAGAAAGGAGTGCTTACTTTGGAAGAGCTGGGTTAATCCTGCAGAAAGCCACTTTGATCTCAATAGGGGCAGGCCCGGTGCTGGCTGCTGGCGCCACAGCTGTGAGCAAGCAGGAGAGAGCCTTTCCCCACAGACCCACCCTTCTCCCAGGTTCTTCTTCAGGGTACGCGACATGCCCGTGGGCTCAGGGCAGCTCTTCCTGACAGCCGCCTGGAGCACAAGTGGGCCGGGCAGAGCTGGGGCTGGCAGGGGGTTCTGGGCACGCAGGACAGCGTGGGGGAGCCTTGGGAAAGGACAGGGAGGTGGCCTGTGATGGAGGAGCTGGACGTGATGGAGCTCCACGAGGCGGGAGGGCGGCCTGAGCCTGCAGGGCACCGGCAGATCACCTAGGGCTTTGGATGGCAGGGGAGCTTCCGTCAAACAGAGACGGAAGTCTGTGCAGTAGCGTATGCCGGGGAGTGACCCGGGGTGACCAACTAGCCACGGGTGGTCCTGGATGCCGAGGTTTTCGCACAGTCCTGCATCTGGAAAGCCCGTGGTGCCAGGCAAACTGGCATGGACTTGATTGATTGCATTTGTGCTTAAAGGTGTCGCCCTGAGTGACGATCCTCTCAGCCCCTTCCTCCATGCGCCATCAGGAGCATAACCAGCCAGGCTGATTCCCGTCCCATCTCAAGAGAGCCCCCAGGAAACATCTGGACTGACAAAACCTCCCCCCCTTGGCAGAGGGTCCCCGCGGGTTTTTAGTGCCTCTCATCCTTTTTTAAAAAAATCTTTTTTAAAGATTTGTTTCATTTATTTGAAAGGCAGAGTTAGAGAGATAGAAAGGGAGAGATAAGAGATCGTCTGTCTGCTGGTTCACTCCCTAAACGGCTGCAGTGGCTGGGGCTGGACCAAAGCCAGGAGTCAGGAGCCTTAAACTTCATTCAGGTCCCCAATGTGGGCAGCAGGGGCCCAAGCACTCGGGCCATCCTCCGCTGCCTTCCTGGTGCATTAGCAGGGAGCTGGGTTGGAAGTAATGCAGCAGGGACCCCAACCTGCGCCTCTCGTTCTTACATGCAGCAGGTGGCCACAGATCAGCAGATGTTGAAGGAAAGCCTCGTCCACCAGAGTAAGGACCACCCCTCTCCCACATTGATAAACACAGACAGGGAGCAGGGAGGTTCTGAATCTGTAAACAGAGGAACAGGAGGGATTTTTTTTTTTTTTTTTGACAGAGAGAAAGATCTTCCTTTGCTGTTGGTTCACCCTCCAATGGCCACCGTGGCTGGCACATTGCGGCCGGTGCACCGCGCTGATCCGAAGTCAGGAGCCAGGTGCTTCTCCTGGTCTCCCATGGGGTGCAGGGCCAAAGCACTTGGGCCATCCTCCACTGCACTCCCGGGCCACAGCATAGAGCTGGCCTGGAAGAGGGGCAACTGGGACAGAATCCGGTGCCCCAACTACCAGGACTAGAACCCGGTGTGGCGGCGCCGCAGGCAGAGGATTAGCCTATTGAACTGCGGCGCCGGCGAACAGGAGGGAATTAAGGTGAACTCATTCAGAGAAAGGTCTGGGACAGGAAAACACGGACTTGTTCTGGGTGCCCCCTTTCCTGCCATCGCTGGCAGAAGCAAGCATTCAACGAAAAATAAAATCGAACAGAAAGTAGAACTAAATGAAGAGGACAGAGAAGGAACGCGTATTGGAGGATTAGTGACGGGAGTCCCAGAATGGCGAGCAGACTGAGACAGTGGAGGAGGGGAAGTTATCCCAGACACGAGAGGAACACAGCAGCTGGGGAAGTTATCCCAGACACGAGAGGAACACAGCAGCTGGAGGGCGCTCCTCAGTTACCCGGCTCTGTGGCGCCCAGCACAAGGAGGTGGTAGCCAAGAAACACCACTGCGGACTTCAAGGACACTTGAACAAAACACAGACTCCTTCCAGCTGGACACAAGAGAGTACAACTCTGGAACCTGGAAGAAAACCGTGCAGTGTCTCCAGACTTGAAGGAAAGTCATTTATACTCTAGATTTCTATACACAAACAATTACAAGAGTAGAGAATGTAGGAGCTGGCGTGGTGGTGTAACAGGTAAAGCGGCCACCTGCAGTGCCAGCATCCCATATAGGCGCTAGTTTCGGTCCTGGCTGCTCTTCTTCTGATCCAGCTCCCTGCTAATGTGCCTGGGAAAGCAGTGGAAGATGGCCTAAATTCTTGGGCCCCTGCCCCTGCACCTGCGTGGAAGGCCCAGAAGAAGCTTCTGGCTCCTGGCTTCTGTCTGGCCGGGGTCCCAGCCATTGCGGCCGTTTGGGGAGTGAACCAGTGGATGGAAGTGGGCACTTTCTCTCTCTTCTCTGTCAGTGGCTGGGGAAGATGAAGAAGTATCAGTTTTTGTTTTTGTTTTGTTTTGGAGAGGGGGAGCACTCTCACTATTGCTCTCACTTTCAAATAAATAAATCTTACAAATGCACACAAAGAAATCCCTGACCACGCAGGATTGGGCATGGCTTACACATCTGGCACTGTTCCAAGAGCTTCACAGAATTAAGTCACTTAATCCACACGACAAGAGGGAAGAGATACTAGTCATTCTCCTGCTTTAAGATGATGAAACAGTCACAGAGAGGTTAGGCCACTCGCTCAAGATCACACGGCTGGGTCCGAGCCTGGACACGGGTTCCAGAGCCAAGGGCCCCCCGGCTGCCATGCTGGGTGGCCTTGGTCCCTTCCCTAAAGACAAACCAGCCAGACACAGCCCTGCAGTGGCTTGGAGGGGACAGAGGGGCCGTCCATGGGAGGTGGGAGGAGATGAGAAGGGCTGAGCTGGGAGGAGGAGCTGCTGGGCCCAACAGCTCCAGGGTCTCCGGGGTCCTGGATGGAGGCAGACAGACCTGCGCATGTCCTCTTTCTGCAAAGCATGTCTGATCTTTAGCTGTCGGCCTGCCTTCTCCACGGCGCTGCGGAGCCCTGTGGGCACACGCACCCCAGGGAGCAAGGGCAAATCTCGGACAGGGGTTTGTGCTGAGAGGATGCCCTCATTTTGGGGAGGGTGAGAATTCACGGGGCAGGCGCTGGTGAGGTTTGATGTGGAGAGGAGCTAGGTCCTCCTTTTCATTGTATTTGCCTCCAGCTGTTGTAAGGTTTGAGTGGAATCTTTGGAGCTCAGGCTGAGGCAGAAGGAGTTGGCCTGGGGGTGGGTGGGGCAGGGCTCAGAGGTGAGTAGTTGGGACCTCCGAGTCCCCTTGGCTGACAGCCATCCCAGAAGCCCAGTTTGGCCAAGGCTGGGCCGAGACCTCAGGAATGCCTCGGGGCCCTGGACTCCTTTCCATCACGCTGCTGGAGTGCCTCTGGAAACTGAGACTGCCAAGCCACCGCCCTTCCCTGCAAACCAGGGTGTGCCTGGGTAGGGGCCTCTAGGATTTCAGTGCCTCTCCAAGCCCATCCAAATCTGTCAGCCAGAGTAACCCAGCCAGAGGCTTCCGGCTTCCGGCCTCGCTTGGGCTTGCACTCTCTGTGCAGCCCGCGATCCCGGCCCTGCAGCAACAGGGTTCCGCCTGGGTAGCATGGGGTGGGGGTAGGGTGGCACCATGTGCTCTGGGCTCCTGGGGCACTGCCTTGGACCCAGCCCCGTCCCTCCATTGCCTGCCTGGGTGGCATTCGCTGCGGCCCCGAGCCTGTTCTCCGTGAGCCTCTGTGGTGGGCAGGTTCACAGTGCGGGGCCTGGGAGTCTGCTGCCCACCTGCCGGGGCTGCTGTAGCGAGGGAGCTAGTGCCTCCAGGGAAGTGAATGCAGTGCCCTGCTGTCCTGGGCCAGGAGGTGAAGCTTCCTAGAGGAGGCAACTTCTGGGTCAGGCCTTGAATGAGGGTTAAGAATTTAAGCATGGAAGGGGCAAAAGGGAGTGCCATGCAGAGGGGTGGTGTAGCTGAAACCGCAGACAAAGCAGGCAGGAGTAGGAGGCTTAGAGACACGGGCTGTGGCCCTGACACTTTTTTGGGTTAGCTCCTTTCAGAAAAAGAATCTACAGTTGCCAGTGCAAAATTAAATACGAAAGTGACTTTTTGTTTGTGAGGAGAAAAGGGATATGGCAAATTTCAAAAAGTTGACAAATACCACAAGCATTACGCAAGCTAGAAAAATGACATTATTTTTATTAATTGGATGCCTCAACTACACCCTTATTCCTTTTCTTGGCTCTGTGATCTCTGCTTCAGAGGACAATCATTTTGTAAAATCATTTTCTATAGACAGAAGGATAATTAGGACTTACCTCTGATATTATTAGTTGGTTTTTGGTATTAATAGCTTAGACTTTTTTTGCTTTTAATTTCACAAGCTGTTTCATAATGTCATGTAAAAATATTAGGAGTATTGCCAAGTTGGGGAAACTTCTTTCAAGCTTCACACAAGCTCTGTATTTCAGAATGTCTTAAAGTTTCGTTAGACTTAATCTCCATGGTTTAAAATTGAAGACGCTTGTTATTGGTTTGTAAACAATGGCTTTGTGGCAATGACTTTGTGCATTTTCCAAAGTATCATCACTATCTCTCAAAATTTAGGACTGTTAAAAATGGGATTACAGGTTAGATCTAAAATTGTTAATTTTATAACTTTAGTGTCAGACTAATTTATACTGATTACTTATGCTTTACTATTTCATTTATGTTCTTATTTCAATATTATATTAATTTTAAAATAGCTTTTGTCTTAGGCCCTTCACCTACATCTAAATATGTGATGTTTCACTTAGTTTGTTGACATGTGCTAAAGTGTTCGTTCAAACTATAGTTAAGAAGCCACACTCAGCCTTGGTCACACTCAGCCTTGACCACACTCAGCCTTGACCACACTCAGCCTGGGCCACACTCCACCTTGATCACACTCAGCCTTGGTAACACTCAGCCTTGACCACACTCAGCCTTGGGCCACACTCAGCCTACTATGTTCAGCCTTGACCATACTCACTCTTGACCACACTCAGTTTGGTCACACTCAGCCTTGGGCCACACTCAGCCTTGGCCCACGCTCAGCCTTGACCACACTCCACCTTGATCACACTCAGCCTTGGTAACACTCAGCCTTGACCACACTCAGCCTTGGCCACACTCAGCCTACTATGCTCAGCCTTGACCATACTCACTCTTGACCACACTCAGCTTGGTCACACTCAGCCTTGACCACACTCAGCCTTGGCCACACTCAGCCTTGACCACACTCCGCCTTGATCACACTCAGCCTTGGTAACACTCAGCCTTGACCACACTCAGCCTTGGCCACACTCAGCCTACTATGCTCAGCCTTGACCACACTCACTCTTGACCACACTCAGCTTGGTCACACTCAGCCTTGACCACACTCAGCCTTGACCACGCTCAGCCTTGATTACAGTCAGCCTTGATTACAGTCAGCCTTGACCACATTCAGCCTTGGCTATGCTCCTCCTTGGCCACACTCAGCCTTGACCACACTCCGCCTTGATCACACTCAGCCTTGGTAACACTCAGCCTTGACCACACTCAGCCTTGGCCACACTCAGCCTACTATGCTCAGCCTTGACCACACTCACTCTTGACCACACTCAGCTTGGTCACACTCAGCCTTGACCACACTCAGCCTTGACCACGCTCAGCCTTGATTACAGTCAGCCTTGATTACAGTCAGCCTTGACCACATTCAGCCTTGGCTATGCTCCTCCTTGGCCACACTCAGCCTTGACCACACTCCGCCTTGATCACACTCAGCCTTGGTAACACTCAGCCTTGACCACACTCAGCCTTGGCCACACTCAGCCTACTATGCTCAGCCTTGACCACACTCACTCTTGACCACACTCAGCTTGGTCACACTCAGCCTTGACCACACTCAGCCTTGACCACGCTCAGCCTTGATTACAGTCAGCCTTGATTACAGTCAGCCTTGACCACACTCAGCCTTGGCTATGCTCCTCCTTGGCCACACTCAGCCTTGACCACACTCAGCCTTGGCCACGCTCAACCTTGACCACACTCAGCCTTGAACACACTTGGCCTTAGCCACACTCAGTCTTGGTCACATTCAGCCTTGGCCACACTCAGCCTTACCACGCTCAGCCTTGACCACACTCACTCTTGACCACACTCAGCTTGGTCACACTCAGCCTTGGCCACACTTAGCCTTGGCTACTCTCAGCCTTGGTCATGCTCAGCCTTGGTCACACTCGGCCTTGACCACACTCAGCCTTGGCCACTCTCAGTCTTGACCACACTTAGCCTTGGTCACACTCGGCCTTGGTCACACTCAGCCTTGATCATGCTCAGCCTTGACCACGCTCAGCCTTGGCCATGCTCAGCCTTGGTTACACTCAGCCTTGATCATGCTCAGCCTTGGCCACACTCAGCCTTGACCACACTCAGCCTTGACCACACTCAGCCTTGGGATCTTGTCCATATTTCTTTTTCAAATGCTCAGAAATATATTGATGTGCTTGGAGTGCCTTTGCCGGACTTGGGCAGCTTTTAATGGGATGACTCTCATCACATTTAGGCTTTTAAAAGTAGAAGCCAAGCGTCATTTGTTTAAACTACTCCATCTGTAAGGTCCACCCAGGAATGAATCCCACGACCACTGCCAAATCCATAGGCGGTGAACATCTTGGAGCTGAAGGGCGCTTCTCTCAGGTGAGTTTCTAGAGAGCTCTGGGACCCCATGGTGGCTGGCCAGGAGGGTCCCACAGCTCAGAACAGCTGTTGTCCTCTGTCACATGGAGAAGGCTGTTTGGCACGCGTTTCATCTTTGATGGAAGTCAGATCGTGGTCTCTGATGGTGGAAATGTAGAGGGCTTCTCATGAGGTTTTCCATTGTACAGTTGGAATCGTCTACATGAATCAGAATTCCATGAAACTGTGGAGTCATATATGGTGTCTTGCTCAGTTATTTGACTCACCATCTCGTTTTGCACTTGTCTTCTCTTTAGCTTAATTCTTTATTTGTTCTCAGTGTTGCTTATGGCTATTTATTTGTTTTCAGCAAATAAGCCATTGTTCCACTTCCTCACCCACTCATTTTGACGTTTCCTCAACTGTTTTTGCAAAAGAGGGATCAAATTCAACAATTAGTTTAATGATTTTAATGAAATTTCTATTGGAAAAACACCACTCTTCTTTATCACCTCAAAAGACTAAATATTTTTCACTCAAAAATGTAATAACTGAAACTACCTATTTTTAAAGTGCTATGCTGTAATAATTAACATTTTTTTTCTCATCTGCCTTGGTCTGGCTACTGGTCTGGTGGTGTGCTTTTATTTGATTGACATGTAACACGAGTAAGTGGGGCTTTGCCGTACCCTGTGGAGGTTTCTTGCTTTCCATGGGTCCTCAGGATATTCATCTACTCTGAAAACCTATCTGGGGTGTGTAATGCTTGTCTTGTTGTAAAAACAAACAATGATATATGGAATCTGCTCCAGTTACCATTTTATTTGCCTCTAAGCTTCAAGTTCACTCTTTATTGTCTGCTCTAAGGAATGGATTTTTCCTTTTGCTTGCTGACACAATTTTTTTTTTTTTTGACAGGCAGAGTGGACAGTGAGAGAGAGAGACAGAGAGAAAGGTCTTCCTTTGCCGTTGGTTCACCCTCCAATGGCCGCTGCGGCCGGCGCACCGCGCTGATCCGATGGCAGGAGCCAGGTGCTTATCCTGGTCTCCCATGGGGTGCAGGGCCCAAGCACCTGGGCCATCCTCCACTGCACTCCCTGGCCACAGCAGAGAGCTGGCCTGGAAGAGGGGCAACTGGGACGGAATCCGGCGTGCCGGCACCGCAAGGTGGAGGATTAGCCTATTGAGCCGCGGTGCTGGTGCTGACACAATATTTTATTAATTCAGGGTCCTGGGGGAGACATTGCAAGAGGAAGGGGTTTCCTTCCTGGTTCTTGTGTGCCCATTGCGCTGGTACTGATGGTATGGAAGGTTTTCTAGCACCAGCCTGTGTAGGATACACTCATTCTGCAGTGTATGACACTGCAACACATGTGGCTTCCCCAGGCTCTGGCTCCTATGGCATGCCCAGATACCCCAGGACCAGCTCCTGCAGCACGGGCAGGTGCTCCAGGGCTAGATCCCGCAGCAAAAGCAGCTTCTCCAGGGTCCGGCTCTTGCACCGCACTGGGAGATGGGTGTACCCTGTCATGGTAGATTCAATAGTTTACAGGTGACAAAACAGAGGCCAGGGTTGTACCTGCCAGTGGTTGCACAGTTTGTTGGGAGCAAATCACTGGGTTTGTAGTTCAATGCATCTGTCACCGTCTTGGTGGACTTTTTCTTGCTGGTTCCAATTTGCTGCCCCTCCTTGCCTGACTTAAGTGTGCCCCATCCTCTCGAACTCTCTCAAACTGCCATCTACTTAGGTTTACCCAGCCCCCCACAACCCCTCACCTTATCTTGGTTCTCATTAGCATTCTATGAGCAGAGCTGTTCTTTCCCTATCATATGGAACGACTTTATGGAAGGAGGTAACCCAGGCTAGAATTCAGCATTCCTAACTCTCAGGCTGGTCCCTGAGCCCCGCTTGCTCCACTGTTCATCCCGTCCTCTGCCACTCCTGGGAAGGAGCTTGCTCTGAGCAGGCTGGAGCTAATGCCAGCAATGGGCAGGCCTCGTGTTACCGCCTCAGGTCAGACTTCAGCCGTCATCAGCATGAGGGGAGCCGCACCTGGGCAGCATGATGGAGGGCGTGGTCCTCAGACCGCTCTGCACCAGGTGAGCTTGGTCTGGTGCCCGGCTGCCGCACAGCTTCAGTCTGAGTCCCTCCGGGGAGCTAGGGAGCCCTGCACTTTGGAGACAGACAGGGAGGTTGTGCCCTGCCTGTCAGGGATGGAACCCGTCCCACCTGTTCTGGGAAAGGCAGTAAAAGCAGCACACTGCCATGCTATTTTTGTTTTTAAACTTTTTGAAAAAATTATTTATTTATAAGTCAGGGTTAGAGAGAGAGAGAGAGAGAGAGAGAGAGAGAGAGAGAGAGAAATCATCTATTCGCTGTTTCACTCCCTAGATGGCCGCATCGGCCAGAGCTGGGCCAGGCTGAAGCCACGAGCCAGGTGCTTCATCCAGGTCTCCCCATGTGGGTGCAGGGGCCCAAACACCCGGGTCATCTTCCACTGCCTTCTCAGGCCCATTAGCAGGGAGCTGGATTGGAAGTGGAGCAGTGGGTCTCTGACGTGGGATGCTGGTATCACAAGCAGTGACTTAACCTGCCATGCCACAAGGCCAGCCGCACATGCTACTTTCCTCAATGCAAACAGAATAATTGTAGCAAGCACATATGCAGGTTCTGCAAAAGTTCATGGAGGGGCCGGCGCTGTGGCATAGTAGGTTATGCCTCTGCTTGTGGCTCCGGCATCCCATACGGGCGCCGGTGTTGCAGACATGTGGGGAGTGAACCAGCGGATGGAAGACCTCTCCCTCTATCTCTCCCTCTCTCTGTAACTCTGCCTTTCAAGTAAATAAATAAATCTTAAAAAAATGTTCATGGAAAACGGAATGAAAAGCTAAGCTTATCTGGGTGCAAAAAACACCCAGTAGAAATTCATGTGCAGTTTTTTAATAGCACATTTTCTGTGACCTTTTTGCTGACCACTTGTCTAGGAGATGCCACTTGCCAATGCATATTCCTAGAGCTTTACTTATGTTAGCTCCTTTAATTTTTCGCAACAGCCTAGGAAGTATGTCCCCTCACTGTCACCCCTTCTGCGGATGAGGACACAGAGGTACAGAGGACAGCAGATGGGAGGCTGAGCAGAGGGAGCCGAGCCATTTCCAAGGAGCAGGGTGCAGATTTACCCAGTGTGTGTGTGTATTGTGCATGGGCGTGTGCACTTGGTCGGGAGAACAGTGCATCCAGGGAGCCCTGATGATGTTGGGGAAGCCACCAGCCTTCTCAGCAGACCCTGGAGTGGGAGCAGCAGTGTAGGGGACAAATGAAAGACCCTGGAACTGGCCCCCATTCAGAAGAGGCAGGAGAAGCAGCTGTGAGGAGCCCTTGGGCCCCCTTGCTCCAGGGGGTGTGACTTGGTGCACAGAGCAGGTAAAGAGGAAACCTGGTGAGTTGGAGGAGGGGTCCCTGGTCCCTGCTATTCCTGCTGGGGACGGGCCATGGTCCTCCTAGTGAGCTCCAGGAATCCTGTGAGGCTCCAAGTTCAGGTAGCAGGGATGCCCCCTGGGAGGTGACGTCTTGGCCCTGGGTCTGCCCCCTCCCCAGCTCTGTGGCTGTGGCCAAGGCGATCCGGCTCTCAGACCCTTGTCCCATCAGCTGTAAAGCGAGGGGAAAATCCACGTTGTTTCCCTGTTTCTGTAGAGGACCTGGCGAGATGCTTCCAGTAGGTGTAGTTTTCCTTGGAAAGCACAGGTGTTGTCTCTGCTCTTGTCCCTTCTGTTGGACCCATGGCTTTGGAGAGCAGAGAGGCCCCGCCTGCTGCCTGAGGCCTGGAATCCACAGAGCAGCCAGGACGGAGGGTCCCGGGCCAGGCCAGTGTCAGAGCTGGTTCATTTGGCTGTGCACACGCCTGTCACAGAGTCCACTCTGGACACTGGGCTCCTTTGGGAAGGCCCTGGACTGACCAGCAGAAGCTTGGCTTCTGGCTCAGTAGCACGTGGGCTCCAGTTTCGTCCTGGCCTTTGACTAGGGGTGTGCTCTTGGGAGATCTATCTAGCTCAGTTCTACATCTATAAACTGGATAATCACATTGGTCACACAGGACTTTCCGAAGAATTAAATGTGACAGTGCATTCGGAACTCTCAGCCCACCGCCTGGCGTGCAGTGACCTGTCCCTAC
Organism: Oryctolagus cuniculus; assembly: GCF_051225735.1. NCBI lineage: Eukaryota > Metazoa > Chordata > Mammalia > Lagomorpha > Leporidae > Oryctolagus > Oryctolagus cuniculus. The sequence continues at coordinate 45,393,194 of NC_142873.1, forward strand.
TGGGAGTTGCTGCTCCATTATCATCGATGAGTTACGGTTGGTTGAATGACTCAGTGGACACCCAGTCAATGACCCCGAGTCTCCCTGCAAATCCCCCAGTGCTCTATTTCCTGGGGCACAGCAACCCTCTCACCCGCCCAACTGTCACCACCTGCCATTCAGCCCCACAGGATTAAGGCCGGCAAGAGGCCCCTCCATGGGCTGGGGCTGACAGGCACCCCTGAGCCGTGGGGCAGGGTCTTCAGTGTGTGTCCCCACCCAGGGCTGCATCTAGTCCAGGCAGCTGATGGAACAGCCCCAGGCTCCCAGCCCTGGCCCCCACCCATTTCTAAGCTGCATAAAAGGGATTGTTCGTGAACTCTTGCACATCCTCATCCGACCTCCTCCTGTGTGGCTCCTGCTCAGAGACTGGTGAGTCCCCAGCTGCTCCTTTGCTTCCTCTAGGTTTAAGGCACGAGGACCCAGCCTGCTCTGTCCCTTGGCTGGGGGTCGGTGACAGCTCAGCCTCACACTGTGCAGCCCCGGGAGTCTTTCCTTGCCTCCCTCCAGCCCTCGCCTCCCTCTTTTGGGCAATGAAGGCTTGGACTTGATCATCTGCAGCCTTTCTGTCTTGCCTTTTGCTGGCTTGGTGATATCAGGGGGCTTCACAGAAGAACCACTGGGGACAATGAGAACAGAGCAGAGTACCACTTACCATGTGGTGCGTGGTGTGTTCCAGGCTTCTGAGCTCGAGTCTCTTCAAGGTGCTTGGAGGTCAGGGACTCAGAGTTAGTCCCTGCGCGTCTGTAATACTCCCTTGTCCCCAGTGCCTGGGGCTCCCACTCCCCATTATTCTGGCCTCACTCTTCCCAGAGCTGGGAAAAGGGTGGTTCCATCCACAAGTCCCTTGAGCCAATGCCCATGTTTTGGGCTTGCATCCCGTGAACTTGACGAGATTTGCCAACCCAACCTTGACCCCAATAGGGCTCGGGGTCTCTTGTGCCCGGGCCACAGAGTGTGTGGGCTGATGGTGAGTGAGGCTTCTGGGGCTGCATGTAGGGACATACAAACACACAGGGGCCGTCTCTCCTTCCTGCAGCTCCTTGGCAAATGATGAGTAACACTGAAGCCGAGAGGATGTTGCTGGACCTACTCAGCCTCTATCATAAGTACAGCCTGGCCTCGGGTGCCCTGGACAAATCTGGCTTGTCCAAGATAATGCAGGAGCACTTCCCCACCTTCCTGTCGGCCTGGGTGAGTAGGGACGCACCAGGGTCGGCTGGGAGTGGGGCAGGAGCGGGCAGCACCACGGCCCCGGGGGTGCTTGGGAATCCCTGCTCTCTGACAGGTGCCAGTAAGGCTGGGCTGAGCAGCCTTTCCCACCTTCCCCAGCCTCCTGCACAGCTGACTCCATGAACCCCTGGGGTGCGGCAGGACAGGGGTTAGCAGGCCCAGGGGTCCTGCACAGTTGCTGCTGCTTGCGCATTAACCTTGGCGCAAATACAGACAGTCCTACCTGCTGAGCCTCAGTCCTTGACCTTCAAATGGGACCATAGCACCTGTTTCCCAGGGTTGCTGTGCGGTGATGCACATGCAAGAACCTCGCACAAGGGGAGAGGGATAGAGAGGTTCACAGCCATTGTTAGATAGCTGCAGTTTATGGTGATTCGTGGGCCAAGGAAAGGTGGTGGCTTGGCCTGTCTTTCTCCCGGCTACAACAGGAATTTGCCCCTTTAGGCTTTTTGGGTTCAGCTGCTCCTTCTGGAAACTCTCTTTAAATACCCCCGGGAGCAGAAGTAACACAATTAGAAACCATACTAATGTGAAGAGAAGTGAGGCAGCCCTAGAATTCTAGAGTGTTTGATTCTCACTCGCTGTAACATCTCATGTCAGCACCACTCACTGAAACTCATTGGCGCACGTAGCTCAACAGGTAAGATCAGAGCGAGACCCCAGAAGGATGGGATTCAGCGTTGCTGATGATGATGGGTGGAGCTGGTTTTCAGGCCAGGGAGAATGAATACTGGGCATTCACAGGGGCACAGGCAGAACTCGGTGCTGCTGCATCTGAGCCAGAGACCACCACCAACAAGTGCAGCGTCAGGGCCCCCCGCCCGGATCCGTCAGGGGCCCCTCCGCCCTCACGGCCCTGGGCCCGTGACCTGATTTTCTTTTGTTTGACACCTTCTCCCCGCAGGAGCAAAAGAGCCCAGATTTCTTAGACAAGCTCATTAAGAAGGAGGACGCGGATGACAAGCAGGAGATCGGCTTTTCTGAGTTTCTCTCTAGGGTTGCTGCAATTGTTGCAGATTTGCACGATTCGTCTCAAGGCGGGAAGCTGTCTTCTGAGGGTCAGTGATGACTCAGCCCCTCCGGGCCCAAAGGTCTCCACCGAGGCCCAGCCTAACACACCCTGGGAGCCAATAAACTGCAGCCTCTCTTGCTCTGGTCGGTGGTGATATTTCCTCTCTCCCTGGTCATGCATGTTGGCCACACAGTTGATTCCTGGTTAGGTACTTGGTTGTTTGTGATTCTGTCTCCTCCTGCCTTGCTTTTATAGATTTGGACACACACACACACAGATTTTGTGTTTACCTTTGTAATTTTAACTTGCATGCAATATAATATAGACCAGAGTTAGTGTCTCTACTTTGTCCTGAACAGTGTAAAGAGTTTGTTTCAAGTTTAGATACTTTTCTTTCAGCTTGTTTGCTGTTATTTTTTAAGCTTTCCAAATAAATACAAATAAAATCAAAGATTCAAAAGCAAATACTGCAGGAAAAAGGAAAATTGCCCTAGAAGAAAGATCTGGAACACAAATAGAATGAAAAACAATAAAAGCTGCAAGTGAGTGACTCTGACCGAACATTTGTGTAAACCCAAAGTACTACTCTCTAATTAGGGAAAAATAAAAAGGACTTTTTTTTTCCTGCTCTGCCCTTTTTAAAGTGCAAAAGGATAAACTTTCATTCAAGATCAGAAAAATTTAAATAGAGGGGCCGGTGCTGTGATGTAGTGGGAAAAACCACTGCCTGCAGTGCCGGCATCCCATAGGGACACCAGTTATGAGTTCGAGACCTGGCTGCTCCACTTCTGATCCAGCTCTCTGAGATGGCCTGGGAAAGCAGTAGAGGATGGCCCGAGTCCTTGGGCCCCTGCATCTGTGTGAGAGATCTGGAAGATGCTCCAGGCTCCTAGCTTTGGATATGTGCAGCTCTGGCCATTGTGGCCATTTGGGGAGTGAAGCGGTGGATGGAATGCCTCTCTTTCTCTCTCTCTCTCTCTGCCTCTGCTTCTCTGAAACTCTGCCTTTCAAATAAAAATAAATAAATATTTAAAATAGACATATTTAAATAGAAAATGAATATAATAAAACAATACCTCCACTAGAAATTCAGAATTTTACTATGAAATTGAGAATAGTGGGAAATTGAATTATGCTCCCAGTGAAAAGAAGCCATTATTTTATCCAGCCATACTGATTAACCAAGTGAGCTGGACTGGAAGAGGAGCAACCAGGACTAGAACCCAGTGCCCATCTGGGATGCTGGCGCCACAGGCAGAGGATTAACCAAGTGAGCCACGGCGCCGGCCCCTATCTAGCCACACTGAAGCAAAACAAAGATCACTGAAGCTTAAAGGGTGCTGTCAGAGCTCTTGCACAAGGCAAATTAAAACAACAATAAGATACCATTTTAAGCCTAGCTAAATATCTGTGTTCTTGGGGTGGACATTTGGGTTGGTGTATAAGACAACTGTATCCTGCTCGTTGGAGTAACTGGATTTGATCCCTGGCTCTGGCTTCTGGCTCCAACACAGACAGTGGGAAACAGCAGTGATAGCTCAAGTAGTTGGGTCCCTGCCACCTGCATGGGAGACCTGGAGTATGATCCCGGCTCCCGGCTTTGACTCTGCCTTAGCCTTGGCTGCTGCAGGCATTTGAGGACTGAATCAGAGGATAGGAGTTCTCTCTCAAATAAATAAACAAAATAAAGATGGTACACTTTCTATGATCCATCACTCCCTTTCCTGGGCACCTAAGAATAACTTAGAAATTGTCTTGGGGCTGGCGCTGTGGTGTAGTGAATAAAGCTGCTGCCTGCAGTGACAGCATCCCATATGGGCGCTGGTTAGAGTCCCGGCAGCTCCACTTCTGATCCAGCTCTCTACTATGGCCTGGGAAAGCAGCGGAAGATGGCTCAAATCCTTGGGGCCCTGCACCCACATGGGGGACTCAGAAGAAGCTCCTGGCTCCTGGCTTCAGATTAGCCCAGCTCCGGTTATTGTGGCCATTTGGGGAGTGAACCAGCAGATGGAAGATCTCTCATTCTCGTTCTCTTTCCCTCTCTTCCTCTGCCTCTGCCTCTTTGTAACTCTGCCTTTCAAATAATAAATAAATAAATAAATAAATCTAAAAAAGTTGTCTCCCATATTCAAAGGGGATGTATGTGAGGATGCTGGTCCTGGTGTGTTCACAGTGGCAAGGAATGGGAGCCATCTGGAGTTTATCAGACACTGCGTGCTCTTTTATGGTTTTCTACTCTTCTCCTTGTTGTTCCCTTTGTCCTCCTTTGCTGCCTGGAAAGTTGAGCTCCTCCTCAGGATTCTACCTGGAAGAGAGCTCCTATAGAGAAGGTTAAAGCAATGTGGGTCTGAAGAGGTGAAAGGCAGGCAGGAGCCGGATGTGAGTTCACGGTGAGTTCAGTACCAGGGACAGCACAACTCCGGCTCTGTTTTCTCAGATGCAGAAGTTACTGGAGTCTTGTGACATCGGATTTCCAGAACCTGTCGTGTGTCAGCTGTTGTGTGATTGAGAGTGTAGGTTCTTCCACTATTCTTTAATACTCATACAATGCATAATAACTAGTAGTTGCTCTTAAGCTAATTCTTGCTCTAGTATGTTTCAGAACAAAGGTTCAATTCTGATCTATACAACTCTAAAACTTGTTCCCCAAGGCCTTGTTCCATAGTGGCCTTCTTCATAAAATGATATATTTGAGTCCCTACCCTGCACTTGGGAATTCCTTGAAAACCAAGCTGGAATGAAATGAGTTTTCTCATTCTGTTGACTCTTTGGAGCTCAAGGTTGTGGCTTTGGCTGTGGCATGGTGCTGGTTGGGTGTGACCGGCCATGAGGCTGCCAAGCACCCAGCTCCCACTACTGCAGGGGTCTTCTCCGTGAAGGGGGCTGTCCTTGCTGGCCCTGCCCTTTGGTCTGTGCTGGCGTCCCACGGTGGGCACACACCTTGCACCTGTTTGTCCAGGTGCATGTCTCCTGTCTTCCCTGAATGCTTCTGAAGGCAGAAGAATTTTATTTATTTGTGTTCTACCCTCTCCTCAAAGCCTGCTATAGAGCTGGGCACAAAATCATATTTAATCAAGAGTTGACAGAAATAGGAAGATGCAAAAATAATGAAATTTTTAGTAATGGTAGCTTGAGTAAATTATAGACACATAAAATCATATATATATATATGTGTATATATATATATAAAACTAAAAATAGACAAGATCTCTGTGACACTATATTTATTTGGTGTTCATTCTTGTTCTCGACACAGAGCTTGCAATACCCTTGGAGCTTCCTGAGTGATGGGGCATGGGAATATAGTTGGTTACTCATCACAAATCCTAACAAGCACTCTGGGTTTATTCTAGTGAGGCGGCTCCTGGGCCCCTAGATAGTGCCCGAGGGGTTGGCTGCCAGAGGTCACTGTGTGACAAAAGTGTTGGAGATTCCAGCCCCAGTCTCCCACCTCCTGGGAGGCAAGGGGAGCTGGAGATTGAGTTCAGGCGGTTCAATTTACTCACTCATGGCTACACAGGAATCTCCACAAACTCCCAGCCCCGGGGTTTGGAGGTCAGTGGCAGGTGCTGGGCGGCGTGGAAGCCCTGCGTCGCCTGGTCCCCTGCCTGCGAGTCTCTTCATTCAGCCTCTCCTGAGTTGTATCCTGCGTAGCAAGCTGGCAACAGGAAGAGAAAGGTCTTCTGAGTTCTGTGAGCCATTTCTAGCAAATCATCTCACCCAAGAGAGGGGTATGTGGGAACCCCCGAGTCCTAGCCTGTCAGTCCGCAGAATGAGGCGGTCCAGACCCTGAGACTGGTGTCTGAAGTAGAGCAGTCCACGTGGGTGCAGGGGCCCAAGCACTTGGGCCATCTTCCACTGGTTTCCCAGGCCATAGCAGAGAGCTGGATTGGAAGTGGAGCAGCCGGGACTCGAACCGGCGTCTATATGGGATGCCAGTACTGCAGGTGGCGGCTTTACCTGCTATGCCACAGCGCCAGCCCCAATATGTTTTCTATACTGTTCTGGAAGCTGTCGTTACTTTTCACAGTGAGACCTGCAATCCACGTAGACTTGATTTCTGTGTACGTGTGAGGTTGTTTCGTTTTTGGTTCCCGTGAATGAGTAACCAATGGATCCACGGTGTATTAGGTGTGGACATCTTTTCCTTGGTTCTCTTTCCTTTGGTTCCATTGGTCTCTGGCTCTCTGTGAGCCCGTCCCACAGGATCTTGGCTACCATACCTGTGATAATAAATCGTAGCATCTAGTCCTGTAAAATCCCCCAATCTGCTGTCTTCTTTGTGGTTGTCTGGTCTATTCTTAGCATTTTGCATTTCCATATGCGTTTTAGAATTATATTTTTAATTTCTGTAAGAAACTCCAGATGGGATTGCACTGAAGCTGTGGGCTGCTTTTGGGAGGATTGGCGACCTCACGATGACAGAGTCTCCCAGTACGCGAACATGGCGTAGCCCTCACTGAACATCTCTTGGTGGCTTCCTGTCTCACCTCCTGGTTTGGCTTCAGCCTGCCTCTCAGGCCGCACCTCCTGTCTCTGCTCTTCATTTCTGTCATTCCAGTCCTTGTCTCTCTCACACGCACCAGGATGGCTCCCATCCGAGCCTTTGTTCCTTGCTTTTCTCTGACAGCAGGGCTCCTCCCCTGGTTTCCCGGGGCTGGACTCAGAACAGGTCAGAGTCAAGATAATGGAGTGGCTGAGAACAGGCTCCGTGGAGCCATACGGCCTGGGTTTATGCCTCTGCTTTCCCTAGCCCCTGCCACTCACGTGGGAGACCTGGAAGAAGCTCCTGCCTCTTAGCTTCTGCCTGGCCCAGCCCTGGCTGTTGCGGCCATTTGGAGAGTGAATCAGCAGATGGAAGATCTCTCTCTCCCCCCACCCCATTTCTCTGTCACTCTGCCTTTCAAATAAATAATCTTTAAAGAGAAAAGCAAAGCAAAGCAAAGCAGAGTGATGGAGAAAGGAGAGACACTCCAGCACTCTGATATGGGATGTCAGTGTTGAAAGTGGTGGCTTATCTTACTACGCCAAAATGCAGGCCCCATGAATTTTAAAAAATATTTATTTATTTGAAAGGCCAAGTGACAGAGAGAGAGGGAGAGGTGAAGAGGAGGGCAGTCTGACTTTTGACAAATTATTACTCAGCAGTTTTCCAGGGATGACTCATGCTGATAGGTCACTTTTGTTAATTGGGTAGTTTCAAGGTTTTTACTTTACTTTTCAGGTTCTAAATATTGCAGTGGTGAGGGTTTGCCTGATTATTGCTTTGGACATCTGCTTAATTCATTTCTTGGCCTAAGTTTCCAGGGGGAATGGCTGGAGGAAAGCTATTCAAAAACATTCTCTGGGGGCCGGCGCTGTGGCGTAGTAGGCTAAGTGTCTGCCTGCAGTGCCAGCATCCCATATGGGCACTGGTTCAAGTCCCAGCTGCTCCATTTCTGATCCAGCTCTCTGCTATGGCCTGGGAAAGCAGTGGAAGATGGCACAAGTCCTTGCACCCACGTGGGAGACCTGGAAGAAGCTCCTGGCTCCTGACTTTGGATTGGTTCATCTCTGGCTGTTGCAGCCATTTGAGGAGTGAACCAGTGGGTGGAAAACCTCTCTCTCTGTCTCTCCCTCTCTCTGTCTGTGACTCTGCTGAGTAAAGACATAAATAAAATCTTAAAAAACAAAAGCGTTCTCTGTGGCATTGCTAAGAGGTTTTATTTATTTATTTATTCATTCATTCATTCGGACAGGCAGAGTGGACAGTAAGAGAGAGAGACAGAGAGAAAGGTCTTCCTTTGCCGTTGGTTCACCCTCCAATGGCTGCCGCGGCCGGCGTGCTGCGGCCAGCACACCGTGCTGATCTGATGGCAGGAGCCAGGTGCTTCTCCTGGTCTCTCATGGGGTGCAGGGCCCAAGGACTTGGGCCATCCTCCACTGTACTCCCTGGCCACAGCAGAGAGCTGGCCTGGAAGAGGGGCAACCGGGACAGAATCCAGCGCTGGACTGGGACTAGAACCCAGTGTGCCGGTGCTGCAAGGCGGAGGATTAGCCTAGTGAGCCACGGCGCCGGCCAAGAGGTTTTATTAAACAAAAGTTCAAGTCCCGTTTTTGGCTTTGAGCCGTAACAGTGTACTGATGAGCCACCGGGCTGCTGAGGAAGCCACTGTGTTGGGTGGACGAAGCCGCACGGAAACTGGAAAAGGTGCTGGCTCAGCTATCCACCGGTTGTGTCCTGCCCTGCCTGAAGTCCAGGTGGAGCCTCTGGTTCAATGGCCTGTCCTCTGGTGCCCCCTTCTGGGAGATGCAGACATCAGCCTGCAGGGCCCAGGCCTGAGGTGAGGGAGGCTGTGAGAGGAGGCTTGAGTGGGTCATACGCTGGGGAGGAGTTGGGGAGGCGCCACCTGTCACGCAGGGGCCCCAGAGCAGGTGCAAGAAGGCCACGCCCCCAGGTCTGGTCTTCCCTAGGAGGGTCATTTCCATATTGCGGTCAGTTATTCCCTAATGAACAAAGCCGATTCTCCCACTTTGCATTCATTTCCCATCCAATTTATTAAAAAAAAAATCCTTTATGAGCTTCTTTCTGTGGCAGGATAAAGCTGCAGGTGCGCAGGGCCATTCTGCCTCTCCGCCTCTGTTTCTTTCGACTGACTCCACGCCCCGAGTGGGCCCTGGCTCCCCCCTCCCCACACCAAGCCTTTGCACCCTGCAGGTCTCTGTGTCTGGAGCACCTGCCCGCCATCCCTCCTTACAACTCAAACTTTTTTTCCAGTCCCAGCTCAACGATTACCTCCCTAACAAAGCCTTCCTCTGCTCTCCAGGTGGCAGGTGCTCCCTCCCGGGTGCCTGGAGCACCCTGTTCATGCCACTTGGTAGTGCTCGTGGTACATGATGAGAGTGGGTGACTCGTCCCCACCCAGTGAGCTGGCCTTGGATCTTACTCATACTGCCTCACAGAGGGCCTGGCACACCACAGCTACTCGAGAAATACTTGTTGAATGCGTGAACATGCTTCGAGACGGTGAAGTTTGGGGGGGGATCACTAATTGAAGCCACGCAAGGTGTATTTAAGTGTGTGTCTGACCCCACCCAACCCTGGGGCCTGGTTTGTGAGTTCTGAGAGGGAGACGATGCTGAGGCCTTGGTGATTCTCTGATGTTTCTGATCTGGCTTCCAGGGAGGTGGGTCCTTGAGGCTGGTTGAGTTCATCTTAGCAAGTAAGTCTTGTGACGTCATCTCAGGAATGCAGTCAAGGTCCGGTTGTGCTGTTGAGGCAGCTGTGAGGAGTCACAGCACTGGCTGCCGCAGCTGGACGCACCAAGGACGGGCAGGGTGTGGGGCCTGGTGGTGGGCTCCCCGCTCACAACGCCGCTTCCAGTCCCGGTGCTGGGGAATCGCCAGGGTCAACCGCAGACCGGGACCGCGGATCCCAAGAGCAACAGGTCAGAGCCTCTTGTGAGAGAATCGTGGGGGCAGGTGGGCTGTGTTGGGTGAGTGCGGGTTCTGGAAAGCAGAGACGGGCAGCCCACCTCTGTGGGGAATGGGTGTAGTATAGATGGGTGTCCCAAGAGCGTCACTGTGGCCCCAAGGGGGTTTAGGACGCTAACCTGAACGCCCGACTTTGAGCTTATTCCCAAAGACATGGGTCTGGAGCCAGCGGCTGAGTTGTGTGACCCTGGGAGGTTCCCTTCATTTCCCCTCAGGCACATGGGGTTCTTGCCGTCTGCCTCCCGAGGCCGTGGGGAAGATGAGATGGAGCAGAGTCCATGTGCTCCACCTGGACACTGGCCAGCTCTGTCAGCGGTGGGCACAGCAGACGTCCCCGTCTCATCTCACAGGCCCCAGGGCCCCAGGGCCACAGCTGACCAGGGAGGCCATCTTAGCCCTTGAAAGCAAGGGCCTTGCCTCGGCAGGAAGTGGGGAGTCGCAGGTCACAGACGTCAGAGGGTCTGGGAGGCCATGGGACTGTAGGGCCAGGGGCGCTGTGTTAACAGCACGTCCGCTCCTCCTGGAGAGCCGTGCACAGCAAGGGCTGGTGGAAGCCGATATGGGGACTCCTGTGCTATCGTAGCTTCAGCTGAGAAAGGGAACAGCTCGCAACAGAGAGTGGAGCTGGGGTTTCTGGGTAATACAGTCATTTTAGCATTTTGCTGTGGCAACAATAGTTTGATAGTAGGGATCTGCTTTTGCAAGGATTTAAAATATGTCCTGGGGCCAGCGCCGCGGCTCACTAGGCTAATCCTCCACCTTGCGGCGCCGGCACACGGGGTTCTAGTCCCGGTTGGGGGTGCCGGATTCTGTCCCAGTTGCCCCTCTTCCAGGCCAGCTCTCTGCTGTGGCCTGGGAGTGCAGTGGAGGATGGCCCAAGTCCTTGGGACCTGCATCCCATGGGAGACCAGGAAAAGCACCTGGCTCCTGGCTTCTGCCATCGGATCAGCGCGGTGCGCCTGCTGCAGTGCGCCGGCCGCAGCGGCCATTGGAGGGTGAACCAATGGCAAAGGAAGACCTTTCTCTCTCTCTTTCTTTCTCTCACTGTCCACTCTGCCTGTCAGAAAAAAAAAATATGTCCTTGGGAAACATCATAAATAGGGTCTTGCTTCAAAGGGTTTAAAAAATTTTAGATTTATTTGAAAGGCAAACACACACACTGATCGAGAGAGAGAGAGAGAGAGAGAGAGAGAGAGAGGGAGGGAGAGAGAGAGAGAGAGAGAGCGTGCTTCCACCTACTGGTTTACTCCCCAGGTTGCCTGCAACAGCCAGGGCTGGACTAGGCCAGAGCCAGGTGCTCGGAACCAATCTAGGTCTCCCACACGGGTGTCAGGGAGCCAAGCCTGCTGCCTCCCAGGGTGTGCATTAGCAGGAAAGTGGAATCAGACGTGGAGGCGGGACTCAAACCCAGGCACTCTGATCTGGATGAGGGCATCTGAAGCACCGTGCCGCCGCCTGCCACCAGAGGCCTGAGTTGACTTCAGGTCACTCCTAACCATGGCCGGGCTGGGGGGCTGGGGACATGGACACAGCTCCTGTGCCCGGGAAGCCCCGCCTCCGTCCCTGGGAAGGGAGAGAGCCGCGTCCTGAGGTTCTGCAGTTCGGTTTACAGGGGGCCACGGAGAGTGCAGGGAGGGCCCGGGAGACAGCAGGAGGGCAGAGGGCTCTGGGGGAGGTGCTTGTCCCTCTGTGGAATGTTCCAGATGAAGTGCTGCATTCTTCTCCCAGGTTCTGCACCCCTGCATCCCCAGGCCCGGCCCGGCAGCCATGACGGACACGCCCATGGAGGACTCCCTCTTCCAGATCATCCGCTGCTTCCACCAGTACGCGGCTCGGGAGGGGGACGTGGAGACCCTGTCCCTGGATGAGCTGAAGGCCCTGCTCATGGACAACGCGCCCCGCTTCATGGAGGGCTTGGTGCGCAGGGTCTGGGGTGCCGTGGGGCCTGAGAGGTTGCAGCTGGGGTTGGCCGTGAGCAGTGAGGGTGTTAGGTGGGGGCGCTGCCTCTGGGAGGCTCTCCAGTAGATGTGGGGGAGGGGGGGAGAGGGGAGGGGGTGCGGAAGGGGGGTCTGCCCCAGCCCTGGCCGGCCCTGCTCCAGCCCGAGCAGAGCTACTCCCTGGGACTCAGGCCTAGCCCAAACCTGCTGGTTCCTCTGCCTATCCTGCCTCCTGGTTCCTTGCTTCTGGGACTCTGCCCCAAATGCCAACCCTCGGAACTCTGGCTTTGGACTTTGCTCCTGTTCCCCCTGGCCACTCCAGTGCCCCCTCCTCCTCCTCCGTTCCCTCCTTGCTGCATCCGGGCCACCTCCTGGGCATCCTGACAGCTCCAGGACTCCTGACTTCATCCTTTCCCCCATCTTGTGCTCTATAGGGTGGCACAAAGTGTGACCGATTCCCAGGCAGATGCACAGCTTGCGAGAACCCCGGGCAGTGGTGCCGGGGTGCAGCCAGCAGGGGCAGGTGGCCTCTGTCCTTGGGGAGCTCCCAGTGCTCGGGGAAGGAAGACAGTGACTGTGGGTGGTGGCCGGGTCATATCCTCTGCCTGAGGACCCACTCACGGTTACGCAGCCTGCAGAGTCCTAGCCATTGAATATTTGCTGTGGTTTCCTGCAAGCTCCCTTCAGGCAGGGCCATGCTGTAGCCAGCCCCCGGTCCCAGCAGGTGCTGGAGGCCCTGGTGGGAGTGTGCACCCCTGGGCCGTGGTTGATGATCCACCCCCTTCGCAGGGCCGGAAGCAGCCATGCTATGTCACAGAGTTGTTCCGGGCCGCAGACAGGAACAAGGACAACCAGATCTGCTTTGATGAATTCCTGTACGTCCTGGGCAAGCTGGCGAAGGACTACCACCTGCAGTACCACCGGCGGCTGTGCGCCCACCACTGCGCCCAGCACAGCCTCTACTAGGGGTGGCGGGCTGCCCGGAGCACGTGTGACCTGGGAACAGAGGACCCCGTGGCGTATGTCTATGTATGTGTGTGCACATGCGTGTATGTGTGTGTGGAAAGCACGGCTGTGTAGGAGAGAATAGTGCAATTTCATAAATATTTCTGAGTATTGGTCAGCTCAGGGGTCTGGGCACCGCCTAAGGATCCAGGTCTCCCCCACCCCAGGAAACACCAATTTGGGGTGGGAGACCCAGCCTCTGCCTCCAGGGAGCCCCTGTCTGACGGAGGAGGCATTGCCCTTGATTGCGGGGAATCCATGCTGGGCTGACGGGAGCCACAGGCCCTGCCTTCAGCTTTCAGTCTGTGAGGGAGGACTCTCGTCACCAGAGGCGGCCCTTAGAGAAGCTCCCTCGCCCATCCCACACACACGACGGGCTGGGGGCCCCGAGGAGATGGGTCTGGGCCCCTCTTCCGAAGGCGTCCCTGCTCTGAAGGAGAGCGCCAACAAGCCAGGGCCCCAAGGTGGACCCCCCTGGGTCTGGCAGGGGCCAGGAGAGGGAGGGCACAGCGGGATCCAGGGGCAGCAGGAGGTGTGCTGTCCATGGAAAGACAGGAACGAAGTCAGCTTGATGAGTGGGCTGCGGCCAGAGGCTGGCAGCTGAGCAGTGGAATTTGGGCTTTAGGCAATGGGTTGGTTGAGCGTGGTGTGTGTGTGTGTGTGTGCAGGAGGGAGTGTGTGTGGGGGTGTGTGAGGGAGAGTGTGTGTGTGTGTGGGAGGGTGTGTGTGTGGGAGGGTGTGTGTGTGGGAGGGTGTGTGGGTGTTAGTGTGTGTATGTGGGTATGTGGATATGTGTGGGATGTGTGTGTGTTTGTATGGGTGTGTGTGAGTGTGTGTGGGAGGGTGTGTGTGGGTGTGGGTGTGTGTGTCCTGCTGGGTGCTCTCAGAAGCAAGCAGGGAGGGGTGTGGAGGCAGATGAGACAGAGCAGAGGCTGGGGACCTGGTGGCAGGTTCAGGCACAGCTGGGGCAGGAGGGAGTGGGGTGGGGTGGGGGTGGGGCAAGTCTGCATGCAGGGTTGAGGGGAGGGAGCAGACACGGAGGAGAGGACGGCAGGACAGGACGAAGGCAGGGTGCAGCGCGAGGCCGAGGTTCAGGCCTTGGTGACTGAGGGGAAGCCACAGCTAGTGGTTGGCCTGCATGGCTTGCATCGCGGCTGCCAGTGCAGGGCGGGGAGCCATCCCGCCAGGGCAGCCTGTGTGCTGGCTCTGAGTCAGGGTTCCGAGACAGAGGAGAAGCTGACAGTCCGGCTTGGCAGAAAGATGGACACCTGACCGACACCTGTCCCTGGAAAGAGTGATGAGTGGAACCTGGGAGATGATCAACCAGAGAAGGCTTCCTGGAGGAGAGAGGGGCTGGGTCGGTCTCTACTAATAAAGCATGGTAATGGGTGCCACTGCTGACTCTGAACCCGTGACTCGCCTGTCCCGTGGCCCCTGAGCCACCCTGGGAGCCCGGCGATCTGACACAGAGCCCTCAGGGAGCTCTCCTCTGCTCTCGGGCACTGCTGGCTTCCGTCTTGGTAGGCTGTCTCTTCCGAGGAGGGGTGTGGGGTCCGGCGTCCTGCACTTCTTTTGATGGAAGCGATGAATTGTAAAAGACAGATGGGATCATGCACGTGGCTCACCCCCTACCCCCACCCCTGCCAAGACCCTCAGCCCCCGCTGCTCTCCCACCCTGCCCCTGTTGAAGGGCGCCCTCTGCTGCTGTAGCTGTTTTACTTTCTGTGCCGTCCAAGGGCAGTGAACCCAGAGCTTAGCCAGCGTCCCCTGCCTGGATCCACGCTCCTTCCCTGGGGCCACTGTGCCCCCAAGCCTGGGAGGATCCCTCCTGCCAGGCTCATCTGAGAAGCAGTGGGATTCATAGACCGCTGAGCACTAAACAGCACCCAGGCTGAGTGCTCCTTGTCTTGCTCCAGACACTTCCTGGGGATTTCTCCACCAGCCCTGCCTGCCTGTCCTCACTTCCTCAGCCTGGGGGACGGGCCAGCTTCCCTCTCTTGGGACACACAGCTGGGGATCGCGCCCCTTCCTGTAAACATGCCCAGGTTCTGCCCCCCTGCGTTGCCCAATGCCCGTCAGGCTGATTGCCGACTCTGCCTTTTCTCTCATGTGCTTGCCCACTTCCCGGCACCTGTCTTCAGCCAGGTCAGCTCAGCCGGGCGCCTGCTTTCTCTGAAGCCCCCAAGGCTGGCTGGCTGTGGGCGATGCTTCCTGGTCTCACTGGTCAGCCTGCAGGTGAGGCTGGAAGCAAGTCATCACTCGTGAATGCTGTCCTCTGCCTCACTGGATGTGGGGAAGGTCCTTGGGGAACTCCCCACTGCCAGACAGGGATCATTACACCTATCATCATCACTCACAAGGTGCTGGGACTATGCAAGTGGTGAGCGGCTGCAGGAACCCTTTGAGGCCGAGGTGCTGCCTTGGGGTCAGGCGCGGTGCTGGCAGCTCACAGAGGGGTGTGCCCGGTGAATAAGAGGGCTGAAGTAAGGGCTGGGCACTGGTTGAACACCTATCCTGTTTCACAAATGGTCCCGTTTTCCTCTCGAGAGTTTGATTCACTTTTTGGCAAGGAAGCTAGTCTGCCTTGGATTGATGGGTTTTTACCCTGACTCCTTTTAGAAATGATTCAATGTGGCTGGAAGTGATAAAGGGAATTTCCATACTGGAAAAGGAAAAGGCTACAAGTTCAAGTGTACATGCATTGATTCACTGAATACATGCTATCTGAGCACCTAGTAGGTGCCAGCCTTAGGGGTGTGAACACAAACATGGCTTCTTTTCTAAAGAGGTTCCCTGCTTTGAAGAAAAGACAACAAGCAGATAAATCATAGAACAAGGGGTATTCAAAAGTTCATGGAAAATGCCTATTATGAAAACTCCATAGATTTCAAAATTTTTATGCATCAAAATAAACTCATACTAACTTTTCATCATGTGTCTGAATAAGATCTGGTTTGAGGTCCTAAGAAGGATAAGACATCAGTTTGAAAAGAGCCCCATCAGAGTAGCATTAATTCTGCAAAAAAACCGAAGCAAGAATAAACATCCCACATTTATTTATGGGGATGCTTGGGTGGAAGAATGGTGAAACCATTGATGCTTTGGGCTGGTGCTGTGGCATAATGGGTTAAGCTGCCACTTACAACATTGACAGCCCATATGAGTGCTGGTTCGAGTCCCAGCTGCCTCACTTCCAATCCAGCTCCCTGCTGTGCCTGGGAAAGCAGCAGATGATGACCCAAGTACTTGGGCCCCTGAAACCATGTGGGAGACCCAGATGAATGTCCTGGCTCTTGGCTTCTGCCTGGCCCAGAGCTGGCCTTTGTGGTCATTTGGGGAATGAACCAGCAGATGGAGGAGCTCTCTCTCTCTGTTTCTCCTTTTCTCTCTGTAAAACTCTGCTAAATAAATGAATAAATAAATAAAGGGCCAGTGCTGTGGCATAGTGGGTAAAGCTGCCGCTGGCAGTGTCAGCATCCCATATGGGTGCCGGTTCAAGTCCCAGCCGCTCCACTTACAATTTAGCTCTCTGCTATGGCCTGGGAAAACAGTAGAAGATGGCCAAAGTCCTTGGGCTCCTATACCCATGTGGGAGACCTGGAAGAAGCTCCTGGCTCCTGGCTTTGGATTGGTGCAGCTCTGGCCATTGGAGCTATCTGGAGAGTGAACCAGTAGATGGAAGACCTCTCTCTTTTTCATTCTCTTTCTCTCTGCCTCTCTGTAACTCTGCCTTTCAAATAAATAAATGAATTGTTAAAAAAAAATAGCATGTGAGGGGCTGGCGTCGTGGCTCACTAGGTTGATCCTCTGCCTGCGGCGCTGGCATCCCATATAGGTGCTGGGTTCTAGTTCTGGTGGCTCCTCTTCCAGTCCAGCTCTCTGCTGTGGCCCAGGAGGGCAGTGGAGGATGGCCCAAGTGCTTGGGCCCCTGCACCCCATGGGAGACCAGGAAGAAGCACCTGGCTCCTGGCTTCGGATTGGCGCAGCGCCAGCCATGGCGGCCATTTGGGGAGTGAACCAACTGAAGGAAGACCTTTCTCTCTATCTCTCTCTATCACTGTCTAAGTGTCAAATAAAAAAAATAAAAAAAAGCATGTGAAAAAATGGAATGAAAGGGCAAGTTTATTTGAGGGTAAAACATTTAAAATAAATAAATCTTTTAAAAAAAAGAAACACTGATGTCTTTATGAAAAGTCCGTGGGGACAACGCCCTGGAGAAATCAGCAGTTTACAGGGGGATAACTCATTTTAGGAAGGGAGGAGTTGAAGTTGAAGAAGGCAGCCCACCCACACCAGTGTGCAAGGAAAACAACGAATCCCGTTCATGCCCTAGGTGAGGAGGACCTGTGATCACCAGCAGAAACAACAGCCAACACCATCAACACCTTGGCTGGTTTGGCTTCCACAGTTCAGGCTGAAAAGTTACAGCGGGGTGGGGGGGGCACCCAGCGTGCTGTGTCCAGATTGGCTGTAGAGAAGGGCAAAACTTGCAATGGAAATTTTCAACAAGTGGGATCAAGGTTCTGCAGCGTTTCTTCAAAGAATTGCCTGGTTCGAATCCCAGTTACTCCACTTCTGATCCAGCTGCCTGCTAATGAGCCCAAGAAGGCGGTGGATAATGGCTCTGCCACCTACATAGGAGACCCTGATGGAATTCCTGATTCCCAGCTTCAGCCTGGTCCAGCCCCAGCTGTTGTGGCCATTTGGGGAAGGAATCAGCAGATGGAAGATCTGTCTTCTGTCTCTCTTTCTTTCTCTGTCATCCTGCCTTTCAAATAAATAGATATTAAAAAAGAAATCTTGAGGATAGGGTTGGGGAGGGAGGTTTAGGGAATGAACTCAGAGCAGGACCAGGAAGGGTGAGGAAGAGGCCGTGCAGGCAGGGACAGGCAGTGGGTGCTGTCGCACCACGTAAGTCCCCTGAATCATTTGATGCGCTCAACGTTGTATCTCTTTGTGGGCCTCGGTTTCCCCCTATGCACAACGCCTGTTAGGATTATTGTGAGAATGAAACGAATTGGTGCAAGTAAGGCACTTAGAACAGTTTTTGGCACATGGTAGATGTCCAACAAGTGTCAGCCACTGTTTTGCTATTGCTTGTTCTTGTTGGCTGTGGTTGCTGGTGTGCGTGCCAGGCACGGTGCTGGCTCAGGCAGAGTTCTGGGTGGTAGCACCGTCCATACCCACCCCCTACACACACGGGGCCCACTCTGCCACTGCTCTACACACCCAACTCATTTTTGTGTGTGAACTTTTTATTAAAACATAATACAGGTGAAGAAAGTTCAGCAAATCATAAATTGAGCAAATCATGGGGTTCCTTGCTCCTGGCATTAGCCCTGGCCCTGTGCCCATCCTGGCCATTGCAGGCATTGGGAATGGGAACCAGTCGATGGCAGTTCTCTGGCTGTCTTTCAGTCTCTCTTTCTCTATCTGTCCATCTCTTTCTGTGCCTCTCTGTTTCTGTGACTTTCAAAGAAAAAGAAAAATACTCCCTCAAACACGAAATTTGGAGTGCATTTAACAACTGTCCATTTCCCCCTCCCTTCAGGGCTGCTATGAAAATGGGTGTGGACACATCTTTTCAGCACCCTGCCTTCAACTCATTCAGGCCTCTTCCCAGAAGTGGAACTGCTGGATTCTGTGGGCTAGGCTCATGCCAGGAGCCAGGAGCCCAAGGCAGATCTCTCGCACGAGGAGCCTAACTACTTGAGTCATCATTGCTGCCTCCCGGGGTCTCCCAGGAATCTGGAGTCAGGAGGCAGAGCTGGTTAGTGAGCCCAGGCCCTGCAACGTGGGCCACAGGACATCCTAACCTCGAGGCTAAATGTTCACCCCCTAGGTTGATTTTTTAAATCTCTGATTAATAAGTGTCCTAACCAAGGCACAGAGAGGGTAAGTGATGTGTCCAAGATCATCCTGCTATATAGGAAGTAGAAAAATGGAGCCCAGATGGCCGTGGAAACCTGAAGGGGGAAGCGAATCCTGTCTGTCCAAGGGGGTGACAGTGGCTTAGGCAGGGGAGGTGCAGGGGAAGCTTTTGCCGGCAGCATGAAGAAAGGCAGGGGGTGAGGACGCCCTGTGGAGTCACGTTCTTGTCAGCTCATGCTCTGGGGCCGACGCTCCAGATCCACTCTGCATCTGACACACCTACACTGGGAAACTCTGGGCGAAGTGCTTCTGGAACATTCTGGGCCTTAACTTCCTCCTCTGTTGGCTGGGAAAGTTCTGCACGCTGCCTTCCTAATATTTGGAGGCTCTTATGAGATGATAAGGGCGTGAAGTCCTCTGTGACAGGAGACATGCAGCACGGATCTTCAGTGCTGGGGGCCAGCGAATAAGAGCAGCCCTTTGTGGTTGGGGGGGTGCGCCCCCTGAAAGCTTGGGGAATGGACTCTCCTCTTCTCCTCTTGGGAAGGAAGCACATTTAGTTTCTCCAAAGAACCGCCCCTGCTGTCATCACCCTGGACTTCAGCACCGGTTCCTGGGGTCTGTGGCACCATAATGACCCCCAAGAGAGCTGCAGGTGCCCCTGCTGGCTACACAATGACGCGATGCCCTGTGCAGTGCAGCGGGGGCCCAGGCACAGCTCCCCCTACCCCAGCTCACAGAGCAGGATGGCCACGAAGGGGCGTGGGCAGCGGGATGGGAACCAACTCAGCCCTTGGCATCTCAGTTCCCACCAAGAGTCCAGCCGCCCACTAAAACCAAACAGAAGCACCCCTCCTCCTTTATTTGGATGTATAACTATTTATTTATTTCATGAATGCAACATGGTGATTCTTCCCACCTTACCCGACTTTCCACCCACACTCCCACCCTTCTTTCTCCTCCCTCTCCTATTCCCATTCTTATTTTTTTTTACGATCTATTTTCAATTAACTTTATACACATAGGATTAACTCTATACTAAGTCAACAGTTCCACAAATTGTATGAAAAAAAAAAAAAAAGAAATTGTTCCTCAACAGTTGAGACAAGGGCTGTTCAAAGTCATTCCATTTTGAAGTGTTAATTTCACTTCTACAAATTGCCTTTTAGGTGCTTTAATAGTAATCACAGATCAGGGAGAACATATGGTCTTTGTCCTTTTGGGACTGGCTTATTTCACTAAGTATGATGTTGTCCAGTTTCATCCATTTTCTTGCAAATGACAGTATTTCATTTTTTTGTTTTTACCACTGTGTAGTATTCCACAATATATATGTCCCCTAATTTCTTTATCCAGTCTTCAGTTGATGGGCATTTGGGTAGATTCAATGTTGTCGCTCCCCCTCTTCGTGGAGGAACGACACTAAACCCTGCCTAGGCTTCATATCCGAGTCACGGCACCATTATGTCGCTCCCCCTCTTCGTGGAGGAACGACACAGGACCCTGCACTGTTCTTTTGTCTGCTCGGCCCTCCCCGGGTTTGCTGCTGGTTCTTCCCGGGTTGGCTGCCGTCCCTTCCACCTCCGTGGAAGGGCGGTTCCCCCTGCCACTTTCCCCACTTCTGCGGGGGAGCGGCACACCACTGGCCGGCTCTCTCGGGGGCTGCACAGGTGTTCCCTCAGATAGATGTTCCTGGTGCATGTTGTCTCTCTCCTCCTTTATAGTCCTCTTCCGCCAATCCCAACTCTGCTACCCACACGCCGAGTACGCTGCTCTCCTCCAATCAGGAGCAGGTCCTACAGTTTATTGGTTGAACTGGAGGCAGCTGTGTAGAAGCTGTTTTCTTCTCTCCCAGCGCCATATTGTGGGAGAGCAGATGCATAGAATAAGTCTTTTTTTTATTTTTATTTTTTTTTATTTTTTTATTTATTTATTTTTGACAGGCAGAGTGGACAGTGAGAGAGAGAGACAGAGAGAAAGGTCTTCCTTTGCCGTTGGTTCACCCTCCAATGGCCGCCGCGGCCGGCGCGCTGCGGCCGGCGCACCGCGCTGATCCGATGGCAGGAGCCAGGAGCCAGGTGCTTTTCCTGGTCTCCCATGGGGTGCAGGGCCCAAGCACCTGGGCCATCCTCCACTGCACTCCCTGGCCACAGCAGAGGGCTGGCCTGGAAGAGGGGCAACCGGGACAGAATCCAGCGCCCCGACCGGGACTAGAACCCGGTGTGCCAGCGCCGCTAGGCGGAGGATTAGCCTATTGAGCCGCGGCGCCGGCCAACATAGAATAAGTCTTAATTCCAGTAACTTAGTCTAGTCCGAGTTGCTCCCAGTTGCTCCCCACACATGTCTTAACTGTTATGAATTGAGCTGCAATAAACACGAGGGTACAGATCACTCTTTCCTGTGCTGGTTTCGTTTCCCTTCAGCACTCCTCCTTTTACTACATCCTGGCAGCTAGGACAGGCGTCTTAGCCTTTCTGAGACCTTTGGACCTTTTGAGAATCGGAAATCTATGGCGGAGTGTTCTTATATGAATACATTCAAAATGATGCATTTGACATCAGTTTCAGAGATGGGCAGACTGGCCACAAAGCACAGGACCGGCAAGGACAGCAGTGGGGCAGGCTGGGCGGCTGAGGACTGGAAATCTGGCTGGACTGGGGAGGGCAGGCCAGCAGCCCAGAAGAGGAGTGCTCAGCTCAGCTTCCTCCTGGCTGCCCTCCTCCCCAGGGCACTACTGCCGGGCAAGCCTTCCTCCTTCCAGCCCCTCCCCCGCTTCCTACCCAGCAGAAATTTTCATTCTGTGCAGGGATTGCCACATTCACCAGGTTGGGAAACCAAAAGCTGTAGCAACTCTGGACAGGAGAACCGTGCCTGAACGGCCTATGGCTGTGGGCACCCGGCCAAGGCCCAACGCTATAAAAAGGAGCTGACGCTCAGCCCCACACGCCTTTTGTCAACTCTGTTTTGGGGAGACCTGGTAAGTGGAGCTGAGGGAGCCTGTGCCATACTTTGGGCTTCTTGAGGGCAGGGCCAGGGGACCAGAGCAGCCTCCTCAGAGACAGGAGAGAAAAAGCTCCAGGAGTCGGAGCGAGGGTCGGTGCTGATGGAGGAGGAGAGAGACAGGGATAAGGAAGAAGCGGAGTCCTCTAGTGCTTTCCAGAGGCGAGGGCCCCTTGTCTCCCAAGCTGGGCCCTTCTTGGGCAGAGGGTGGGCTGCAAGGATAGCCAGGCCCTCTGTGTGTGTCTGTGTGGCCACAACCGCCTCCCCCACCAACAGGGCCACCCTTCAGAGCCACGGCATCTGTGGCTTTAGTTATTTGGATAGTATAGTCTAGAACAGAGCCATCCCTTGGGCTGTGGCCCCTCTGATAGTCTCTCTAGTCTTCGCTGTGCCGTGGGCAGGTGCACCGTCCCCAGCTTGGGTCTCCCTGTGTGGTTCTCTCTCTCAGGTCCGGCAAATCCTTGGGCACCATGCCGACTGATCTGGAAAATTCCTTGAACTCCATCATTTCCGTCTACCACAAGTACTCCCTGGAGAAAGGAAATTACCACGCCCTCTACGGGGATGATCTGAAGAAGCTCCTAGCTACTGAGTGTCCTCAGTACACGAAGGTGAGGAGGGGCTGGGTGTGCTTGGGCTTCCCGCCTGGCTGCGACATTGCCCTGGCTTCGCTGGTCCCCCCGTGCCTGCTGTCCACAGCCATGCCCCCCCTCTGAGATCTGTACACTGGCTTTTCGTTCTCAATCTCGACAGAAAAAGGATGCAGACACTTGGTTCAAAGAGCTGGATATCAACAGTGATGGGGCCATCAACTTCCAGGAGTTCCTCATACTGATTGTGAAGATAGGCGTGTCCGCCCACGAAGACAGCCACAAGGCGTAGCCGGGCTCGGGGCCTGGGGTGGGCCTGGAGTGGGCCCGTGGACGCCTCCCTGCGGATAATAAAGTGACTGATACCTCCCCTAGTCCCTGGCTGATCTCTTGGGGGTGAGGCTCTCGGGTGTGGAGGGAAGGTTGGGAAAGCTGTGTCGCCCCCAGTCACCTCTCACCACCCTTCGGTGAGTTACTGCTCCCCTGGTCTCCTCCCCGTGCTCGCCCCAAACAATTCCTGAGTCTCTTCCAGCCCCGTGCTCCAGAATCATGGGTTCTAGGACTTAAGGATTCCAAAAAGTCCATCTCACTATAGCCAGTGGTTTTACTAGCTGTTCCCAGTGGGTGATTTGGGAAGAGGATGACGTAAGGTAAACTGGTAATGTTTGCAAGGCAAATTTTAGGTTCTAGCTAAGTGTCTTAGATATGGCTCTTGGGAAGTTAGGATGAGAGCTACATAGGAGTGTATGTGTGTGTGTGTATGAGAGAGAGAAAGAGAGAAAGAGAGAGAGAGAGAAAGAGAGAAAGAGAGAGAGAGAGAGACAGAGCGAGCGAGTGGTGGGACTGGAGGTGGACGATGCTTAGAGCCCTACAGTAGGTAACACTAGCATGCCTGTATACCCATACCCATAGTTTGTAGGGATTTGTAGGCTTTGCCTTCCTCTCCACTCCCAGCCTCTTAATTCAATTAAGTAATAAAGGACTGTGCAGATAGCCCACACATGAGCACAACTCAGTTCAAAGAAGAGGTTGCTGCAGTGCCACCGGTGGGATTCCATGCTCTGGTGATGAGTGAATTATTTAAAATAACTTGCAGTCATTACGTCTGTGGCTTTTTCCAAGGGCCTGGTGAAATGGGCAGGCCTGAAGGTGAAGGTGCACCTTTCATCAGAACCTGACCCCCGCACTGCTGAATCTTGGGACATTTTCTGTTGTTTCAACCTAGGCACTGGGGCAGTGGTGTCAGTGATGGGCAAGGGGCTAGGGCGCTGTCAGCCGAATCATGAGCCCAGGGTTGGTAACTGGGCCTGTCTGTCCACCTCTGACACCAAAGTCCAACGCATCATTTGAGTGTGTGCATGTAAGAGCACCCCGTCACAGCGTTCAGATTCTCAAAAGGGTCCAAGGATCTCACGGAGGCTAAGCCACACGTCCTCGCTGCTGGGTGTTAGTAGTAAGAGGAGGGGTGCTTCTGTTTGGTTTTGGTGGGCAGCTGGATTCTTGGTGGGGACTGAGATGCCAGGGGCTAAATCAGTGCCCACCCTGCTGCCCACACCCCTTCCCAACCATCCTGCTCTGCGTGAGGGAGCTCCAGCATGGTTGTGGACAGCAGGCACGGGAAGACCTGTCACAGTCAGGGTGGGGGGTGGGGGGTCCTGGGCCCCTCTGCACTGCACAGGGCATCGCCTCACTGTGTAGCCCCTCAGGGGCACTTCAGCTCTGTTGGGGGTGATTATGGTGCCACAGACCCCAGGAGCCGGGGTTGAAGAAGGAAACCAAGCCGAGGGTGGTGATGGTCGGCGGGGGTGGTGGTGGTGATGGTGTTCTTTGGAGAAACCAAATGTGCTTCCTGCCCAAGAGAAGACATCAGGAGGACAATCCCCCATGGTTGTAGGGGGCAACCCCTCCCTCACCGCAGACAAACCGCCCCTCTGTCTCACTGGCTTCCCACAAGAGGCTCACTTGAGATTGCTGGGCTTCTTGCTTGTGGTAGGCTTTAATTACATCAAAATGCAAATGGGCAGGGAAAGGGAAGAGCATCACCCTTACTCACTGAGGTTTTAATTACCAGCGTTTTTATTATCTTCTAACAGCAGCGAAAATGGCTGGAAGCCAGCCGGGAGCTAAGGAGGGGGACTGGGGAGCCTGGTATTCAGAATGTGGAGGTGGCTTCCTGCTGGGGCCAGTGGGGAAACCCAGCATTAAATAGCTGCAGGAAATCCTTGTCTACCCCTCCACACCAAGGCTCCTGCCTCTGTGAGGAGCAGGAGGCACCCTCTGCCCTGCAGTCGCGGGGATCACATGGCTCTGAGAGGTGCTGCGGTGACCTTGTTATAATTTCCTTTGACACAAACGTAGCCCAGATGTGAGCTAGGCAAAAACATATGGGAAAGGCTTCAGGGTTCACAGTCACATTGCATGCCCCTCTCCACATTTAGGGGGCATACTGGGAGAAAGGCTAACTCGGAAATGCACAACAGGAGAGAGCACGCTGGTTCTGCCTCTCTGTTATCCACACTGGTGGGGATGGTGGTCGGGGTGGTGTTGAGTGCGTATCAGGGTTGGGGTTAGGATAACTTTGGATTTCCTTTAAAAATGCATCATCAGTCTTGCTGTCAGTGATTGTTTGGGGATGAGATTTACTGCTATTAATCCTGTTTGCCTCCAGTTGACAGTCCAGCGAGTTTGCTTTCTCTGATCCCATTCAGAGTATTTGGCATTCCTCCCCAGTGAGGGAGCACTGGCTGCGACGAATCCGATCGACACGGCGTGACCCACAGTTGATTCTGGAGCTCACCGTTAGGCAGGGAAGGTGGCCCTGGTGCTCTGCAGAAAGGAAGGGGTGAGGGGGGCAGACCTGGGAAACTTCATGGAGGAAGAAGGCTAAGAGATGATCACGTACAAGCAGGACTGTGCCCATGACAGGAACCACTGGGCAGAGTCACACAGGGCTTGTGGCTCAGAGCAAGGTGATTCAGTTTCCTATGTCCCCAGCCATGAAAGAAGAACAAGGCAGTGGGAAGTTGAGAAAGAAGTAGTTTAGCAGGAAGCCTCATGCAATCTTTGATGCCGCAAAGGAGACCTTGGCTCACCAACTGAGGCCGAGCTGGCCACTGAGCCATGCGGGCCCTGTATGGAGACCTGTCTGAAAGCTTGCTTCTCCCAAAGCTCCGAACTCCAGCTAAGCTCCCAGCGCAGGTGACCAAAGTCCTGAAGGGCATGGGGAACATGCAAATGAGGAATATTCCCCCTCCTGGGCATAGAACCATCTGGGATGGGCCCAGACCCTGGCCCGTCCCTGGGCCTCCTGACTCAAGAATTCAGTCTAAGCTGAAATGGACCCGAGAGGAGAGGAAGAGCTACCAGTGCTAATGGGGCCCAGTCTGTGTGTCAGCATGAACGAAAAAGATACACCGGTGACTGCTGGAATTTTTGATCTCCTCCAGGAGTTGTCTGAATAAAAGCAGGTCCTGGCTCCTTGACACCTGCGAAAAGAGTGGTTGGCAAGGTGTGTTTGAAAATTTGCAGCAGATATAGAAGTAGATGGTCTATATTTGCTGCATAGGGTGCTACAATTTTGTCATATGTTTGAGATGCAGAACTCCAAGTTTTTATCGTATTCACCACCCTGTTAAGAGAGTCTTAGCTACATTGTAAGAATCTCAGGGGCAGGTGTTTGGTGCTGCAGGTGAGACGCTGCTCGGGACACCTGCATCTCGTATTGGAGTTTGTGGGTTTATGTCTCGCTCTGCTTCCTGTTGGCACACACCCTGGGAGGCAGCAGGTGAAGGCTCAAGTACTTGGGTCTCTGCCACCTACCCAGGAGACCTGGGTTGCTTTCTAGGGCTTTCTGTTTCAGCCTGGCCCAGCCCCAGGGGTTTCAGGCATCTGGGCAGTGATCCAGCAGGTGGAAGATTTCCCTTCCTCTGTCTCTCTGTGTCTCTCTGCCTTTCAAATAAATTAGACTGAAATGTAGAAAATAACCATTATAGGCCGGAGCCGTGGCTCACTAGGCTAATCCTCCACCTTGCGGCGCCGGCACACCGGGTTCTAGTCCCGGTCGGGGCACCGGATTCTGTCCCGGTTGCCCCTCTTCCAGGCCAGCTCTCTGCTGTGGCCAGGGAGTGCAGTGGAGGATGGCCCAAGTGCTTGGGCCCTGCACCCCATGGGAGACCAGGATAAGTACCTGGCTCCTGCCATTGGATCAGCGCAGTATGCCGGCTGCAGCGTGCTGGCCGCGGCGACCTTTCTCTCTGTCTCTCTCTCTCTCACTGTCCACTCTGCCTGTCAAAAAAAAAAAAAAAAAAAAGAAAATAACCATTATAAAAAAGAATCTTAGTCATCCCTTTCCTGACCATCTGTACAAGAAGTCTTCAGAAAGTTCATGGAAAATGTATGTTATGCAAAAACTGTGCTTGGATTTCAACATTTTCTTGTACCCAAATAAACTTACTTTTAATTCTATTTTGAACAAACTTTTTGAAGTACCCTCATACAGGCTTTGTAAAAATGTCCGTAAAACAAAAGCCTGATAATCTCTTGGTGTATATCTTTTTAATAAAGATTTCTTTATTTCTTTGAAAGACAGAGTTACAGAGAGAGGGAGAGAGAGAAGGGAATCTTCCATTCACTGGTTCACTCTCCAAATGGCCACTATAGCTGGTGCTGGGCCAGGCTGAAACCAGGAGCCTGGAACTCCATCCAGGTCTCCCACGCAGGTGGCAGAGGCCCAAGCATTTAGAGCACCTTCCACTGCTTTCCCAGGGAGCTGGATCGGAAGTGGGGCAACCGGGGCACGAACTGGAGCCCTTATTAGATGCCGGCGTTGCTGGAGGCATCTTAACCCACTGTGGGGCAACGGCGGCCCCTTGAGCTTCTGGATGTAACACAGTTGTTCAGTTGTTTCCAGGCTTTCCAGACACCTATGATGGACGTTCACAGTCCCAGGACAGCAGCTCAAGGTATGCATCAGCCCTGCAAAGTTCTGTTCATGTTGTCTTTATTGGGACTTTCATTTCACAGGAACATGGCGTACAGCTCCCTGGTTGCTGGGGCCTAAGGGATCACCCATTCTGGGGGCTGGAAAGCTCTGGAAGTCAGTACCCAGACCCAGTGGCACCGGGGTGGGTGGGTGGGGACCTGGTACATTCAGTGTTGGACAGATATGGACAAAAGCCAGGGAAGTGTCGTGCGGCCTGGTTGGGGTGTTTCATTAGGGCACGTCGCAGGCCCAAATGTCCCAGGCTGAGCGATGCAGTTAGGAATGGGCCACAGTGCCTGGGTCCCCACTGGAGGCCAGTGGTCTTGCACTGCTGTCCGGATGAAAGGGGACAAGAGGGGAATTCAGGAGTCCATGGGTACTGGAACCCACACGGCAGTATCTCCAGGTGCTCCTCGGGGAAGAAGATGAACTGCTGACCTTGAGGGGTGTGGGGTGAGTGTGGTGACTTGCTTGTGGGTGGGTCCTTCAGGAGCGGGTGACCACGGTGGCTGCTTGTCGCTCCCCCTCTTCATGGAGGAACGACACAGGACCCTGCCTGGGCTTCATATCCGAGTCACGGCACCATTATGTCGCTCCCTGTCTTCGTGGAGGAACGACACAGGACCCTGTGCTGTTCTTTTGTCTGCTCGGCCCTCCCCGGGTTTGCTGCTGGTTCTTCCCGGGTTGGCTACTGTCCCTTCCACCTCCGTGGAAGGGCGGTTCCCCCTGCCACATTCCCCACTTCCGCCGGGGAGCGGCACACCACCGGCCGGCTCTCTCGGGGGCTGCACAGGTGTTCCCCTTAGATGTTCCTGGTGCATGTTGTCTCTCTCCTCTTTTATAGTCCTCTTCCACCAATCCCAACTCGGCTGCCCACACGCCGAGTACGCTGCTCTCCTCCAATCAGGAGCAAGTCCTACAGTTTATTGGTTGAACTGGAGGCAGCTGCGCAGAAGCTGTTTCTCCCCTCTCAGCGCCATATTGTGGGAGAGCAGATGCATAGAGTAAGTCTTAATTCCAGTAACCCAGTCCAGTCCGGGTTGCTCCCCACAGCTGCTGGAGGTAGAGAGGGGACAGGCCCCTCCTGCCAAGAATTCAAGCCACAGCCGCGGGATGTGCCCACTCCCGCCTGTGCTGCCTCCTCTGGCTTGCACATGTTTTCAGAAAGTTTCTGGGTTGGAACTTAATCCCCCGCCCCACTGAATGCCTTACTGTGACTCTTAGGGGAGTGGCTTTGTTATGAAAGTGAGCTCTCTCCAATGCACTTGCTCTGTCCCGCTGCGTGATGTCCTCCCTGGTGACCAGGCCACGTTCCTGGACATCCCAGTCTCCAGAGCCAGGGGCTAAACAAACCTCCACCCTTCATGAATTAGCCAGCCTGTGGTAATGGGTCACAGCAACACAGAACAGACTGAGACATAACCAGGCCCCAGCGGGTGGCTCAACTAAAGGAATACTGCACACTCAGTGGAGACAGGATGTGATTTAGTTAACTCGGAACCTGCTGCAGACAAGAATGTTACCCCCGACCCACTCACAATGGGACAGCCCAGTTTGGTTATCAGAGGGCCTCTGGGGTGTGGAGACTGGCAGTGGATCGTGACAGGCTCAATGCCAAGATTCTACCTGCTGTGCAAGATACTGTCACCGTCATTGAAACAGTGGCACCCCACCCTGGAGCTGGGGACATTGACAATGAGCTGACTAGACCTGGTCGGGCCTCAGCCCTGTTGAAGTACAGGGCCCAGCACATCAGGTGCACCCTCTGGATGTCCCTTGGGTGGGAAGCCAAAGAAGCACCCCAGGTACAATCAGGCCAAATGCTGGGCCTTGGGACACTAGTAGGATGAGGCCCGGCAGGTGGTGGACCTCTGACAGTGGAGACAGCGTGTACGTACCTGGCACTCCTTAGTCCTTCTTGGTCAGTGTGTCCTGCAAAGCCACCGCCTTTGAAAGTGGCCCTGTGCAGCAGCAGGGCTCGGAAGCCACTCTGAGCCAGAGCACATGCACTGCCCTTGAACCTGTATAGCAGGCTGCTCCACAGACTGGCAGGAGCCCCAAACCTCTTGGTGTCTAACTTCTTCCCAGTCTCCCATGCAGGTGCAGGGGAAGAGCAGCCAGGACACGAACTGGCACCCTATGGGACGCCAGCACCACAGGCTGAGGCTTAACCTGCTGTGCCACAGCACCCCCCCCCACCCCGCGCGCCCAGGGGTCTTTGACTGATGTCTCTGGTAACAGGAAACGGCCAATGGGGTGGTCTGTCTGCAGAACAGCTAGGGTTTGGTTTTCGGTTATCCTGCTGTAGCTGGGGCAACCTCTCGGGAGCTGTAGAGACTATGGGAGACATCCAGGGCAGGCTCACCTTCTTGGTTACAACAGCAGGGCCCTGGAAGGGGTTTTTCTTTGACCTCTTCAGCAACGTCTCCCCTAGGTGGCTGGGATCCTGGACGCTGGGGGGCCTGGCCATCCTCTTGTGGTGGCGGGTCCTCCTGGGTCTCGTGATCAGAATTCCAGCAGTGGTGCACAGTGTGGCACCGAGGTTGTCTCAGTCAAGGTGTCTCATGGATCTGAGAAGCAAACCTCTGCCTCCAGCTCTAGCTGGCTTTGCTCAAGGGGTATCCGGGTTGTGGGTGGACTGCAGGAACAGACCCGCATGGCCTTGTCTGATGCCTGGAGTCAGCCATCTCCTGGGGTACAAGACCCATCCAGGATGTTTCTGGGGTCCCTGGGCCTCAGTGTGGCGTGGGGCACGGGCGGACGAGGCTCCGCTCGCCTCGGGCGGCTTCTCTGAGTCTTACGGGGCCTGGCTCACCGTGAGTCCCGGGCTTCGGTTGTCCATTGCTGCCCATCTGTGAGTGATAGAAGTCCTTCCCTTCAACCCGTGTGAGTTCGGCCTCACTGCACCCGGGGAAGCGGCAAAGGCAGGCAAGCAGAGCCCATGGAGCCTGCTTGGAGGGTGGCGATGCCCCTGGCCCAGCCGCCTCGCTCTCAGCCACTGGTAAGTAGCAGTGGGACAGGGAAGTGGGGGAAGGCATGGAGGTGCTGCTCTCCCCTTTCCTGAAAAGCAATCCTGGCCTCGGGGAGCAGCGCTGCACCCCAGAACAACTCAGGGAGAGGTCTCCCCTCCCCGCCTCCACCCTTGCTTCCTCCAGAGGAAAGGTCGTCAAGGTGACCGCCAGTGACCTTGCTGGGGACCTGGGGGCCCGCTCTGTGAGACAGCGAGGAGGGAGCTGTCTGCTGCCCTGGCACCCCGCCCCGCCCCCACCTGCTCAGACTGCAAGGTCAGGGAGGGCGGGGCTGCTTCTGCCAGACCTGACACCAGCCCCAGGAGGCTTGCCGCCTCCTCCGAGCCCACCCATGGCTCCTCTGTCTCTTTGATCTCTGACTGGGATCCCTGAGTCCCAGAGCCTTGTGCAGGTGACTCCACCCTCTGCCTCTTTCCTTGCCTACCTGGAGGTCATTCCCGTGTGGGAGACGGCAGCTCTAGAGAAGGCACTGGGTGAGGGAGGCACTCTCACGTCTGTTAACGCTTTACCCAGGGCCGGGCCCTGGGCCACTCGGGAGGGGAGGTGAACCGAGCTGGGGGCCCCACCTGCTGACACCTACCCGTGTGCTTCTCCCAGCTTTCTGGGCGTGATGAGAAGGTTCGTTTTGGTTGCTGTAAATACTTACATTTGGGGGGCTCTTTAAAATTTTAATACAGTTTTGGGGCCAGCGCTGTGGTGCAGTGGGTTAAAGCGATGTGTGCTGGTTCTAGTCCTAGCGCTCCACTTCTGTATTTGCGAACTGTATTTGCAGCAAAACTGAGGCCCACAGACTTCCTTCCGTCTTCTGTTTTTCTTAAACTTAGCTCTCAGATATAAGGGAGAACGTGATATTTGTCTTTCTGTGTCTGGTTTGTTTCACTCTACATAACTTCGTTTAGTTCAACGACTGTGCTGCAAATTATAGAATTTATTCTTTTTTATAGCTGAATAATATTCTATTGTATTTACCACATCTTTAAAATTCCTTCCTTCCTTCCTTCCTTCCTTCCTTCCTTCCTTCCTTCCTTCCTTCCTTCCTTCCTTCCTTCCTTCCTCTCTCTCTCTCGTTCGTTCATTCGTTTCTGAGTTCTTTCATCTGCTGGTTCACTCCCCAGATGGCTACAATGACAGGGACTGAGCCAGGCCAAAGCCAGGAGCCAGGAGCTTCTTCTGGGTCTCCCTACTTTCCCAGGTGCATTAGCAGGGAGCTGGATAGGAATTGGAGCATCTGGGACTCCAACTGGTGCCCATGGGAGATGCTGGCATGGCAGGTGGTGGCTTTATCTGCTATGCCCCGACACTGGCCCCAACATTGTCTTTATCCTCTCATCTGACGGTGGACATTTTGGTTGATTCTATATTTTGGGCTATTGTGAACAGTGTTGCTATAAGCACGGGGGAGCAGGTGTCTCTTTGATACAATGAGTTCATGACTTTGACTTTCGAGTATACACCCAGTCGTTTGATTGCTGGATTATAGGGCATGCTTATCTCTAGCTTTTAAAGAAATCTCCATCCTGTTTTCCACAGTGGCTGCACTGACTTCCACTCCCAGCAACAGTGTGCAAGAGTCCCCCTTACTCCACACCATGCAGCATCTGTGGTTCTTCTGTCTTGGACAGGAGCCATCCTGACAGGCGTGGTTGTGGTTTTGATTTGCATTTCCCAGATGACTAGTGATGCGGAGCGGTTTTACTTGCTGACGATCCGTATTTCTTCTTCTAAGAACTGTGTAGTCATGCCCTTTGTCCATGTCTTACCTGGATTGATTGTTTCTTTGCTGTTGAGCCTTTTTGAGCCGCCAATGTATTCTGGATATTGATGCTTGGTCGGATAAGCGGCTTGCAAGTTTTTTCCTTGTTGTGTCAGACTTCTCTTTGTGCTTTTGATTGTTTCCTTCTGGCACAGCTTTTGAAGGCAGATGGATTGAAGTCTGGCAGTAGGAAGTTACCACGCCTCTCTAAACTCACTTTCTTCTGAGGGCAGCTCTGAGGATTCAGCGAGGGTCAGCGCAAGGCAGTGTCTGGCGGGTTGTGAGCGCCCAATTTCTCTTTGCTGTCAAAGAATCAAAAACTTCATTCTTCAGAACAACTCTAGAGCTACAGAAAAGGTGAAGGATAGTACAGTTCCTGGGTGCCGCACACAGTTTTCTCGTGTTAATATTTCAATTTATTCCCAGATTTATTTATTTCTTTGAAAGGTAGCATTACAGCGAGAGGAAGACAGAGACTGAGAGAGGAGAGAGAGAGAGGAGAGAGGGAGAGAGAGAGAGATTGATTTTCCATCTGCTGGTCCACTTTCCAGATGAGTGAACTGCCAGGCGTGGGCCAGGAGGAAGCCAGGAGCCAGGAGCTTCATCCCACATGGGATGCCAGCATCCCAGGCAGCTGCTTAATCTACTGAGCCACACTGCTGGCCCCAATTATTAACGTTTTTTTTGAAGGTTATTGCATGAGGTTTGTGGAAAGTGCAATTAAAAAGTAAGTATATTTTAGTGCAAAAAAGTTTTGAAATGCATGCATACAAGAGATTTTCAAAAAGTTCATGAGGGGCCCGGTGCTGTGGTGTAGAGGGTAAAGCTGCTGCCTGCACTGCCGGCATCCCATTTGGACGCTGGTTCTCTGGCTGTTCTTCTTCTTCTTCTTTTTTAAAAAATATTTTATTTATTTAATTGAGAGGTAGAGTTACAGACAGTGAGAGGGAGAGAGAGAGAAGGTCTTCCATCCGATGGTTCACTCCCCAAATGTCCGCAATGGCTGAGCTACACCGATCCGAAGCCAGGAATCAGGTGCTTCTTCCCAGTCTCCAATGCGGGTGCAGGGGCCCAAGGACTTGAGCCATCCTCCACTGCCTTCCCAGGCCACAGCAGAGAGCTGGATTGGAAGAGACAGCTGGAACTAGAACTGGCACCCACCTGGGATGCCATCACTGCAGGCGGAGGATTAACCTACTGCCAGCCCCGATGCTCCTCTTCCAATCCAGCTCTCTGCTGAGGCCTGGGAAAGCAGTGCAAGAAGGCTCAAGTCCTTGGGCCCCTGCGCCCATGTGGGAGACCTGGAGGAAGCTCCTGGCTCCTGGCTTTGGATCAGCACAGCTCCAGCCGTGGTGGCCATCTGGGGAGTGAACCAGTAGATGGAAGACTCTCTCTCTGCCTCTCTGTACTCTGCCTTTCAAATAAGTAAATAAACCTTTAAAAAAATTTCATGAAAATATAAATCACTTGAAATCTATTGGGGGCTGGTGTTGTAGAGTGGGTAAGATCATAGCCTGTGACGCCTTCATCCTGTATGGGCTCTGGTTCTTGTCCCAGCTGCTCTACTTCCAATTAATTCTCTGTTAATGTGCCTGGAAAGGTAGCAGAAGGTGCCCCAAGTATTTGGGCCCTGTACCCACATGGGAGACCTGGAAGAAGCTCCCAGCCCCTGATTTCAGCCTGGCCCAGCTCTGGCCTTTGTGGCCATATAGGGAGTGAACCAATGGATGGAAGACCTCTCTCTCTATCACTCCTTCTCTCTCTGTTACACTGACATTCAAATAAATAAATAAATCTTAAAAAAATAAAAAGAGTGAAAAAATTATGCACAGTGTTCATGTTTCTTTGCACCAAGATAAACTTATGTTTGAATTCCATTTTCCATGAACTTTTGGAAGTACCGTGATATTAGTATGGTGCAGTTGTTGGAATTAATGAACTGCTGCTGATGTATTTTTATTAACTAAAGCCCATATTTTATTCAGATTTCCTCATCTTTTAACTAATGTTCTGTTTCCTATATATTATATAGCAGTCATTCAGCAAACGCCTCACCCCATCTCCCTTTCCAGGCAGGAACCCTCAGGCTGTGAAACTTGTTCTTTCAGTCATTTTCCCTCCAGGAAGCAGGAAGCTAAACCTGAAGCCTGGGTCCCAGGGCAGGGCTGAGAACTAGGCAGCCCAAGGGTGGGTGTGTGGGATGGGTGGATGGAGGCTTCGTCTGAGGCTGAGCGGGGTAAGCTCCTAGGTGGCTGCAATCTGAGCTGTTCCTGTTGCAGTCCAACCACAGGTTATAGCTTTTCTTGGGCAACAGAGCATCGTCCAGCAAATTGCTTCAAGATGAATCAGAGAGATTGCTTCACCCCGGGGCAGGGGTAATGCTTGGATGGTCTTATAAAAACTTGCCTGGCCTTTCACAGAGCAGGCTTCTGCTCATAGCTCCGCACTTCTGCCCACTGAGCGGTGAGTGCCCTTTCCTTGGCTGGGTCCTCATGTGGTCCACAGGATGGTGGGTGGGTGCAGGTGGCTACTTTGTGCACATGGGGTGTTGGGGCCACAACCCTCTGAGTGCCTGAACTCTGCATTCTGGACCCCAGCAGATCAGTTAGCTGGGCTAGGTAGTCCCAGCCCTGGGATGTAGGGATGGCTTGGTGGGGGTGGCGTGGTGTGCATCTGTGAGGATGCTGTGGCCGCATCACCATCAGCTGGGGAAGGTGACTAGTCTGACGAACAGCACATCTTCTCAGGTGAGCCTGAGCATGTGATACCCTCCAACCTATCCTCCCTGGTGGAAGAGGTAGAGTAGGGCACCAGGAGCAGCTCAGGGGGATGGTTCCCGGCTCTAGAGAGGATTGCATGTTCTACGTTTCCCCATCCTCGCCATAAATGACAATTTATGGATCAAACACAGAGCCCAGAGACCTGGAGCCGATTTGGAGGACATTCTGCTTTCTGTAAACCCTAGGTGGGGAAAGAGAGGGAGAACGGGTGTTGAGGGGCTGGGGGAGAAGAGCTGCTAGCCCTCCCTTGTCTCCAGAAAGTTCCCGTGAGGCTGGGACAATGACCAAGCTGGAAGACCACCTGGAGGGGATCATCAACATCTTCCACCAGTACTCAGTGCGCACGGGGCATTATGACACCCTGTCCAAGTGCGAGCTGAAGAAGCTGATCACCACGGAACTCGTGAACACCATCAAGGTGGGTGGGTGGCGCCCTCCCCACGGCAGTCAGGCCCCCGCTCCGCACAGAGGGGTGCGGCAGCCCTGAAACAAGAGGCAGGCAAGCACTGTGGTGGCAT
Organism: Oryctolagus cuniculus; assembly: GCF_051225735.1. Lineage (NCBI taxonomy): Eukaryota > Metazoa > Chordata > Mammalia > Lagomorpha > Leporidae > Oryctolagus > Oryctolagus cuniculus. The sequence continues at coordinate 45,428,415 of NC_142873.1, forward strand.
CAGGTCCAGTCTGAGCCCTCAGGGATGCTCTTCCCATCTCTGGGACAGGGCTTCTGCCTTCTTCTTCCAGTAACTCACTTTTAAAAAAAATTTTTTTAAATATTTATTTTATTTATTTGAAAGACAGAGTTCCAGAGAGAGGTAGAGACAGAGAGAGGTCTTCCATCCAATGGTTCACTTTCCAGATGGCCGCAATGGCCGGAGCTGCACCAATCCGAAGCCAGGAGCCAGGTGCTTCTTCCCAGTCTCCCATGCAGGTGCAGGGGGCCCAAGTGGGGCCCAAGTCCTTGGGCCATCTTCCACTGCTTTCCCAGGCCATAGCAGAGAGCTGGATAGGAAGAGGAGCAGCCGAATCTTCAACCAGCGCCCATGTGGGATGCTGGTGCTTCAGGCCAGGGCTTTAACCTGCTGCGCCACAGTGCCGGCCCCTCATGTAACTCACTTTATCACATCAAGTTCTCCTCCATAGAGAGAAGCAGGGAAGGGGAGAGGCTGGATGAGGGAAGTCCCAGGGTGACTTCCAGTCAGATCCTGTGGGATTCCAGGATGATCCGTGATTTTTACCTCCTCTGTTTGGTTGCATTGGGTTCTCCGACTGGGTGTTGGCTGCACTAGTGCTCCGGGCCTCTCTGGGCTGAGCTCTGAGAGGTGGGAGGTCAGAGAAAGGTGGGGCAGGGGTTGGAAGAGTCTTTGTTGGCACTCTGAGCTCATGGTCTCTGCTGGGTCTTTCCCCTAGAACACCAAAGATCAAGCTACTGTTGACAGAATATTCAGAGATCTGGATGAAGATGGAGACCATCAGGTTGACTTCAAGGAGTTCCTGTCCCTGCTGGCCTCTGTGCTGGTGACTGCTCATGAGAACATCCACAAAGAGTAGCAAGCGCTCTGAGTGATGTCCCCAAGGGGCCTTTACTTCCCATCAAAGCCCAGCCTTGCCCGAGGGAGTAGGTGAATAAAAGTACTCATGAAAGCTTTCTCATGGTGTCTGGGCAGTTTTTTCTTTTCCATGTCTGTGGTCCCCACGTCACCCCTGCCGTCCCAACAACTTCCTTTAGAGCCTTCAGAAACCTGCTCCGTGTGTTCACCAAACACTTAAGGACGTCAGCTACTCGTTCATTCATTCATTCAGAAATGTTCGCTGGACCGCTGTGACAGCCAGACAGAGACCCAGGACACCAGTCCACATCCTCCTAGAGGTTACCGTCTACTGGGGAGGGGTAGAAAATAGTGCACAACCCCCAACACTTTACTGCATGATGCACTGGTAGGTTCTGATAAGTGACAGGAAGAAACTCCGGTCGGGACGTCGGGCTGTTGTGGGAGGGGAAGGAGAGGGTATTGCTTCTTAAGGGATGATCATGCAAACAGAGAACTCGGTGTGGGTCTTGCATCAGAGAGGATGAGCACTCAAGCAGAGGACTGGGAAAGAAATGAAAGACTGTGGTGCAGCTATCTGGAGACCAAGAGGCCCTGGCTGAGAGAGACCAAGGACCTGGGGTGGGCACAGGCTTGTGCACAAAAGCCAGTGTGCCTGGAGGCCAGGAACTGAGATGGGAGACCCAGAGCTGCCAGCGGGGGCTTACAGACTGAGGGAGGACTCGGCTTCAACCCGTGCTTGCTGAGAGCCCCTGGGGGATTCTGAGCCGAGGAGGAGCAAAGCGATTGCACTGATGCTTCCAAAGATCCGCCCTGGCCGCCTTTGTGGAGAGCCGATTGCAGGGAGGCAGGAGCGGAAGTGGGGAGACCAGCTAAATGCACAACCCAGAGTGGTGCCGTCCATCATAATATAACACGGACCACATAACCCATTTCAGATTTACCAGTTCCCATGTTAAAAAGAGTGAACGGGGAAATTAATTTTAATAATGTGCTTTATTAATCCAATAGACACAAAGAGTTATCACTTCAATGGTATGAAATTATTGTTGAGATATTTTGCATTATTTTGTTATAAATCTTTGCAATCCAAGGTGCATTTGACATTGCCAGTGCCTCTCATGCACATGTGTCTCACAGTACGGCCACATTTCAAGGGCTCACTAGTTCTGTGCAGGCAGCTCTTGGCCAACCTACCAGATGCTCTTGCCCTAAGTCAGTTGAGAGCAGAGGCAGGGCTGGCCTGGGCGGAGGTGACCGTGGTGGTAAGGGGCGGTCAATTTCTGAAGACAGTCTGAGGGTGGGACGTGAAAGATCAGGGACTACTTTACATCTGTTCCCCTGGGACCTTGGGCAGGGTGCTGGTGACACAGTGGTCAAAGACCAAGCCCTTGCCTTGAGATGCTCAGCTCTGGTGAGCAGACCCCCGTGCTGTGCCTTGTGTGTTTTAGCAGAAGGAAGCACAGGTGCTGAGAGAGGATCAGAGGGTGGCCCCACTTCGTGGGTTGGCTGAGGGCAGGTGGGCTCCCGAGGGAGCAGACGCTCAGTCACGGTTTTGAGGCAGAAGGTTGAGAGTGAGAAAGTGATGCAGACTTTTGGCACGGGACAGTAAAGAGCACTTTGTTTGGATCTCTCAGTGCATGGGGGTGGGTGGGAGGGCCTGTGGAGAACAAGGGAGAAGGGACTGGGGAGAGAGTGCCACCGCTCTGTCTGAGCAGGGGCGGGTAAGGAGGGCCGAGCTGACCAGAACCTGTGTTCCCCCAGGGGCACTCGCATTGGAGTTCCTCTTCCCCACTCTGGACTGCATCATGGTTGCTGCCTGAGCACCCATCACCACATGACCAGGCTGGTGGGAGCAGGTCCTTATCATTGTGCACGGGGTAGGTGTTTCTGGGGCTTACGTGTTCGTGTCCCCTCCAACGTCCACGTGGAAACTTTAGCCCCGGGGCAACACACGGAGAGGTGAGGCCGTCAGGAGGTGATTGGGCCAGGAGAGCTGCACCCAGCCTCATGGAAGGATTTTTACCTTCGGAAAGGGCTGTGGGCCAGGGCTGCCCCCTGTCCCTCTGTCCTGCAAGGGGGCAGTGTGCGTTCTGTCTGGAGGACACAGCCACCTTGGAAGCCGAGAGCGGGTCCTCCCTGGGCACCGACCAGCTGCCACCTTGTCCTTCACTTCTGGCCTCCAGAAAGGGCAGAAGTACATTCGTACCATTTATAAACTGCCCCGTCTGTGGTGTTTCGTTATGGAGCACAAATGACCTCAGAGAGTATTTCAGTGAATGGTGGGAGTGTGGAAGTCAGCAAGGCTGCTGGTTTCTTCCCCGGGGAAGACAGAGGAGTGTGAGCTCAGAGGGCAGGACTCTCTCCCCGGGGGTGGGGTAGGTGCTGGGGTCCCTGTTCCCTCTGAGAAATGCGGCCTCTGGCTCCAGCAAACCCTCCAGTGGGGGTCCCCCGGCCCTTCCTTGGCACTAACAACAGAGTGCAAGGCCCGAATTTGAGAAAGAATTTAAGAGAGGTTAGGTAGCTTGGGACGGGCTTTGTGGGGCAGTGGCTGGCGCTGCCACCTGCCATGCCTGCGTCCCCGTCAGAGAGCTGCTTTGAGTGGCAGCTACTCTGCATTTGCTCCAGCTGCTAACACAGCTGGGAAGCAGCTGGTGATGGCTCAAGTCCTTGAGTTCCTGCCACCCACAGGGAGGCCCCAGGGGCAGTGTGTGTCTCCTGGCTTCAGCCTGGCAAGGCTCCAGCTTCTGGGGCCATCTGAGGAATCAACCAGTGGATGGAAAATCTCTCTCTCTCTCTCTCTTTCTGTATTTTTCTATCACGTTGGCTTCCAAAGAAATAGGTAAATAAACAAATAACTACATGTAGCTTTTTGGTAAAGATTTATTTATTTTATTTGAAAATCAGAGTTAGAGAGAGAAGGAGAGGTAGAGAGAGAGAGAGCGAGTGAGCAAGAGAGAAGTCTTCCATCTGCTGGTTCACTCCCCAGTTGGCCACAACGACCAGAGCTGAGCCCATCCGAAGCCAGGAACCAGGAGCTTCCTTCGGGTTTCCCATGTGGGTGCAGGGGCCCAAGGAGTTTGGCCATCTTCTACTGCTTTCTCAGACCATAGCAGAGAGCTGGATCAGAGGAGCAGCCGGGATTCAAACCTGCGTCCCTATGGGATGCTGGCACTGCAGGCGGCAGCTTTACCTGCTATGCCACAGCGCTGGCCCCACTACATGCTTCTTTTAAAAAAGAGAAGGATTAGGTGAGTTGCTAGCACTCATGTCTGACAGCTACAAAGGAAGGTGAGAGAGGAGCTTTCTCCTGGGTGTGGTGGGTTTGGCTCTCGGCTTATTTAGTGTGGAGAGGACGTGGAGGGAGCTGGGATTCAGGATGGAGCTGGTGTCCTGACCGCCCAGGCCTGAGCACATGGGAGGCGGTTTTTGGGTGCCTCCCCTGGGGGAGATGCTGTACCTGTGAGCCGTGGGTCTGGGTGAGCAAAGCCGAGGCAGGAGATGAATGTGGATAGTGTGAGGCCGAAGATGGGGGCCAAGTGGGTTTGGCTGGAGCAAAGGGGTCTTGGGGTGGCCTAAACCTAGATGGCACCTGTCACCGAGTGTGGATGAGAAAGAGGAAGCGCTCACTCACTGAGTGACCTTGTGCAAATTCCTTTGTGTCTCTGGGCATGTGTTTCCCTCAGTTTTGAAGAATGCAAAGGAACTTAAAAGTTTGTTTTGATGGGGCGGGTGTTGTGGCATAGCAGGTAAAAGCTGCCGCCTGCAGTGCCGGCATCCCATTGGGCGCCGGTTCGAGGCCCGGCTGCTCTTCTTCTGATCCAGCTCTCTGCTATTGCCTGGGAAAGTGGTGGAGGATGGCCCAAGTGCTTGGGCCCCTGCACCCACGTGGGAGACTCGGAAGAATCTCCTGGCTGCTGGCTTTGAATTGGCACATCTCTGGCCGTTGTGGCCAACTGGGTGTGAACCAACAGATGGAGGACCTCTCTCTTTCTCTCTGTCTCTCCTTCTTTCTCTGTCTATCTGTGTAACTCTGATTTCCAAATAAATAAATAAATAATGTATTTTTTAAATCTTGTTTTGGAGGGTTTTGAACTAGGTGAAACTAGGTGAACACTCAGGGGTCTGAGGATTGATGTTTCTGGTTTCAGTTTTAATTTGCCAGTTACTAATTGTGGAACCTTGTACAAGTTACTTAAAGTCATTTTTTTTAGGAAGATTTATTTACTTATTTGAAAGGCAGAGTTACAGAGAGGGAGAGGCAGAGACAGAGAGAGAGGGGGAGAGAGAGAGAGAGAGAGAGAGAGAGAGGTCTTCCATTTGCTGGTTCACTCCCCAAATGGCTGCAATGGGCAGAGCTGCACCAATCCAAAGCCAGGAGCCAAGAGCTTCCTCCAGGTCTCCCACATGGGTGCAGGGGCCTAAGGACCTGGGCCATCTTCTACTGCTTTCCCAGGCCATAGCAGAGAGCTGGATTGGAAGTGGAGCAGCTGGGACTCCAACCAGTGCCCATATGGGATGCCAGCACTGCAAGCAAGAGCTTTAACCTGTTGTGCCACAGCGCTGGTCCCTTAAAATCTCGAAACCTCAGTTTTCCCATCAACGTGTGTGAATAACAAAGCAGCCCTCTCCCAGAGTTGGTGGAAGATTAGACAATCTCATCACCTGTGGAAAGCGCTGGGCTCAGCCCCCGAGGCAGAGGAAGCACTCAGTGGGTTTTGGCAATAACAGGAAGAGAATTTACAGAAGAGGTGGTTGTTGTAACTGACCTGTTCTCTGCCACTGCCACAACAGGTAATGGTGGCCTTAAAATGAAGGCACACAGGTTGATTTTAGAGGTGGCTGGTTGACATTGACAGTTTGAGATGAGTGACCAAAAGTAGTTGTGCCAAATCTTTCTCCAAGGGTCTTGAAACTACACCAAGCTGTGGTTCTGCTAGCTGGTCTCTTCCTTGATGCCCTCACATATATCTGAGACCACTTCTGGTACAAGGATACTTGAAAGAGTTTGTGGAAAAATGGAAATAAAAGATAAGTGTAGGCATGGCCATTTGGCCTAGCAGTTAAGAGGCTGGCTAGGGCTCCCAAGTTCCATACTGGAGTGTCTGGGTTCAGTGCCTGGCTCTATTCCTGGCTCCAGCTTCCTGCTAATGCACACGCCAGGAGGCGGTGGGTGAAGGCTCAGGAGACCCGGTCCCTGCCACCCATGCGGGAGACCTGCACTGAGTTCCAGCTGGGGGCCGGCACAGGTGTCTGAGGAGTGAGCCAGCAGATGGGACCTTTCTCTTTTTGTCCTGCTCTCTTTCTCTCTGACTCTCAAATCAGAAACAAAATTTTCAAAAACACAAGTTTATTTTGGTGTAAAAATTTGAAATTCAGGCACAGTTTTTTCATAATATATATTTTCTTTGAATTTTATAATAAAAAAACCTATGCATGGATTTCAACATTTTTTTGCACAAAAATAGACTTATCTTTTAACTCCATTTCGCTTTGAACTTTTTTAAGTACCCTTATATATGTAGCAGCATCAGGATCTGTTGGAAACAACATCCAGCAAGAACGAAAGTCAGCCTATTTACTGTTGTGAAAACACACACCAGTGGTCAGAATAGCCCAAAAAGCCCACTGAACCACAGGCTGAACTTGAAACACAGTTGCAAAAATTTTGAGAGCTTCTAAACTTGATCAAAATCTATTAGCTTGAGGCATCTGCAGACAAGGAAGACAGCCCGCTGACTGGGCTCCCAGGAGCTTGGTTGGACTCCCAGCGTAGTGTACCTTCCTCTTGGCTCTGTGAGCCTAGGGGGCGCCTTCCCGTCTGCCCAGCTGTAACGTGCACCGTGCACCGTTAGGACCAGTGGTCTCCAGTGCGTTTGTGAAAACCCGGAGGCTAGCTCCCCTGACTGCAGCAGGTGTCACACGTGCTGTCAGAACCTCAGGCCTCAGAAGTGAGCCTCTGCCTAGCTCCGGAGCCCTGTTCTGCAGTCACTCTAGAACATTCTCTAGAGTGATCCCTGTGGTTGTCCAGCTTCTCTCTTGGCTCTTGCTCCTGCTATCCCAGCAAGGTCTTGTCTGTAGGGCCCTTCCCCTGCTTTGGTCACAGCCAGTGTTCTTGTCCAGCCTGCTGTAGGCACGGGGCTCTCTGGACCCTTCTGTAGCTACCTAGGCCCAATGCCCAAGCCACAGCCTAGGGGGCTCTCCTGCGCATATCTTGGTCTGCCAAGCGTAGACTATGGGTTTCTTGCAGCTCAGGGCTGACTTGCCTGTTCTGTTTTCAAGTCCCTCCTGGGACGGTGAGCTTGCTGAAACCATCTAGTAGAGGCACTATTGTATGCCCAGGGCTGCCAATGCCACTGTTTTGGGGTCTACATGTGTAATACCTTGCCCTTCAGGGGGACACTTGAGGGGCGCACACCACAAGTCACGGCACACCACCTGTGCCTCTGACCTGGGGGCCAGGAGCGGGGTCTGGAGTCTCCAGACCGGCTGCCCAAGCCCCTGATGTGAGAACTGCCAGATCCGTCATTTTGACTTAAACACCCAAGAAGCCTCCAAGCGAAAGAAAGCAAAGTGACGCTCTGACAATCTGGTTGGCCAGGACTCGTCTCCCAGGGCTTTTGGGGTCTGTTTCGGTATCTGACACGGAGCTGGGTGTGCAGAATGACAGCTCTCGGTCTATCCAAACACAGCTCAGGCATGCTAGGGCGTGAGCCCCAGGGAACCTCCTGCCACCTCCTCTCTGCCCTTGCCTCCACCTTGGGCCAAGCAGAGACGCAAAGCCTCACCCATGCTCCCAGGACAGCTATGTTTCTCTCTGGTAAACCTGTTTGTTGGATGCAGGGGTGGGAGACCTAACCTGTATTTGACACAAACGTCAGTCTCAATGAATTCTCTCTCTCTCTGTCTCTTTTTAAAAAGATTTATTTATTTATTTGAGAGGTAGAGTTACAGACAGAGAGAAGGAGAGATGGAAAGAGAGGTCTTCCCATCTGTTGGTTCATCCCCCAGATAGCTGCAACAGCTGGAGCTGGGCTGATCTGAAGCCAGGAGTCAGGAGCTTCTTCTAGGTCTCCCACATGGGTGCAGGCGCCCAAGGACTTGGACCATCTTTGACTGCTTTCCCAGGCCATTAGCAGAGAGCTGGATCAGAAGTGGAGCAGCCGGAACTAGAACCGGCGCCCACATTGGGTACCGGTGCCACAGAAGGCAGCTTTACCCACTATGCCACAGTGCTGGTCTTGCAGTAGCCTCCTCCTGGGTCCCCATGCCTCTGTTCCAGACCCACCCAATCCCTCCTTGCTGCAGCCAGGACGGCGTCCTCCAAACTCAAATCATATCAGCCACCTGCCCGATTAAAGCCCTCCTCCAAGCTCTCCCATGCCTTGGAAGGAAAGCCTCTGCAGAGACAGCGTCCTGTCATTCTGGCCTCATGTCCCTCACTCCCCGTTAAGGAGGCCTTGCTGCCTCACCGCGCGGCTCGAGACCGTGTCCTCCTCCTCTGAGGCCTGTGCAGACTCTCACCGGCGGACATGATCTAGGCGCTCTCTTCCTTGCTTTGCTCCTTGTCTGAGTCTCCTCTAGACGCAAGCTCCAAGGGAGCAGGGGCTTCACGTGGCTTGTGGACCCCGCCCCTGGAGCCAGGTCCTGTGTCCGCTTGCCGCTCACTCAGTATTTGCAGAATGAATGGATGACTGGCAAGCACTGGCTTCTTTGCAGAGAGTTTGTTTTCCAACCGAGGGAAGGAACAGCCGATGTGGGCTGTGGGGGAGATGCTCGTGGCCGTGCTGGGGAGTGCTGGCAGCACACGAGCCCCTTCGCAGAGTCCCGGAGGCCTCACGTGGGGCCAAGGCCACTCCCCAGACCTTGGCAATATTTTTAGGCCCGCATCATGCTCCCCTGCTGCTTTGTTGGGGCTCCGTACCCCGGGGCCTTCACTTGGCTGTGGGACACGGGGTGTTTGAAGGGGTTGTCCCTGGTTGGACACGACCCCTTGTGGATTCTCACAGGCAGCCCCCTCCCTGAAAGCCCCTCAGTGACCCAGGACTAACCTCACCACGGAGCACAGCGGGGAAGAAAGCAGCCAGGGAGGATGCAGACAAGGAAGAGAGAGGGCGAAAGGGGAGAAGAGGGGGCAGGGCACAGACTCAACATGTGGCAGGTGGCCCCTGGGCTGCAGGCAGGGATCCCTGCTCCGCCTGCTCTGCCACCACCCTTTAGGTCTTGGTGACAATCCCCCCCTCTCACTGGGCAGTCTGCATGCGACAAGGCTGCCTCTGCAGGCAGAAACGGCAGGGCTCTTAGAGAAAAGGGAAAAGGGAAAATTGGGGCCAGACGGAGGCTCTCCCTGATGCTTGTGTCTTGGGGGGTGTGGGTCCGCAGTCTGGCCAGAGTTCTAGGGGTACAGGATTTGTTTGAGGTGGGAGCCCAAGAGACAACAGGGCTTGGGCAACCAGGTGTTTCAGCCCTTCTGTGACTTTGGTAATCGGAATGTCAAAATTCGTGACACACAGCTTTCTAAAATACAAATTTAAGCAACTGCCGGGAGGGGGAAGGCTCAGAGGCTGGGCTCTGGATATGCTTCTGGGTAGGGCCTGCATCCGCATTGTGTAAAATTGCCTCACAGGCTGTAAAAGCTGAGGTCTTTCCTTCCCGCACAGTCTTGGCAAACACCACAGATTACAGCATCCTATTTACCCTACAGGGTGTGTGCACTGTACCTCCACTGGTTGAGATGGAGCCTGGGGGCTGGTTTCAGGTTCTTTTTTTAAAAGTTTTTTTTTTTTAAAGCATTTATTTATTTGAAAGAGAAAAGGAGAGACAGAGGAAAAGTTCTTTCATTCTCTGGCTCATTCCTCAAGTGGTAAAATTGGCCAGTGCTGGGCCGGGCTAAAGCCAGGAGCCAGGAGCTTTTTTTGGGTCTCCCACACGGGTGCAGGGGCCCAAGGACTTGGGCCATCTTCTTCTGCTTCTTCCAGGCGCATAAGCAGGGAGCTGTATCAGAAGTAGAGCAGTCAGGATTTGAACCGGTGCCCTATGGGATGAGGGTGCTACAGGAGGTGGCTTAACCTGCTGCTCCACAGCATTGGCCCCTGGTTTCAGGTTCTGAGTCAAGTTTGTTACTGCTGACCTTTCTTGCAGTCTCCAGGGCCTTTGTAGCAGCCCCCAGTAACTGTGTGCCTGTGGTCCCAGGTCCACCCAGGTCCGTTCCCTAAACACAGACGGCCTTGTATAAAACCCAGACACAATTGCGTCTGTCCCTCCTGAAGCCGCACCTGCTCTTCCCTCTGCCCCACTGGAAGCCGTGCAATCACCCGGCCTAGTGTCTGCCCACTCCCCTCTGTACCTCTCCCCTCTTCTCTGCTCACTCTTCTCACTCTCATGTCCACCCATGACCAGGTCTTTGCACAGGTGGTGGCCTTCATGCTTATTCACAGATGCTTCCCAGCCTTGACCCCACTCAGACCCTCAGACTTCCAGGAAAACGCCCAGCTGGAGGCGCTGTTCCCACCTCAAAGTCCCACCAAGCGTCCCGCCTCCCTGTCCTTTGCTCTTCCACCTTTGATTGGTTTGTGGATCTGTCTTGTCTCCCTTGTGGGCCTGAGAGCTCCTTGACAACAGGATGCAGCCGTTTCATCAGGGCAGCCCCTTGGAGCCCCACATGGTAATGCCAAGCATACAGCAAGTCTGAGGATTGTGACTGCTTGAGAGCATGACCGAACAGATGAGGGAGTGGGTAAGTGAATTCACTTCTCTCCCAGACTCACCTGGAGCACGTTCAGAGCAGTCAAGGGTGCAGCTCAGGCCAGCTTCGCTCCTTCCTCACCCGTCTCAGAAAGGTGTCTGGAAGCTCAGGGCCCAATGCTGATCCCAGGCTGGAGGGGAACTCCCTTTTGCAGCCCTTTGGGCAGGGGCAGTTATCTCCACCAGGCTGTCTCTAGTTCTTTAGTTACTAGGACGCTGGTGGAATCCTCTCCCCAGATTTATGCTTCCTGAGAAGACTCACTCCAGGGGCCGGCACTGTGGTGCAGTGGGTTAAAGCTGCCACCTGCAGTGCCGGTATCCCATATGGGCACCGGTTCGAGTCCTGGCTGCTTCTCTTCCAATACAGCTCTCTGCTATGGCCTGGGAAAGAAGTAGAAGATGGCCCAAGTCCTTGGGTCCCTGCACCCATGTGGGAGAACCGGAAGAAGCTCCTGGCTTTGGATTGGCACAGCTCTGGCCTTTGCAGCCATCTGGGGAGTGAACAGATGGAAGACCTCTCTCTCTGTCTCTACTGCTCTCTGTAACTCTGTCTTTCAAATAATAAATAAAATAAATCTTAAAAAAAAAAAAAGACTCACTCCAGCACTTCTTACTTGGAGTGGGAAACTTCACCTTGACATTGATATTGTTACTCTCTCTCAGGAAAGAAGCCAGCTCCCCTCTCCTCACCAGAGGCAGTGTTTTTTGGAATGAGAAGGGTTAAGTCACTGTGACTCTCTCTGATGAGCCATATTCAGAGAAAATCCCACAGAGCTCTGGGGAAGCGGCATTCTGCCAGACCTTCCCCAGGGGTTAGAAAAGTCTCCTCCACCCTGGCTGACTTAGCAGAGAGACGAGGCTAAAGGAAGAGTTCTTGGCACCTAGTAAGGCCTGTCTTCTCTGTTCAGTGGCTCTGCCTTCTGCCAGACTCCAGGTCGCCAGGCAGCTGGCACAGTCCTAAATGCTCAAAGCCACTCCACCTCCTACTCACCATACCTCCCTGAAGGGCCCCCCTTCTGCTCCAACCTCTGTCTTAAGCTCCCTAAGGCTCGAGGACCACCCTACCTTCATTTGTTCATCCCTAATGCTCACTGACAGCTTGTTCCATGCTGGGATCTGGGGATGTGGGAAAAAACCAGCCCTAAATCCTGCTCGGAGACAGACGGTCAGACGAGGAGCCAGCATTCAGTGTGTGAAGTGCAAGAGGAGAAGGCCCAGCGAGTCCGTGGGCCTGGAGGAGGGCAGGTGGCTGGGAATTCTGCATGGAATCAGTGACACTGGCTCTGAGCCTTGGTGGTCCCCAAGGGGTTTACCAAGGACATTGGAAGGCAAGGAGCGAGGCTGGAGGAAGCCTGTCTGTAATTCAGGGAGAGAATCCTGGAAAAGTGGACGGTGGACATGTGCGTGGAAGGATGAGGCATCCCATTTGTTCTGTGTCCTCCAAGGGGTGGGAGGGAGACTGGGGCCACGCCTGGCAGGCACAGGGAGGCAGGCTTTGGCTCAGGGTCGTGAAGAGCTCCCTAGGGGTCAATGCCAAAGGAAGAAGCTCTTCTCTCCTGGAGGAATTCAGGCAGGCAGGTCTGCTTCAACCACTTGGCATGGGTGTTGGGAGAACTACTCAAGGGTGGGTGTGGCAATGGTGGGATTACATTGGTAGTTTTGAAAAACAAATCTCTGTCTTCCATTTGAAACGTGCTGTGTGTGTGTGAGAATAACAGCAGAACTGGTCTGATTGAGCAAAGTGGAGGGAGGGCCTCTGCCTTCAGGGTTGCGGTTCTGTAGTGCTGGTCCAGAAGCCTTCCTTGTGTGTGTTTTCTCCCACCTCTCCTCCTAAGCCTTCCTTGTGTGTGTTTTCTCCCACCTCTCCTCCTTTCCCAGCATCTTCCCCTGACAAGGGCACGTGGAGCCCACGAGAAACTTCAGAACGCGCATACAGTCGTATGTGATGAGAGCCTGCTACATATCAACCTGCTCTAGGCATCCAACGTGAGGCAGAGGGCAAGACAGTGGACATCGCCCTCTCAGAGGCAGAGTCCCGACGGCATCTGTGGCACGTGGTGATATGCAGGGTGGGCGGAGGGGAGGCAGGGAGCCCCCACCTTCCCTACAGAAAGCTCTAGTCCTGCAAAGTTTGTAGCAGAACCCAGGCCTTCCAGCCCCAGTCCGCTGCTCTCTCTTTGCACCGAACTGCACTCAGCTGGGGATACGGGTGGGGGCTCCTCCCCGGATGCAGTCATGGAGCGGAAGGGCTGTTGGAACATGAGGGTCTGTAGCTGTGGGGTCCCCAGGGAGGCAGAGGCAGCCTGAGGAAAAGCTTTGAAACTCTGCACCCAGGCTCATGGCTTGGAACAGCACCGGAGCCCTTCAACCATAGAGGATGCCCCTGGGACCTTAGAACAAGAGGGTTGGGGACCTCCTCAGCCAGGCCGTGCAGGGGAAGAGCTCAAAGCGGGCCCCAAGGGCTCTACTCCCTCTCGCTCAGCCCAGGGGAAGGAACAGGGAGACCCAGCCAGTGGAGCAGATGGGATTCAGGTGCCTTTTCTCACTGTGCTGCTGTGACCAACTCTGTCCTCTGTGACCTTGGGTTACAAAGCTCTCCTCCCCATGCCTCGCTTTCCTCTCTCCCGTATAAAAGGGAGGACGTGACTGCTCGTCCTCATCGGTTGCCCTACATCCTCATTCTGGTCTTCCCTCTGCTGAGAGATGGGAGGCTGTGGTTCTGGAACCCACTCCCGCTGGGTGTGACCTGGAAAGGACCTCGTTCTGAGGGTGGAGAGATGGTCCCAGTGACAGGGGAGTGGGCACTCAGGTCTGCAGGCTGCGTGAGAGGCAGCAGCCCAGGGAAGCTGGAAGCAGAGGGCTGCTGGTGTTGCAGAGAGGAGCACACGCCCCTGCCGGCCTGAGCCCTGGGTTTCCACCAGGGACTGGAGGTGTCTCCATTGGCTCAAGGAGGTCAGCTGGCCCTCCAGGCATCAGTCAGAGCCTTCAGGCCCCAAAGGTCCACTGGACCCCGAGGACAACTCCTCATAGGAGTCCTGGAGCCTCTCGGCCAAACAGCAATGTCCGTGCCCAGGTCTTCTGCTGGGTGGGCGGGTGCCATCAGCTTTCCACCGTGCCCTCGGCTGGGGCTGGGGCTGGCCCAAGGCTGAACTCCCACCTCCACCTGTGTGAGCAGCCAAGGTTAGGATGCTAGGTGTGGCAGGAGGGGGCAGCTATGAGCGTGTGGGTAAACACAGCCCAGTCTGTGCCCAGAGAGCTTTTGTAGAAGCTCCACTGTGCAGCGTTGCTAGGAGAGAGAGGGCTGTGTGGACAGAGGCCAGTGGAAGGGGTGGGCCGGGTGGGAGGTGGCTGGCATGCTGAGGGGGAACGGATATGCCACTTTTGCTTTCTGTGTGACAAGGGCCTCTTTGGCAGGCTGGACGGGGTGGGTCCTGAGCTGGGGCAGGATGGGACCAGAGCAGCCGTTGGCCTGATGTCAGAGGTGAGCCCCAGACCCACTGTGGCTGCCTCTCATTTTGCTGTGACTGCATGAAGGGGCTGAACCCAGAACAGGCTGGCGCGGGGGTGGAAGAAGCACACGGAGCACTGGTGTGGAGGGAGGCTTTATTTTCCCCACCTGCAACCCCACAGCCAAGGCAGAGGCGCACAGCATTCCCTGTGGCCCTGGTGGGGCAGGCACAGGGCGACCTGGCCTCCTGATTAGTGGCTGTGGCCATGGCCATGGCCGTGACTATGCCCATGTCCATGGCCAGGACCACCCCCGCCAAGGCCTGGGCCGTGGCTGTGGCCCTCATGGTCATGGGGGGCATTCTTGTGCATCTCCTCGTGGGAGGCGTGGACCAGCCTTGCCATCAGGATGACGAACTCTTCAAAGCTCAGCTGCTTGTCCTGGTTCGTGTCCAGGTCCTCCATGATATCATTTATGGCTTTCTCATCCCTCGCCTCCTTCTGTGGGTTGGGGGGGGGGGAGAGAAAGCTGTTAGGGCTGGGTGTGGCCAGCGTTGGGGACTGCCGAGCACAGCAAATGCCCAGGGCTTGGTGTAAAAATCACAAACGACCAGGGACAAGGTGCCCACGGTGGACCAGACGCTTATTCCCAGACCCCGCTGGGGAGCCACAGTTCTCTCTGTTTCACTGAAGGGGAAACTGAGTCCCTGGTGCTGGCCCGGAGTCAGAACCAGACCCTTGCTGGTCCTTTTGAGCATGTCGTCTGGTAGAAGCAGTATCTTTCTGGAGGAAACGTGGCAAAGCTAAGGGGTTCCACACACGGCCGATCCAGGCCTGACTCAGGGCCCAGTCTCCTCCTGTCCCCTTCACTCCCTGCTTCCCGCAGAGCTCCCGGGATCCCACAGGGTGGGAGGCGCGTGGGGCAGAGGTGGACTCAGTGCGCACGCCCTGTTGACCCCAAAGGGAGACATCACGTGAGGCGGTGAGATCTGAGGCATCGGAGAAGAGAGCCTGGGCCAGCTCCCGGTGCAATGCAGGCCTGCAGGCTGTGCACCTGGGCCCGGTCCTCTCCCACACCCCACCCCCGGACACTCCCCAGCAGCCTGCCCTCAGGGGCCCAGCTCCTGCTGCCATTCTCCTCCTTCCCTAGGTGTGGGCGGGATCGTGGAGAGTGCTGGTGACCTCCCCAGGTTGTCTGGCTGCACACGGACCCGAAACTGGGACCCATGTGTCGCACCTTGTTTGATCAAGAATGCTGCTTCTCCAAGCTCAAACCAAACACAGAGGCCATAGGGGCAAACCCCCTTCTCGTAGGGATGCCCCGGCACTTTCAGATCAAGGGAAAAAGCTAGCAATGGAGGCCTTGCACCTGCTCTTAGGATTAGAAGTCCTACCACGCATGCCCAGCTGCGCCTTGGGGGCTCCACAGCTTCCTGCCAAGCACCCACCTCAGGGCTCCCCAGCATTCAGGTCTGAGCTCCAGGGGGCACTCAAGTGGCCCCTTCTTGTCCATCCTGTCACCTCCACCCAGCCAGCCCCGATCACCCACAGTGCTCCATGTCGTTGGCACTGGATGTCTCCGTGCTGCTTGTTGACCCCTTTGCTGGGCGTTCCCTTGCCCCTGCCTGGGCAGCACCGTCCCCCTGAGCTGGGGGCAGGGCAGGCGCACCGCTGACGCCCCTGCCCCCCGTCTCCTGGCTCTGTGGGTGCCGTCTCCCCCTTGGCGACGGGCCCCGCGACCCCTTGGGGTGGCTTCGCCGCTGCGGCCGTGGACGCCAGCCTACCTTGAGGAAGTTGTGCAGCTCTTTCTGTACCAGCTGCTTGAATTCCTTCTGGCTCAGGCTGTCCCGCGGCCCCACCCGCACGGAGTACTGGTGGAAGACGTTGATGATGGTATCGATGCTGCGTTCCAGCTGCGACATCCCGCAGGACATTCCTGTACCCTGCCTGGTGGGGGAGAAGCCGGGGTTGGGGTGCTCAGAGGAGAAGGCTGTCCGGTGTCCCGGGAAAGAAGCAGGGAGAAGCCCACGATGAGGAGGAGAAAGCACACAGGTGAGAAATTTCTGGACTATCTGGAGAAAGCCAAAAAGCAAAGCACTGGAGGGCAGGAGGTGCCAGCAGAACACAGTCTAAGAAACCATGGAGGATTTAAGTGGGCAGGCAGGGTCAACCAAGGAGGGAGGGCTCCCAGGAGGAGGACTTGGAAGAAAGCAGGGTGGGGGCAGGAGAAAGGAGTCGGCAGGCCGGGTCCCGCTGGGGACGCGGGCAGCTCGCTTACCAAAGCAGAGGAGCCCACAGATGTCTGACGGCCCGGGGTGGGCCCAGCCTTTATAGACGGCTCCTGGCCTGCTCGCGGGAAGATTGCTTCAGAGGGGAACCGTGTGGAAACTCTGCCAGGAAGGGAACCGGGCGGGACAGGAAATGTTCACAGCGCTCCCCAGGCTTTTTGTGAAATTCCTAGCCCTGGCCTGGCGCAGGTGAGGGGGGAGCCGGCTGGTTAGTTCACTTCCCCTTCCCCCTGCCCTGTGCCACCTCCCTGCCCCCGAGAGCAAGCCAGCAGGCCACTCCCCTCTGCCCTGCCACTCCTGTCCCCACTGAGGGTGTGGGCGCCATGTCCTCCCCGGGACAGTCAGAGGCTGCTGCTGGGCTGGGGACCCTCATGGGCAGCCCGCCCCTTCCATCCACTGAATGAGGGTGGACTGGCCCTTGCCCTGCACTGGAAGGCCTGTGATGAGCCCCATTGCAGGGGAGAGGCTGGGTGGGCTTTTTAGACTCCCAGGGCGGGAGAGAAGTTAGCAGTGTCCCCAGGGGTGTCCACCCCCTTGCGTTCTAGCGGAAGCAACTGAGGTCCAGAGAGAGAGGCCTGAGCAGGGTGATGCAGCAGGAGCTGGACCCAGGCGTCACGGCCCACTCAGGAGTGACTGGCTTCGCTCCCTCTTGCAGCCGGAGGGGGAGATGCTTCTAGCATCCCCTGCAACCAGCACAGGCGGCATGCCCAAGACGACACAGCTGTCACGCAGCCTCCCGGTGGGCAGCGCCTGTCTGTCCTCAGCCATGGGCCTCTGCTGCCTCCTCATGGCCCCGGGGAGAAGGCTGAGGGGACAGAGGCCAGCACACCAGGCCCCGGGGACAGCCCTGCCAGCCTGCTCCGCTTCCTGTCTGCTGTGGGCACACAGGGCCCACTTCCCACCTGGCTGCCCCAGCAGTGTCCCTCTCCCACCCACAGGGTGGAATCCTTTCCCCCTGCCCCCCTGCAGGCTCAGTGCAAGGCCACCTCCTCCAGGAAGCCTGCCATGTTCTTCCCATTTGGAAACCTGGCCCCTCCCTGACGCTTGGGACTCCCCATGCCTGCTTTCCTGGAGCCAAGTGATTTGCATTTCTTGCCTTTGTCTAAGAACTGGCTGTAGTTGCTCCAGAGCTTCTGACTTGCGCTTGTGACCTCCCATGAGTGTAGCCAGGGTGTGGCACATGGGACAGTCTCGCATTTGCTGGACGATGGCGTGTCCAGGAAGCGCGCTTGGAGGGCCTGTTAGAGGCACCTTCCCAGGCTCTCTTGCTCGGGCCCTTCCGCTTCCGCCTCCTCCAGCCCTTCTGTCCCGTGTTCACGAAGCCTTCCTTTGATGCCAAGCCCCTCCTGACAGCTCTGCCATCTGCAAGCCCGACACAGCCCCTGTGTGTGCTCAGCCTTGCCCTACGCGCACCCTGCCATGCGCCGCTGAGACGACCCGCGGAGTTGTGCTTTAGAGGCGGCTGTGGGACTTTAGGCGATTTACCCGGCTTCTCTGTGCCTCACTCTCCCTACCAGCCAAGCAGGGTGTGATCCCCCTGGGATGATTCTAGCAATGCCTGTGGAGTTGGGAAGAACTCAGTACACCAGAGGCATCCTTGTTAGTTACCTTTCCATTTATTCATGCAGCAGCATTGGTTGAGCACCTACTGTGTGCCAGACGCCAATGCTGGATATTGGGGGAATTCGGTGACTGAGACCCAACACGTGGGAGAGGCGTAATGCTAAATCCTGTCCTCCTGATCCCACTTTAAATCCGTGGTAGGCGGGTTCAGGGGCTGCTGTGATGCTAGGCACACAGCATCTCATAAATGCTTGGAGAACGAATGACTGCTTGAATGAAAGAGCCAGTCATCTACGAATGAATGAACGGAGCCAACAGAGCCCAGGATTTCCTGAATGGAAACTTCAGGTCCCTTCCCTACCCAAGTCTGCCCCCATTCCTTGGGCTCACAGAGGAAGTGTGGACAACAGCCGGCCATCAGCCCGCGCTCCGCAGGCCGTCAATGCATCTAGTTTTAGGCAATGCAGCAGGCACCCTGGGCGCCTTCCTGTGTTCTCCTGCAGAGACTTTCAGCCCGGAACAAGGATCTCCCACACCTGCTTGCAGGGACAAGGCACAGAATGAAGCTGGCTGAGCGTGAGGATATCAACAGCCACCAGAGGCCAACCGACGTGGGGTTCCTGGGGCTGGAGACACCTGGGAGTGGTGGAGACTGTGGCGCGTGGGTTTGCTCCTGACTTGAAGTGATCGGCAGAAGTCTCCCGACCTCAGCGTAAGGCTGTTGCAGATCCCTCGAAGGTCCAGGCGATCTGAATTTTTAAGTGGACAATCCAATTTGTAAAAATTTGTCAACTGACTTTAGAGAATAAATGAGGACAGTAACAATGAAGCAGGGGGCGTGGCAAGCAAAGCCGGCTGCATGCAGACAGCGGGCAGCCGCTGTTCTGCTGGGAAGTCCTGGCCTCTCTCGGGGCTGTCTCCTCCCTTCCACCGCAGCTCCTCCAGGCAGGGGCACTGCCCAACTCACCCCTGGAGTCCTGGCACCAAGCAAGGGCTGGGCTCGGCGGTGCCAGGCTGTTGAATGAGTCAGTGCAGACGCATGGGCATCTATGAGGAAATGATGGGTGTCACGCACAGGCTGCCCTCTGCGCTTCTGCTGAGCCCTGGCTGCAACCCGTTTAGGACGGGAGTAGAATAGGGGGGAGGGGAAGAAGGCTCTGCAGCTGGTGGCAGGTGAGCCAGGCTTGGCACAGGAGCCCGCACCTCGGGCCGCCACGCTGACAACAGGCCCTCATCCCAGAAGGCCACAGAGGAGCTGTCCAGGTGCTGGCCCAAGCAGGTGGCCCTTGGTTTAGTCAGTAGGTGCCCAAGCCCCGACTGCCTCCTCACAGCCAGCTGAAGCCAGAGGCTGGCCCGAGGCTGGTGGGGGGTGGTGGCAGGGGAGTCTTCTCTTCAGGACACTGATTTTCTCAGGGGAAACTCAGAGCCTCCTGCTAGGGCACGGATCAGGCCAGCCGCCAGGCTGTGGACGGTGACTCTAGGGGTTGTCACTGGGAGAAATGGGTGTGCCGTCCACTGCTGGGTTAGCAGGGAGGAAGTGGACAAGAGGCGGGGGCTCCTGCAGCCACAGGGAAATGTGGGTCTCCCCTCCTCTCAATAGCCCTCCTATGCGAACCACACAGGAGTGTCACAGCAGGTGCACAGGACCCCGGGTGGAAGCGCATGGTGGACCGAGGGCCCGAGATGGGACCTAGTCTCAGGGTGCCTCCTCTGTCCTATCGTTAAACCAGGGGGTTGGGTCAGTTGGCCTTTACCCCATTTCTAGCCCTGACTCTGGTCTCGGTGGACTCTCAGTGGGCCAGGTCCCCTCTTCATGATGCCTGGGTGGGTGGGGGGGACAGTCTGCCTCCTCTTCCTTCACCCCCGCCCTTCCTCCTCGCTGGGACTCCCAGGTGCTCCTCCACGGAGCTTTCTGGAGCTGAGCCTCCTGGTGTCAGCCCCTGGTGTGCGCCACCCCCACTGCTCATTCTGGACCTCTGGTGCGTGAGGACGGCTCGGAGCAGCTGCCTTTGGACTCAGCACACACCAAGCTCGACCACCCCTTGCGTCTTCGTGGCTGCTGCCAGCTGGCCATCTGGGGGTCTCTGAGCCACCCTGCTCACGGCAGCCCCGTTCCCTGCACCATGCTTGCTGCTCCAGCATCCACAGTGAGGCCCCCAGCACCGGGCTTCTGACATCCTCAGCCTGCAACTCTCTGGCCGGAGCACCTCCCCTGGACTCTGCCTCAGCAGCTGCTGGGAAGCGCTGCCTTCCAAACCAGGAGTGCTGGTCCGCCCTGTCCTGGCCCCGGGCTTCTGTCTTTCCAGTTATTCCTCCGCTGCCATCTCTTGTTGAATCTGGGTTTTGTTCTCATTATGCCCGCCTGAAGGTTCCGGATCCCTCTGGGTATCCTGCTGTTGACTCCCCAGGCCGCGCAGGATTCCCTTTGAAGTACACAGGGCTTTGTAGAAAATAAAGGGTTTCCACAAACACCGCCGGGCTGGCCTTGTAATTGACGGCCCTTGAGTCTGTCTCCTTCGCTAGACTACTAAACACTTTGCTCATCCCTGGACAACGAGCTCCGTGTATGAGAGGCATCTGATAAACGCTGGCAAAATAAAAAGACTGACTTGTTTCTGATATATCTTATGTTTGCAAGACTGTTATTTCCTGTAATTAGGAAGTTGTGCAACTCCGGAGAACGCAGAGAAAAGGAAGTAGGGAGGAGTGATGGGAGACCCCTGTGGGTGAGAGGCGGCTCAGGATTGTCAAAGGCGCGTGCTGCCACCTGGTGGCCCACCTGCATTAGGACAGCCTGTGGCGTCCCTGCGGTCCCAGAATTTCAACCTTTTTGTTGTCAGGACCCTATTATACTTGTAGAAATTATGGACGCCGGCGCCGCGGCTCACTAGGCTAATCCTCTGCCTTGCGGCGCCGGCACAACGGGTTCTAGTCCCGGTCGGGGCACAGGATTCTGTCCCGGTTGCCCCTCTTCCAGGCCAGCTCTCTGCTGTGGCCAGGGAGTGCAGTGGAGGATGGCCCAAGTGCTTGGGCCCTGCACCCCATGGGAGACCAGGAGAAGTACCTGGCTCCTGCCATCGGATCAGCGCGGCCATTGGAGGGTGAACCAACGGCAAAGGAAGACCTTTCTTTCTGTCTCTCTCTCTCTCACTGTCCACTCTGCCTGTCAAAAAAAAAAAAAAAAAAAAAAAAAAAAAAGAAAAAAAGAAAAAAAAGAAAAAAAAAGAAAAAACAAAAAAAGAAAGAAATTATGGACTACTCCAGAGGGCTTTTACAGGTTGTATCTATCCATATTTACAATATTTGAAATTAAAAAATTTAAAATATTTGTTAACTCACTTAAAATAGCATTAATAAATTAATATTAGCACATTCAAAAGATTTATTGAATTTATTTGAAAGGCAGTATGGGGGGGGGGAGGGAAGGAGGGAGGGAGAGACACTTCATCCCCAGGCTCACTCTCCAAATTCAAAAACAGCCAGGACTGGGACAGGCTGAATCCAGGAGCCAGGAGCTTCATCCACCTACTCCCATGCAGGTGCAGGGCCAACTCCCATTGCTTTCCCAGGTGCATTAACAGGGAGCCGGATTGGAAGTGGAGCAGCTGGGACTTGAACCAGTGACCATATGGGATGCTGGCTTCACAGGCGGCGGCTTAATCCATTATGCCACAATGCTGGCCTCCATATTAGCACATTTAAAGTTTTATTTGTTTGAGAGGCAGAGACAGGGAGACGCACACATGCACACACACACAGAAAGAGAGAGTGAGCGAGATGAGCAAGTGAGCTCATCCACTGGTTCAATCCTGAAATGCCTACAGCTGAAGCCAGGAGCCGGGAACTCAGCTCAGGTCTCCTAGGTGGGTGGCAGAGACTCAGTCCCTTGAGCCATCACCACTGCCCCCCAGGGTCTGCATTAATAGGAAGCTGGAGCCTCCGCATCCAGTAATCAAATCCAGACACTTCACTATGGTAAACTCCAACGTGGGAGTTTACACTCATTCCCTGTATTTTAAAAAATTAAAAATAATTATCTATGTGTATTAAAAAACTAGTGAAAAGCATATCACACTATATATCAATATTTATTTATATTTAGTTGTTTATTGTGTGACTTCAACGAAGACAACTGGACTCTTGAAAGTTTGCATTCAGTGCGTTGCCCGTGTGTTATTTTGGTTAAGATAGGAAGAAGATCCAGCCTCCCACAGAAAAGTAGTTGGAAAGGGAAGGAATATAGTAATAGCCTTTAAAAGTAAGTGTGGATATTTTTCTTTGATATGCTGTCAGAGCTCAATGAGTGGTAATTTCTGAAAGGTTAGTTAAGGTCTGAAACCATTGTCAGTGCATTCTTTGTATTCTGTTATGATAGAATCAATTGGTCAGTCTTGAAATTTGAATGGATCTTTTATCCAAGTATGATTTTGTAACTTCATTTATTGGTCATTAGAAAATATTGGTTCACTGAGTTATGCACATCTTCTAAATGCTGACATTTTTCATTATCATATATATATACACATGAATATATATGCACATTATACATCACACACACATTTATCAGACATTTGTCACATTTGTTAATAGCACCATGATCTCATCATTAAAACCTGTAAGTTTTGGGAACCCACCAAATTATAGTGGGAGACATAAGATTATAATATTTGCTTGAAAGCGCTAATGTTGTGCCAACAAATTCCATTGGTTCTTTTTCTGGAAATGAAAGGCTCACTTGGTTCATTTTCAAAAATGTATCTGCCATATGCCCAGGTAGGAGTTTCTACGGTGTGGTGGTGATTTTCATTTTTTAAGTATTATTTATTTTCTTTTTTTGTAAAGATTTATTTATTTAGCTGGCACCGTGGCTCAATAGGCTAATCCTCTGCCTGAGGCGCTGGCACTCCGGGTTCTAGTCCCGGTTGGGGCGCCGGATTCTGTCCAGATTGCCCCTCTTCCAGGCCAGCTCTCTGCTGTGGCCAGGGAGTGCAGTGGAGGATGGCCCAGGTCCTTGGGCCCTGCACCCCATGGGAGACCAGGATAAGTACCTGGCTTCTGTCAGCGGATCAGCGTGGTGTGCTGGCTGCAGTGCGCCGGCCGCGGCGGCCATTGGAGGGTGAACCAATGGCAAAGGAAGACCTTTCTCTCTGTCTCTCTCTCTCACTATCCACTCTGCCTGTCAAAAAAAAAAAAAAGATTTATTTATTTGAAAGGCAGAATTACAGAGAGGCAGAAGCAGTGAGAGAAGTCTTCTATCCGCTGGTTCACTCTCCAATTGGCTGTAATGGCGGGAGCTGGGTTGATCCAAAGCCAGGAGCCAGGAGCTTTCTCCAGGTCTCCCATGTGGGTGCAGGGGCTCAAGGACTTGGGCCATCTTCTACTGCTTTCCCAGGCCATAGCAGAGAGCCGGATCGGAAGTGGAGTATCCGGGACTCGAACTGGCACTCATATAGGATGCCGGCACTGCAGGTGGCAGCTTTACCTACTATGCCACAGTGCCGGCCCCAAATCTTATTTAATTTTCATCTATTTGGAAGACAGAGTGATAGATAGATAGTGAGAGATATTGAGAGAACTATCTTCCATCCACTGGTTCATTCCCCAAACAGCCGCCACAGCCAGGGCCAGGCTGAAGTCAGGAGCCCAGAACTCCCTCTGGGTCTCCCACATGGGTGGCTGGGGCCCAAGCACTTGAACCATCATCTGCTACTTTTCCAGACACCATTAGTAGGGAGTTGGGTTGAAAGCGGAGCTGCTGGGACTCCAATCAGCACTCCAATATGGAATGCTGGAATGCAAGCTGTGGTTTAACCTGCTGTGCCTCAACCCCAGCCCTGAAAATTGTTCTTTCATGTAGAAACGGTGTCCATGAAGAGTGGCTGATTCACTCACAATCCAATCATGCAAGGGCTTTTCCTCAAGAGAACCATGGTTGAGATGAATGGAATGAATAGTTTTTTAAATTTATTTTTAAAAGATTTATTTTATTTATTTAAAAGATAGAGTTGCAGAGAGAGGTAGAGACACAGAGAGAGAGGTCTTCCATCCGTTGGTTCACTCCCCAGATGGCTGCAACGGCCAGAACTGCACTGATCTGAAGCCAGGAACCAGGAACTTCCTTCAGGTCTCCCATGTGGGTGCAGGGGCACAAGGACTTGGGCCATCTTCCACTGCTTTTCCAGGCCATAGCAGAGAGCTGGATCAGAAGTGGAGCAGCTGGGACTTGAACTGGCACCCATAGGGGATGCTGGCACTGCAGGCCAGGGCATTAACCTGCTGCGCCACAGCACAGGCTCCTGAATGAACAGTTCTCACTGCTTCATCAAGAATGTTCCCAGGGAGATCCAATAGGGATCTATTGGATCCCTAATAAGGGAGAGGTGTGCCGATTTTGACCTTGGGAAGATACCAGAATGGGAGGAACCCCTTTCTCAGGGGAAGTTGGAGAGAAATTTGCAGTGGATGGTATACAGAAAGAAGAGAGCCTCCACGGAGCAGTGGATACAGTGCAACCCCACAGCAGCTGGCAGGACACCACCAGTGACTCCCGCAGCCGGTGACTGGGGGATGCCATCTTATCAGAGCCAGGTGAGAGGAACCTGCACTGCCTGCAAGCCACTGGAAATACTGTCCGAGGGAGAGCCTCGCAGTCCCCACTGACTTTGAACCTGGCCTGAAGCACTGCAGGGGACCAGGCACTCACCTATTGGCAGTGCACCAGGTATTCTCTGGGTCTTGATCTAGAACAAAGGGAGGGCAGAGCAAGAGGGAGACAGGAGGGCTATGTAAAAAGAAAAACGCGTGGCTCTCTCCTTGAAATGTTTTTAGGTTTTCATATTTTATCTCGTTTTCTAGTGTGTTTCTGTAGCTCTTTTGGTAAGAGAAATAAATGTTAAGAGCATTGGTATTTTTAAAGCAAATACAAGTCCTGTGCCACATAATAACATATTGGTCAACAGCAGACCACATACATACATAAGATTGTATCACCCAACAGCTTATCTCCTTTAAATCCCTGCTACAAAGCAAACATCTCTGGCTTCTTAGAGAGCCCCTGAACATTTGAACAGGGGGTAACAGTGGTAAGCGTCTCATGGGGCTTGTGGGATTGAGTGCACTATTATGTGTGAAGTGTTTCGAGCCAGCGTGTAATGCATGGTAGCCTTGCATTATCTGCTTTTTGTCATTGTTCCTGTTACTGTTTTCGTCATCGGCAACATGTTTGGCTTGGGTGGGTGGGCTCTGCCTTCCTGGGCGACAACCTGATTCCCACTAGAGGTTTGGTGCAGTTTGGTGTGAGTGGGTCTGAGTCCGGACCACATGAAATAGAAGGCAAGAGAAGGGTGCCTGAGCCACACACAAGGGACAGGCATGAGGGTGCCCACTACGAATCAAGGAGCAGGCGTGGGAGAAATTCAGCCTGGCCCCTGCAACATCATAATATCCCCATCTCAGGGTGCTTTACAGTGTCCAGGGTAGCAGAACACTGTGCCATTGAGAGTTCCAGTTTCCAGGGCCAGTGGTGTCACAGGTGAAGTTCCAGGGTCTGTCACTCAGAGTGGGCTCAAGTGTCCTTCCCAAAGGACGCGGCAGTGTCGGCTGCTCTATTTCAATGGACTGCTGCATTCTTCCTGGTTTCACATCCTGGGTGCCTAGTTTCCTAGCGATTCTCTGAAACTATTACTATCCCTTTAATAAAGTGTATTTCAGACCAAATCGGTGAAGCTCCAATTCTAATCCTTACAGAGAGAGTGAGTGAGCAGGTAGGTGGTTCTCCCTGGAAAGGAGCTGGGTGCTGAGTTCTCTCCCTGGTGCCTCCAGTGTTCTGGCAAACGTCATCCTCCTCCTCAACTCAAGACCAGCCCTTGAGGATACGGTGACCCCACTCCCTGCTCTCTGTTCTGAAAATCTAGGCTGCTTTCCTCCTGTCTGTCCCAGTCCCAAGGTCTAACCTATTGTTCTGTTAGAAGAAAAATAAGCAAAACAAAAACTTCATTCTAAAAAAAGGAAAAAAAAAAACACCTGCGAAACTCACAAAGAACCTCATCTCCCATCCCTTGCTTTAGCCCATCATTTCCTTCTCTGAATCTTCTTGTGTTGTGCTCTGTGCTGGGAGGACAGGGACAATGATCTCTAAGGCATTGGGAGTATGAACAGGGAGGGACACACACAGAAAATGCACCCGTGGGTACTCTGCGAAACAGCCCGAGTCTGCACTGCACCTCCATGCCTCACACATACATACACCTGCTGAGTTCATATGATGCTTGATTTCTATTCATTGCTTTACATCTTTTTTCTTTACTTAAACATTTTGAATGGGGATTAATACATGATTATAAAATTCTTCTCCTTATCATATAGCCTAGGAGAAAGGTTAAGCACCCAAGAAGTGGGAAGGAAACCTCTGTGACCTGCCTTAGATGCCTGGGTGTCTACAGTGGGTGCAGGTGTTGATGTCACCACCCTTCCGGTTAGAGTGCTCCCCACTGGGCAGGGCAGGTGCAGGTAATTGTAAGTATATAAAAAGGCTACTGATTTTTCTGTGCTGATTTTGTTATTTTATAACTTTTCTGAATTACCTATTAGTTCTAACAGTCTCTTGATGGAGTTTTATGGTTCCTCCATATACAGAATCAGGTCATCTGCAATAGGAATTTTATTTCCTCCCGTCAAACCAAGAGGCTTCTGCACAGCAAAGGAAACAATTGACAGAGTGAGGAGAAAGCTGACAGAATGAGAAAAAGATTTACAAACCATTGTAACTAATAATTAATAATCCAGAGTATACAAGGAACTAAAAAAAAATTCAAGTGTCAGGCAGAATTTCAACTGGATCACCCACATGCGATGTAAGTCATGGGATTTAAGATGATTGTGAAGTATGGATCCTTGGTATGGTTTTCTTCCATCTGTTGACCTCTGACATTAATCAGTCCACTTAGCTGCCCCCAGTGTGCCATGCTGGGACAGACATAGGATAACCATCACAGTGACTTTTGTTCAGCAAAGGCAGAAATGAAGGGTACAAGGAAGTCATGGAGCCCAGACAGTTCTGACGTCCAGCTGGGCAAATCCACTAGAAGCTCCTTGGTTAGGTCTCGAGGGCTGGGACTAATCCTCTGTGACCTGGAGCCTTGCCCCTGGGCTCTCAGCCTTGCATATTTCTCCACTTTCATTCAAGCCAGTGTTCCTTTCTTCTCAAACGGCTGTGTTCTTTCTCTTCCTCTAGGTGGCAGTGTCCTCCCCTTGATTGCACATATACCCCACCTGAGTCAGTCTGGCTCTGATCACCCTCTACAGGGGCTCTCACCATCTCAGATTGCTCTTTATCAACCTCATTTCTTTCAGTCATTGTGGTTTTTATTTTTATTTTTTGTTTAATCCATCAGTGCAGCCTTGGAGAAAGCCCAAGACTACCAAGACCCAGAACCAATCTCTACTCTAACCTTCTCCAGGAGAAGAAATAACATAGATAAAGAAATGAGCTGTACGAGGTCTGAGATTCTCCAGCATTGCAGGGGAAGAATAAAACCTAAGGGAGAATGGAGGAGGTAAGGGCTGACACTGGACAGGCAGGGTTTTGTTATGTGGTAGCTAATACATATGTGTTCTCTGGTCACATTTTATCATCCAGGACTACAGAATTGTGAAAGAAGACCCAAATCAATAAAAATCAGAGATGAAAAAGGAAATGTAAAAACAGAAACCACAGAAATAAAAAGAATCATTGGAATTACTACAAAGAGCTGTATGCTAACAAATTGGTAAACCTAGAAGAAATGGAGATTGCTGAACACATAACAATCTACCAAAATTGAGTCATGAAGACATAGAAAACCTAAACAGACCAATAACTAAGATGGAGATAGAATCAGTAATAAAGACCTCCCAACAAAGAAAAGCTCAGGACTGGATGGCTTCAGTGCTGAATTCTACCAGACTTTTCAAGAAGAATTCCAATTCTTCTCAAGCTGTTCAAAACACTTGAAAGGGAGGGAATCCTCTCAAACTCCTTCTATGAAGGAAGCATCACCTTAATTCTTAAACCAGAAAGAGAAACAACAGAGAAAGAAAACTATACACTAGTGTCCCTGATGAACATAGAACCAAAATTCTCAGCAAAATACTAGTTAATTGAATCTTAACAACACTTCAGAAAGATCATTCACCTGGACCAAATGGGATTTATCCCTGGTATGCAGGGATGGTTCAATATTCACAAATCAATCAATGTGATACATCACATTAACAAATTGAAAAAAACCCATATGATTATTTAAATATATGCAGAGAAAGCTTTTGATAAAATACAATATCCTTTCATAATGAAAACCTTAATCAAATTGGGTATAAAGGGAATTTTTTTTTTTTTTTTTTTTTTTTTTACAGGCAGAGTGAAGAGTGAAAGAGAGAGACAGAGAGAAAGATCTTCCTTTTTGCTGTTGGTTCACCCCCCAATGGCCACTGCGGCCGGCACATCGCGCTGATCTGAAGCCAGGAGCCAGGTGCTTCTCCTGGTCTCCCATGTGGGTGCAGGGCCCAAGGCCCTGGGCCATCCTCCACTGCCTTCCTGGGCCACAGCAGAGAGCTGGCCTGGAAGAGGGGCAACCGGGATAGAATCCGGCGCCCCGACCAGGACTAGAACCCGGTGTGCCGGCGCCTCAGGCAGAGGATTAGCCTATTGAGCCACAGCGCCAGCCAGGGAAAATTCTTCAACACAATCAAGGCTATTTATGACAAACCTACAGCCAGCATCTTATTGAATGGGGAAAAGTTGGAAGCATTCCCAGTAAGATGCAGAACCAGTCAAGGATGTCCACTTTTGCTATTGCTATTCAATATAGTTAGTATATACCTGGAAGTTTTAGCCAGATCCATTAGGCAAGAAAAAGAAATCAAAGGGAAGAAAAAGAAATCAAATTGGAAAGGAGGAAGTCAAACTATTCCTACTTGCAGATGACATGATTCTATATGTAGGGGATCCAAAAGACTCCATGGAGACTATTGGAACTCATAAAAGAGTTTGGTAAAGTGGCAGGATATAAAATCAACACACAAATATCAATAGCCTTTATATACACAGTCAATGTCATGACTGAGAAAGAACTTTTAAGGCTAATCATGGGCCGGCGCCGTGGCTCACTTGGTTAATCCTCTGCCTGCAGCGCCGGCATCCCATATGGGCGCCGGGTTCTAGTCCCGGTTGCTCCTCTTCCAGTACAGTGGTTAAGATGCCCACATCCTACATCAGAGTGCCTGGGTTTGAGTCCCTACTCTGCTTCCCATCAAGACTTCTGCTAATGTGTGCCCTTTGAGACATGTCCTTGCCATCCAAGTGAGATCCAGTTAGAGTTCTGGACACCTAGCTTCAGCCTGGCTCAGCCATCACTGTTGCAGGCATTTGGGGAGTGACCAAGGAGATGGACAACTTTTCACTACCATCTCTCTCTCTCTTTTTATCTCTGCCTTTCAAATAAATAAAAATAGGTAAACAATGAAGTAGAAACCTTTTATATTTTTATAAAGTTTAATCTTTTAAATTTATTTATTTGTTTTATTTAAAAGACAAGAAGACAGAGAAAGAGACAGAGATTTATCACCCATTGGTTCACCCCGCAATGACCTGCAATAGCCTGGTCCTCGCTAGGCCAAAGCTATGAGCTGGGAACTGAATCAGGATCTCCCACGTGGGCTGCAGGGGCCCAAGGACTTGACCCATGACTACTGTCTCATAGTGCGTCCAGTACCAAAAAAGCTGGAATGGAGAGCAGAGCCAGGACTCAAACCCAGGCACTCTGAAACGGGTTGTAAAGTTCCAAGTAGCATCCTAACTGCTGCTCAAATGCCTGCCCCAATTTCAACCTTTTAGAAGAAAAAATAGGACAAAATCTTCTAAATTTGAATCAGATAACAATTTCCTAGTTAGGGTATCAAAACTATAAGTAATAGAAGAATAAATAAATAAATATCAACAAGATATTTAATTTCCTCTTCAAAAGGCACTGGTAAGAAAATGAAAACATAGGCCACATGTGTGGGGAAACTATTTGGAAATTACATATCTGACATAGGACTTCTATTTAGAACACTAAAGGAGCTTTCAAAATTCATTAATAAGAAAATAAAATTCCCCATTTTTAAATGAGCAAAATATGTTTAAGGATATATCAGTGCAGAAGATATATGGAAGACAAAATAATAGGTGTCCAACATCATTAGTCCTTTGAAAAGTGCACATTTAGACTGCTGCACACCAGGCATTATGGCCACAGGTCAGAGGACCACCACTTCCAGTGCTGGCTGGAAAAGCTGCTTAAGAACTGGCACTGTCACACCCTGCTAGTGGGAGTGTGAAAAGTTACCAACACATGAGAAAACAGACGGCAAGTTCTGACAATCATAAACCAAGACCTACCATATGATACTGATGTTTCACTCAAATGAACAGGAAGGTGTGTTTGTACATACCTTGGCAGAAGTTGGTAGGAGTTCTTTTTTTTCAATACCAGAAGCCATCAAAATCCATGAACACACGAATGAATAGAACAAATGGTGATGCAGCCTTGTTGCTGTGGATTTGTTCTGAGAGGAGGAACGTGGTGGGGGCAAGAGGTGCGGAGTCACCACATAGATCCCAGGAGTCAGGTGAAAGTGGGCCAGAGGTGAGCAGGCCGCAGACTCATTTATTTCAGTTAGTACAGCAGCTTAAATAGTCAAGGCAGCCAATCCAGTCAAGGGGCGGTTTATGCCCTAACCAATCACAGCCTGTTGCTAGGCAGTCTCTGAAGCCATCCAATAACAGCCTGTTGCCAGGCAGGCTCCATTGCCAGGTGGGCTTCGAAGCCATTCCTGAGTAACTGATGCTCGCTTGCCAGTGGCCATCTTGGCATGGCCTTCTCATTCCATCACATTTCCCCCTCTTTGTTTATTTTTGAGCAATGGGAGGCATGATTTTTGGCCATACCATTGTTGACCCCGTTTCCATGTGGTCTCCGTATGCGGCTGTGCCTGTCTTAGGTTGTCCCCCAGGTTATCTTACCTGTCGTTAACTAACCAGCGCTCAAAACGGGAGACCATAGGAGTGCTTGCTCAGATAGGGGTGGGAATGAGGGACAATGGTAATCAGGAATGGCATGACCTCACACAGCTGTGGGCTGTTTGAGTGGCTGACCAGAGCTAGTGGGGTATAAAACAATAATGGATGTGGCTATGGGCAGTTTCTCAAGGTAGGATGATAGGACAGGTGCGTCTGCTAACAAGGCGGGCTCGCAGTCTTGTTCAGCTGGTTCTGGTTGACTATCAATTGCAGGCTTGATGTTTCTGGCTGGTACCCAAATGGGCTGTCCCGCATTCTTTGGAAAGATACAAGCATATCCTCGACCCTTGGTTAGTAGAGGGTGTGGTCCCTTCCATTCTCCTGTCAGGGGGTCTTTCCACCTAACCATAGGGGCTGGGGTCTGGGATGGAAAGAATCCCCAGTGTTTATAAGCTGGGCTGATCCCTTGGGAATCAAAAGTAAGAAAATTGATAGTGAAAAGGACCTCAGTCAAAGCAAGCTGTGGGTCTGGGGGCATGTGATTGTTTTTCTGTCTTTGTAAGAGATCTTTAATCATAGATCTTTAATCGTCCTATGAGTTCTTTCAACAATTGCCTGTCCCTGTGGGTTGTATGGGATACCTGCGGCAGACTGTATGTTCCAGGATTTCAGGAAGGAATTAAATTCCTGGCCCATTATCAGTCTTTGTGGTCCAGGGGACACCAAGGACCAGCACGGCTGACTTTATCGCCTTTATCACATTACTAGCCTTTTCTCCAGATTGGGCTGTTGCAAATACAGCCTTTGAATAAGTACCTACCACCACATGGACAAACAAGTTTACCAAAGGAGTTAATGTGGGTGACGTCTACTTACCAGAGCTTATGAGGAGCAAGGCCTCATGGGTTCACTCCTGCTGGTTGTAGTGGGCCTAACAGGGCAAGGGGTGCACAATTCTTTCAAGAGTGCACTAGGTGTTTGCAGTGGCTCACTGTTAGCTCTGGGAAAAGCAATTTTATGTTGCTTGCTGACATATGAATGTAGAATACAGACTTGTTCTAGGTGTCCAATGGAAGCCGTGTCGGAGATAAGCCGATTAACCTTTTTGTTGCCTTGGAAAATAAAGCCAGGTAACCCAGTATGTGATCTTATGTGTGAGATGTACCATGGGTGTTTTCTGTTCTCAGTTAGCTCTTTAAGTGTTGTGAACATCTGGTCAATTGGCTTATTGGTCAAGTTAAAGACTGCAAAAGGGATCGTCTTTGCTACCTGTTCTGAGTATTTGCTGTCCGAAAATGTATTTACTGGCCCATCCTGGCTAAGGAGTAGACCTTTGATTATTGCCCTTATTTCTCTCAACTGTACTAATCCCCCATGGGGCTCTACATGGATCTTATCTTTTTCCGTTGAAAATTTGATTACTATTCCAAACAGTGACTTGTTGGCATCTGTAAACACACATGGTGCCATGGGTATAGGTCATTAAAGAGCCACTGTGTCTGGCTCTGTGTTAAATACCTTATTGGCATAATATCTTAATTTAAGTCCCATCATAAGGATGGCATCTACTTTGTTAACTATTTTACGACACTTGCTCCAGGCTATGTGCACCCAAAAAAGTGGTCTGTGTTGTTGCCAAATAACTCCCAAGGGGGTCTTGAGGGTAGATATGGTTATGGCAAATAGAGGCACCTGAGGGTCTTATCTAAAGGTTTTTAAATTTGACAACTGGGTGTTGATCTTTTCTATAGTGAATTTGGCTGCTGGTGTCAATGTGATCTTTGAAGAAGGCCTGTTCCCCTTAGTCAGTAAATCGAATAGCAGTCTAAGCTCTGCAGGTGTTAGGGGAAGGAAGAGCTTCAGCCAATTGATTTGGCCACATAGCTGCTGAAGTTCATTGATCATTTATGCTTGACTTTTAGGTTTGGGCCCATTGGAGATATATGGGAGGAGATTTGATGACCCAAGAATTGAAAGGGAGGAAAATGTTGTACCTTTTCTGTGGCAATAGACAAACCCAGGAATTGTAAATTTCTTACTGTCTCACTTAGACAGGCCTTCAGAGTTGTCGTATTCTCATGAGCAAGTAAGATATCATCCATATAATGTATGACCAAGCACTGATCTTTAAGTGTGCTGGTTGCATGAGAAATGTATCTTTGGCAAATGGCAGAGCTATTTTTCATGTCTTGTGGGAATACTGTCCACTGAAATCTTTTTGTGGGGAGCTGAAAATTGGGCTCCCATACTGTAAAGGTGAAGTAGGCCTTATCCTCCTCTGTGATGGGAATGGAAAAGAAGCAATCTTTGATATCAATGGTAACTATGTGGTATCCATTAGGAATGGCCCCTGGATGGGGAATGCCAGCCTGGAATGTTCCCATCTTTTTTATGATTTTGTTAATGGGTCTCAAATCCTGCAGTAGCCTATATTTTCCCTGTTTCTTTGGTATCACAAAAATGGGTGCATTGTGAGGGCTAGTGGAGGGCTCTATGTGTCCCTTTTCCAATTGTTCCTGTACCAATTCTTTAAGGATGCCAAATTTGGGTTGTAATATTGGCCACTGCTCTACCCAGATGTTTCCTGTTTTTTTCCCATTCAATGGGGATTGGGCCTGGCTTTTGTATGAGGTGAGCAGTGGCCCCTAGAATTGGGGGTGAATCTTACTTGTAGGCTCTCCATTAAAGCTTTTGGCTTGTGGAGATTTGTGATCCATAGTAAGAACCGCTTGCATTTGTGAGCGCATCTCTCCCCCATAAGGTCATGGAAACCTCAGCAATTAGTGGAAAGATGGTTCCTGTATCTCCATTGTCATCTTGCCACATTACAGGCGTGATGACCTGATCAGCTAATTTTAATCCTCCAATGCCTTGGAGGTCGAGTCTGGGTGCTGTCTTCCAATGTTGCATTTTCCTTGCATCCCTAGCTTTTAAGACAGTGGAATCTGCCCCAGTATCAATTAAACCCACAGAGGTAATGTCATCTAAATACAGGGTCAATTTTGGCCTCAGATTGAAGATAGGCATCAACCAGTTAATGGTGGTGGGACTCCCTCTTACTTGCTGGGCTGAGGGCTGCCCCACTGGGAGTTTAAAGGCTTGGTCTTGCAATCTTTTGCCCAATGAAAGCCTTTTTTACATCTGGGTCACAGCGTTTTGGGCTTGCCCCATCTGTCAGCGTTTGGGCAGTTTTGCCGTAGGTGTCCCGTTTCCTGATATCCCCAAAAAACTAGAGGATCATTAGATTTCCTTGTGTTCAGTGTGTTAATGGCTGCAGTTAGGGCCTGTATGGGTGTATCAGCAGGGTTTACCTCCTTTGTAGCTACTATCCATTTAGAAATGTCTTCATTATGGACTGGGGTGATTGCAGCTTTTGCCTCTTTGGTAGCACCTTCCCAAGCTAATTGTTTGACCAAATTGTCTTGACTGGAGCCAAGTGGTAATCTTTTCTCTACTGTCTCCAAGACTCTGGCAAGGAAATCGGGGAACCATTCGCCTGGGCCTTGAACTAGGTTTCTAAAGAGAGGACTATAATCAGGAGGATTTACATTTTTTAAGGCTCTAAGTGCCAAATCTCTGACCTGATCAAAATAGGCAACTACTCAATGTGGGCCTGTTCATGAGGATATATGTAGGTGCCGTGGCTTGAAAGCATATCAAAGGTTACTACAATTCCATAGGCAGCATTATTCCTTGCCAGTTTCAGCCTCTTCCTCATAGGAGGCTTTCCACTGTAAGGACTGTGGTCTCGAGAAACATGCTTTGGGCAGTGTAACCCAGTCAAAATGAGTTTGAAGGTTCGCTGCCTATTGTGTGAGCACCTGTTCAAAGTAGGGAGGGTCAGGGCCTGACTCTTAAGAAGCCTTTTTTAGCATAATAAGGTCATTTATGGATGTTGGAATCCAGGGCCTGAATTCTGCATCCGCTCCTACATTAATGGCAAACATGTGGGTGGGATAGGGTCTAGCGGCTGCCCTGAGAGCCTGGGGTGCCTGCGGACTGCCACAAATGTAGGGATCCTCACTGGGTGCGGATGGGATGACCTCACATGTGTTATTGTGTCAAGGTAGTCTAAGTTCATCCCACGGGTATTTGGGGGGTGGCTGAATAGGCATTGCTACATTGTTTGCTGTCATTTCA
This sequence comes from Oryctolagus cuniculus, assembly GCF_051225735.1. Taxonomy (NCBI): domain Eukaryota; kingdom Metazoa; phylum Chordata; class Mammalia; order Lagomorpha; family Leporidae; genus Oryctolagus; species Oryctolagus cuniculus. Next base: position 45,463,512 of record NC_142873.1, read on the forward strand.
TTTTCACTGTCCGAGCTCTCTTTCCCTAAGTCATCAACTATTGTCTGTGAGGCAGACGCCTGGAGTGACAGGCTCTTATCACTCACAGATTCATTATGTTTGATAATCTGTGTGCACTTCTGAGAGGGGGGTATCTTTCCCATGTTTGAGTTTTTAAGAGCGGTGCACCACACCAACTCTAGCCAAAGGAAAGACACGCACAGCACTGCTGCCATAACAAAACAAATTCCTAGCCCCTCAGAGGCTGATGGCATTCTGCAGGGGGGTCCCTACGTTAGACGAACAGATAGTGGTGTACCAGATCGTACGTATGTCCTGTGCTTAGTGGGGGACTTCCTTGATTTGTTAGGTCAAGGCCATATGCCCACACGGTGTCTGTGGAGTGTCACCTCTCTCGAGTGAGGGAAGATGACTTGGTTCCGAATTCTGGGATGATCAGTCCCTTTATGTGAATTCACCGGGTGAACCGAAAGTAAAAGGAGGAGCCGAGAAGTGGCGTGCGCTTCTGGGCAGTGTGTGCCTAACCTGGGGTCACTTAGACCAAGGACAAGGACAAGGAAAGGGGCGTGGGAGGGGGTTCTGTGCTCACCCTCACAGAACCAAACAGCACACAAAACACCGAGGGACCTACTTGCCGAAATCCAGGGGGGACCTCGCCAAGTCTGACACGCTGTCTCCTTCTCAGTCACTTTGGCGCACCAGATGTTGAGGTAGATTTCTTCTCAGAGGAGGAGCGTGGTGGGGGCAAGAGGTGCGGAGTCACCACACAGACCCTGGGAGTCGGGTAAAAGTGGGCCAGAGGTGAGCAGCCTGCAGACTCGTTTATTTCAGTTGGTACAGCAGCTTAAATAGCCAAGGCAGCCAATCCGGTCAAGGGGCAGTTTATGCCCTAACCAATCATAGCCTGTTGCCAGGTAGTATCTGAAGCCATCCAATCGCAGCCTGTTGCCAGGCAGGCTCCTTTGCCAGGTGGGTTTCGAAGCCATTCCTGAGTAACTATGCTCGCTTGCCAGCAGCCATCTATTCCACCACACAGCCTCTAATGGAATACTACTCAGCAGACACCAGAGTGATTTATAGATACACACAGCATTTTTATAGATGAGTACTACTCCCGTGTGTGTGTATTTGTTTATATATCTGATTTTCTTTATCCATTTATCCACTGATGGACATCTAGATTGACTCCATATCTTTCCTGTTGTGAATTGGGCTGCAATAAACATGGAGGCACAAGTATAGCTTTCATATGCTGACTGCATTTCTTTTGCATGTATTTCTGGAAATGAGATGGCTGGTTCATGTGGCAGACAGATTTTTAGTTTTTTGTGGAATTCCATACTGTTTTCCATAATTGCTGTAGTAAATTTGTTGTACTTCTACCAACAGTGCATTAGAATTCCCTGTATTCATCAGCATTTTATTTATTTTTGGGGGTGGTGTATAGATTATATATGGGGATACTGGTCTATAATTTTCTTTTTTGTCCTATCTTTGTCTGGTTTTGAAATTAAGATAATTCTACCCTCATAGAATGAGTTTGGACAGCTTCCCTTCTTTCTGGTTGTTTGGACCAGTTTAAGAATAATTGGCATTTGTTCTTCCTGACAATTTTGGTAGAATTCAGCAGTTAAGCCACCTAGGATTTTGATTACTGAGAAACTCTCTTACTGATTCAATCTTATTGTTATTGGTCTTTTTTTTTTTTTCAATGTCTTCATGAATCAATTTTGGTAAATTATGTTTCCAGAAATTTATCCATTTCTTCTATAGTTTTCAATCTGTTGGCACATAGCTGTTCAAAAAGCTCCTAATCATTCTTTGTATTTCCATGGTATTGGATATATCTGCTTTGTCAACTTTGATTTTTATTGACTTGAGTCTTCTCTGCATACTTTTGTGTCTTTTTTGTTTATTCATTCATCTAATCTGCATATTTTGATTCAGGAATTTAATTCATATACATTCAAGGTTATTATTATTATTATTATTATTTTTTTTTTTTGACAGGCAGAGTGGACAGTGAGAGAGAGAGACAGAGAGAAAGGTCTTCCTTTTTGCTGTTGGTTCACCCTCCAATGGCTGCCGCGGCTGGTGTGCTGCGGCCGGCGCACCACGCTGGTCCGATGGCAGGAGCCAGGTGCTTCTCCTGGTCTCCCATGGGGTGCAGGGCCCAAGCACTTGGGCCATCCTCCACTGCACTCCCTGGCCATAGCAGAGAGCTGGCCTGGAAGAGGGGCAACCAGGACAGAATCCAGTGCCCCAACCGGGACTAGAACCCAGTGTGCCGGCGCCGCAAGGTGGAGGATTAGCCTAGTGAGCCACGGTGCTGGCCAGGTTATTATTGATAAGTTATGACTTGGTCCTTCTTTTTTCTCCTTAAAATTTCTTGTTTTCGCATTGGATATCCTTTTTGTTTCCTACTGGGTTTTTGACTTTTCCACATTTTCACTATGAAGGTTGCTTTCTTTTGTTTCTGTACATAGTACATCTTAAATTACCATTTTTAAGGTCAGCTGAGTGGTGGTGAATTCCTTCAGTCTGCTTTTCTTGTAAAGCCTTTATTTTTCCTTCGTTTATGAAACAGCATTGCTTGATGAAGTATTCTTAAGTGACTGTTTTGTTCTTGTAGAAGTTGGACACTTTAACCCCATTCTCTCCTGATCCATAATGTTTCCACTGATAAATCTGTTCTTAATCTAATGGAGTTCCTTTAAAAGTGACCTGGCACTTTTTCCCTATTTTTGGTAAATTCTAGAATTCTGTTTGTATTGCACTTTTGAAAGTGAGTGGATTCCTCTCCAATGAGGATTGCTAATATAAAGTGTTCATGTAGATGGGCTCCCCTGTTCACCCCAGCCCTGTTTAGGGAGTCCCCTTGGCTGTGTGTCTGGGGATCTAATTGCCAATTGGCTTTGTTCTTTCTCTCTCCCTGCTGCTGCTGTGCCTGCTCTGTGTTCTTACCATGTTCCCAGTGTTCCCTTCCTGCATTCAGGTGCTTTTCCTTGGGCACTCACCTCGAGTCATAGTTGCTTTGCTTCTTCTCAGTGGAGGAGAAGGTGATGCTGGATTTCTCTATTTGGTCATCTTGAAGTCAATCCTCATTCACTTTTTTAAAAAAGATTTTATTATTTTATTTATTTATTTGACAGGTGGAGTTACAGACAGTCAGAGGGAGAGACAGAGAGAAAGGTCTTCCTTCCATTGGTTCACTCCTCAGACGGCTACAATGGCTGGAGCTGCGCCAATCCGAAGCCAGGAGCCAGATGCTTCTTCCTGGTCTCTCATGCGGGTGGGTGCAGGGGCCCAAGGACTTGGGCCATCTTCTACTGCTTTCCCAGGCCACAGCAGAGAGCTGGATCAGAAGAGGGGCAGCCAGGACTAGAACCAGTTCCTTTTTGGGATGCTGCTGCCACAGGCTGAGGATTAACCCACTGCACCATGGAGCCGGCCCTCTCATTCACTCTTGATCACCATCACCTCCTGACTAAGGCTGGTGTCTTAGATTGGGCATATCAGGCCTTGATTCTTCCTTCTTTCCAATTAACCCTGTGTATGCCATTGTGTCCCGTCACTGCACAGTGCACTGTGCATATGTTGGTGTGGAAATGTCTGTCTGGAAGGAGGAACTGAAGGAGAATCTTTTTGAAGGAGAGGAAGGAAGAATCCCTGCACTGTTTACGCAAAACAGGATGAATTGCGGATCAGGGATTCTTAAAAGATGGCTCTATACGCAGAGGAAGCCCTTGTTTTGTCTTTTTCTTTACTTTGCCACAGGCATTTCCCCAAACATGTGGTGATGCTGGTGGGTGGGCTTTGTGAGTCCATTATCATGAAAATCTGTTGAAACACAAAAACTTATCACCAATCTCTTTCTGCTCTAGAATTTTCTCTACTATCCCCTTTTAGGACTTGCAATGTCATAATTCACAATCAGGACCAAGAGCTGTCCCAGTTACATCAGAAGTTACAAGATGGGGGAGAGAGTTCTTACAGCCTCCATGAGTATCTCAAGGATGTGTCACCCTGCATGAGCCTGACAGCTGCAAGGGGCAGAGATTGCAAATACTACTACTGAGGCTGTCAGGCTGCAGGGTGCCTTGTCAGCAAGCGTGGCCCAGGTAAGGTGGGCACCAGCTGTGATTAGACAAAGTCTCAAGTTTACAGGAGCCTCCACATATCTGCAAAGGGCATTTTGCCAGCAGTCTTTCTTGGCATTGAACATTTGTGTTATGACACGATCAGGACTGCCTGGATAAGAACAGAGATGGGAAACACAGGTTTTTCAGGGTCCCAGTATTCTAAATGTCTACTTCCTCCATGATTGCCACTTGCTTTTGGAGCAGGAGGCAATATCCATCCAGTTATAAAGGACAGAAGGAGGTTGAGACAGGAGACAACTGTCAAACTGAAAAGAGTCCGTGGGCAAAGAACAGAATCTTGAGGCGCTGCAAAGACAAAGACGCGTAGAGGAGCGCGCCCCCCGGCCGCTGCCGCCCCTGGCCCTTGCGGTCACCCGCTTCTCCGCGCCTCGGCGGGACCCGGCCAGCCCTGGGCGCCGCGCCTCAAAAAAAAAAAAAAAAAAAAAAAAAAAGAACAGAATCCTCTAGTTATATGCTCAGCATGGTTTTACAAACTGTAGATGATTCCTTTGTCCTTCCTGGATTTTTGTCTCCTCATCTGTAAAATGGATCAAATAATCTGCTGTGTTGCACCCACTAGTCAGCTGAAATAGAGTACTACAAAAACCAGTGACAGTCACGCATGAATTTTATTGAAAATGAGAGGCAAATGACAGGCAAAGCAACTGATCAGGATCAGCAATCGATCGAGACCAACACTCCTTACCAGGGTGTGGCCCCCAACAGCAAGTTACACGGCTTGTTATAGTATTCTGTCCACTAGGGCTCACAATTTTGAACCGGACCCCTGGTATGCAATGAACAATAAAAAGAAAACCAGAATATTGTTGTAAGACAACAGTTAACAATAACAAACCCAATAACAGATCCAAGATATGGTTGTAAGATAACAGTGAAGGACACATTTCGGTCAACCTAGTTCCTGGGAATTTGGGCCCACGTAGTTTCACAAGATACACCCTTAGCTGTTAGCAAGCAAAGCTGATATGTACAGAAGCAAGAGGTCTGCAATTAGCTTTTAGCCACACTCACTCCATTTTGATTCTGATTCTACAGTTGCATAGTGGATATGGCAGTGATATGTGGGAGCTGTCACTTGTGTGTTTCATAATAGGATCAAGTCACTCCCCTCACTGGGTGGTGTCACATCAGGTACTGGAATGAGCAGAACTTGTGTTAGGAAAGTCGCTTAGACCCCTTTCTAGGGAAAGAATTTCTTTTGATAACATAAACGAAGCCAACTTGAAGGACCTGTGTATATATGGAGGGATGAGAGTCATCATTGTCTATCATCTTAATGAAAGTGAAACCGACCTGCTTATTAATATTTCCCCAAATTAATAAGCTGTGTGGCTTCTTGCCATGTATTCAGAGAAGAATTCTGAATACTGGCTCAAATAGCCAACATGGTAAGTTTTTAAGGATTTTATTCAGTGAAAGAAATGCATAGGAGAATGAGGGATTTATCTAATGGAGAAAGAAAAGTCTAGAGACTAAGTTGGGATCCATACAAAGCAGAGAACAGGTCAGGAGCCATGTACAGAAGAATTTGGTTATGAGCAGCCACAAGTAGCTTAGCACGGGTAGTGAGGCAAAGGTAGAGTGATTTGGGGGCACTCTTCGCCTTTTATATGCTTTCCAAGGGGGGAGTGGTTGCATAGTCTGATGGGCAGGTGAGATCAAGTAGGGGCGTGAGATCACACAGTGGGCATGGTGGAGGGTGTGGTCTCCAGCTTATAGACCTAATAGGTTTTATTCTATCTGCCTGCCTATCTCAAAAGGAGCAGATTATCTGTGAGGCCGTGGGAATATAGAACCTGTGCATGGGGATCACACCGGCGGGGGCGGGGAATGCAGACACAGAAGTCCAAGGGAAGCTTTGATAAGCTACCAGTGATATGAGGATTTTGCCTTGTTGCAGGCTGACCCTGCCATGATTGTCATCTCCCTGATCAGAGACACAGTGCTGATGGATCAGAAAAGCATGGCAAGGCATTTGTTTAAAGACAGCAAATGGGAAACTTTGGTGTAATGCTGACCCTACACAGATGTTCGTGTCTCTGTACATATAGACCACTGGGTTTGTTGTGAGTGAGTGGACATTTCTGAATTTCCAGAAATAATGAAAATGAGGAAAAACGAGAATAAGAAACTGCTGCCGACAGGTAACAGTGAATGATTAAGCATTGGGAATGAATAGGTAAATAAGGAAAAGGATCTCAAAAAGAACAGAAAGGGGACCAAGGCAGCCACAGATTTCAGATGCAAAGCATAAACAAAACTGCAGATTGTGCTGATGTAATTTGCTCAGAACCTGAAATAGCTCTGCTAAAACAGCTGTCTGTTGTCTTTGTCCTATTTGTTAATCTGAGCCAAAATCAACTCACCAGCCTTGAGTATTTCCTTCACAAAAAGAGAACCCCTGTTCTCTCCTGTAATGCAAACCAGAGGAAGATGCATATCTGCTTCCTACACAGTTCTCTTTAGGTCCTTGTTAGTGAGCATAACCAGCAAAGAGCGAGCAGGCAAAGGGAGCAGTTAGGGAGTATCTGGCTAAGTTGCAACTTCAAAAAAGAAGCACCTAGACAAAAGCATGTTTATGTCTTACGTCACATTTTAAAAACATTTTTATTAACATAAGAGAACAGACTTAATGTATTTCATGGGTACAATTCTAAGAGAACCATACTTCCCTCCCTTCATCTTTCCCTCTGTCAATTCCTTGTTTTTCTTAAATTTTGGCAAAAACATGACTTCAATCCACTCCATAATCACAGGCTTAATTTATCATTAGCCATAATATTCAACAAGTAAAAAGTAGAAAGACCACAGTTCCACAGGAGTATTAACAAGGGTCAAAAACAACAATCAGATCACAAGATGTCTATTTCATCCCTATGCATTTTTGTTGTTGTTTTGTTTTCTATATCAACTACCACATATCAGAGAAAATGTATGACATTTGTTCTTTTGGGACTGGCTTATTTCCATAAGCATAATGGTTTCTGGTTGCATGTGTTTTATGTCACAGTATTAAGAGAGGGCCCAGAGGCACCACATCTGCAAGGTCTCTAGAACTTTACTCCCAGGGCTGCAGTACGCTACGCTCAACTTAAGCTCAGCACACGGTGTCAGTGGGGCGGCCGTCCACGTGTGCTCATGCCATGGGACTACCACGCAGCTGCTCCCCAGCAGCTGCTGTCCAGTGCAATGAGCACCCGCTGCTCTCTTTCTCTCTGGCATCCTCTCCTCCTATGGTAGCCACACTGTGTTCCAGAGAGGACTGCTTGTTCCCTCTTAGAGGGGACTGCCCTGTGCTATCTATGACCACACCCTTATGCAGCCCATCAAACCCAGCAGGACTCTTTCTTGGTTTAATTTCTGTCATCCCTATCCCACCTGGCTCTCAGGGAGCTGCTAGAAGCAGAGGAAAAGGACATCCCAGAGAATTCACTGGAGCAAAGTTCTTTCACTCATGCCATGGATCACCCCCAAATGACTGCTACCAGCCTGAGAGTAGCATGGAATGTGCACTCAATGAAGAGGAAGCCCACGCTGTTCTGGATGTAGACAGTGAACATTCTGCTTCCCACAAGAAGGAGTGTACACACACTCCCAGGCAGCCTCACATTCCTCTGTCTGGGCTGATGAGGCTCACCTCTGAGCACAGGCGCTGAATACACACATTCTTGTGAATCAGGGACCAGGTGGGGACATTAAACAGACATCAGGTGAGTCCAGGAGCTTCTCTCTGCTCTTCACATACTGCCTTTTCTCACTGGACCCCGACAAACTCATATACACTTTGTTGGACCTGTATGGGAAGTGCCTTTCAGACTTTCTAGCTCAGAAACAATGTCTCTTGTCACCTGCAATGACATAATTTTTGTTCTAAAACAGTGTACCTGGAGTTCTATGCCAGTTCAAAGCTTTTGGCAACCTTCCCTCTGTGTTAGCCATGTTATGAGCCTGGTTTCATTGCTTTCAACCTGACTCTTTATCTCCTCTAAGGTGGCTTGTCTTAGCTAAGCCATCATTTCAAAACCAAGACATAAATACTTCTATATTTTTCTTCCTTCTATGTTTCCAAGAATTATGGATGGGCCCTGTAACTTCCCCACATAATGAATGCCCAGTGTTTATTTCTAACAGCATAGGCTGATTTATGAAAGGGGTTACAGAATTCATCCAGTCTTGCGGTTCAATTCCTCTACCATGATTAAATACGATATCAGATGGGAAAGTCAGTATTGCAGCAACACTCCTAGAAATCAATTCCCAAAGGCCTTGGTGAGTGAGATCTGTTTGCTCAGACTCAGGACAGAGGACATGGTGATGATCATCTGTCCTATCAGGGTCATTTGCCCCATGGCACAGGCCAGGAAATCCAGTGACTTCTAACAAGTATCAGCCTGAAGCTTGGGGGAGTTTCTCACACATCCTTTATTACACTGAATAGGCTCATGCCCCTGTGCAAGGCTTAGACACAGGACTGGGCAAATGTGAAGTGGGATAGAGGCTATGTCATTGGCCTTCTTTTATATATTTGTGGAGAATCAAAGTGATCCTGAAGAAGGGAAAGGACAAGACCAACTTGCCCCAGGTAATGTGGTCAAATCACGGGCTGTTAACTCACTGGCAGCATCTGTAGGGCTCATATCCAAGGAAATCAGAAAGTGATAAATCTACCTATTTCATCCAGTCAGCAAAACACAGAGTACCCTTTTAAAGACTTTGCTGTTTTCATTGGGGTACTTGTAAATTTTCCTATTCTGCATTAAAGTCTCAGTTGACCATTTAGAACAGAAATGGTCTTAGAGATCTACAGGAAACATCTGCACTGTACCTACAGCTTATAAACTACAGTGAGGAGTTTGTTGCCTGTTTGGTATTAACATGTAGACAAGGAACTCACAGCAAGAAAATTAGGTAGACAAAAACCAGTATTATGACATGTCATCATCTTGAGAGAAAAAGGTCTTAATAGGTATCTAGGGCTATATAAGGCCTAAAATATATTTAATTGATCACTACATGAAAGATTCAATGTAATTTGAGGAATAGAGGAAAAGCCACCATCCAACATAATCTGTCATAAAGCTTGACTGCTCTAGATTACATGCTCAATGTCTGTGTTTAAAAGCAGAGAGAAAATCAGGCAAATGTATTGAGCACCTAATCCTCTCTGTCTGTATCTTTCCTCCCCTCCACAACACTCCAGTCTAACTTTCTATCACCATGGCAGCCACCCTGTGTTCTATACAAAAGAACATACTATTTCTTAAAATGCATCCTTGCCTTTTCTTTAAACCACATTCAAATATACTGTTAAATCTTCCTAGGTCACTGTGGCATCTGATCCACCTTGGCTCATCAGGGAGCTTCCTCCAGTGGAAGATCCTGAAGTCTCACAGCACCCCCTGGTGTGTGCTTATTGCATACAGTCTGTCCTGGGCTGTCTGATGCCTACCAACCATATACCAGCTGCTTATTCAATGAAGGAACAGCAGTGTTCCCTGGAAGGCGATGTAGACAGTGAGTACACAGTGTGAAGGTGACAAAGCTCCCAAGGGTGTCCTAAGTATCCAGAAACATCCTTGCACTCCTCACCCCAAACTGCACTGAGAGATGTCACTGACATGGAATGGAACCATAGAGAAATTCTGATTGTATTCAAATCATGAATCCAGTTTGTGATTCCAACTTTTACTGTCTTTCTTTTCCTGGATATTACCATGACACTCTGGTGCCACTGCCAAAAAAGTGGAACCAGAGCCATGGTGACAGATTCTGAGTTTACCATCTCTTGGCTGTTTACCATAGCCACGGTATTTTTTCTTCTTATGTATTTACATATGAATTCCTTCCTCTGGGAGACTAGAAAAAGAAAATCTGCATGCATCTAATCGCTGTCCAGAGCATTCATTATGATCATTTCCAGAGTACCCAATCCAGTCATAATTGTTCAATAAACAATTCTGAATATCCGTTTTCTGATCCTTTGCTTGTTCCGGTGAGTTACCCTTAGAAAGTGACTTCATATGATATATTTCATTTGATGCAGAACAACTTTTAAGATCTCTGAGTTTTAGGGAGCTGTCTTCCTTCGCTCATGCAGAAGATCTGATTTGCTGCTTCCTGTCCTTAGACATCCCTCGTAGGCCAGTGCCATCATTAGGAACCTTCATGGGCACTGTTGCAGGCACGTTCAGGAACGTGCACAACCTGGGCCCACAGCTCCCATTGTTGTGAAATAAGGGGCAGTCGTCCTATAAACTAGCTGTCTTGCGGCTCTTTATGGGATTCATGAGTGATACTCATCTCCATGGCCCTGTCCTGTGTTCCCTCCCCATAGAGATCTGGCTCTGCTCAGATCGGCAGAATCCCAACCATTCCAGCTGGGTTCATTCATCCTTTTCTCCACCACTCTCAGTTTCTCCTCCTGGAGTTCCTGGGGCTGGCTGGGGCTGGCTGGGGCTCGTGTCAGGCAATGCTCTCCTCTGAGAAATGAGGAGACCCGTGTTCTCAGGAAGAGGCGGGGGTCCTAGCAGGTAATAAGCACCACCCAGCACCTTGAATAGGTGTCCTGGAAAGTTAACATTGGGGTACGGGGGTGCAAGGCCCCTGACACAGTCGTGATAGCCTGTGGTGTTCAGTCCTCTCTCCTCCCCTGGTCTCCTCTCCTTCTCCTTGGACTCCCACAGTCCTAGCTGCCCTGGCCCAGAATGCTGCCCCTGCTCACTCCAAGGAAGCCTGAGCATGAAGCCAGGCTCCCAGTGAGGTTTTGCAGACCAGGGTGCTTTCATAGCTCATCATTCATTCTCCAGCTCTACCCTGGAATTTCTCCCTGGCATCTGGTAGCACATTTGTTTCTCACGACGGCTTCTCTCTCTCATTCTTCAGGTGCCTGAAAAACTGCTCCCACTCCAGCTGACCAGAAGAATGATGATAACATTTTATATAACATCCTCCAATTCCCAAAGTAGTAACTGCTTCAATTAGATAAATACATGAACACATGCAGCTAAACCATGTCACACACAACATATGTACTTGGTATATATTAAATATAGTGTGTATTATGTATATATGAAATATATCTGTGCTTATGAAAGACTTGGTAATCTACAGTGTTAATCTTCTTCAGTTCTTTTCCCTTCAGTTGTTTGATTTTTATACATTTATCATTATATAATATGTATAAAAATCAACCAAAATGAAAATATCTTAGTATCCCTGTAGACGTCATCTTATTCTTTGGACTTTCTTACTCCAGGTCACTTTCCTTATTTGGACAGGACGTCATAGAGATATTAGGTATAAATATTGATCCTGATGGTTGTGGTTTCATTTTTAGAGCTAGGTTTGATTGTCACCATGTAATGAAGAACCCTACCTAGCTGGAGGACAATGCTTGTGAAGAGTTAGCCACCAACATACATGAGCATCAAGTAATCGGCCACATCAATGTCCCAGGTGCCCAGAAACAGAAGATTATCAAAGGAAAACCACAGTCCAGCCAGTGGTAACAGCCAGGCAGACTCCCTAGTGAGGAGATTATCAAAGGAAACCCACGCCCCAGCACTGGAAAACTGCAGTACAGCAAATGGAAACTAGCATGCAGGTTTCCCTGGCCTTCAACCCTACGATACAGAAGTAATCATGCCTTCCTCTTAGATACACTTGTTCCCTAGTATTCTCTACATGAGACCATAAAACATTCTCCCACAGGCCAGCAGCTGTGTAACCTCTGGTCTTGGTTCCCACAGGCCAGGTGTTTCCACGTCCATCACCTGTTTGCAGTCTGAGCTTTGCTCTACTCCCACTGCACGTGTCCCAGTCTTCCTTATCATGGCCACATCAAAACCCAGCTCCACAGTCTTCATAGGATCTAAAGGTCATCCTTCCGCTGCTAAACACATGGAAATTTGCCTAGAAGCACACACATTGTAGGCTTTCTTGCATCCCCTTCCCTGCTTCTGCAAACCCACTTCTTCCTTGTGGAAGTATACCTTTCGTAAATCACTTGCACATGGATCTCCTTGGGTCTACTGTTGGGGAGTGTGACTAAGCCAGTCCTACGCTCTTCCACACGTGAATTGGAAGTGCTAAAACTGAGAGAGAGCTCTGATGTAAAAAAGTGAACTGGGACCTGGATTGCGGGGCATGAGGGTGGCAAAGGTGGTGCCAAGAGGAAGTTAGATGAGTGGAGTCTGGGTTGTTTACAAGAAAACTTGATTGGGCACAGGCATCAGGAGAGATGACGTTAGTGCTTGGACCCTATAGAAACCGAGTGCATGATAGGGTAATCTTTAAAACAACTGGCTGGCTTCTCTTCCCCTCTCCTATACCTCTGTGATTTTTTGCTTTAAGAGAGGCTTACAGCACAATAATAAACAAGTTCCTGCTTGACTCAACTCCCCAAGACGTCTGATTGTCTCCGGGAAAAAGTGAGGCTGGGGAACAGGCGAGCAGCGCATTTACCTTTCCTCAGACCCAGTCCATCCTCGTTCGGGTGGACTAAGACCCTGCACTGGATCACAGGTGCGAGATTTCTATTGGCCTGGAGTAGTTTTTTTTCTTCCTCCCAAGAAATATACACCTGTGCTAAACTGCAAAGGGTTTCTGCTGCCTCAGCATCTGCACCTCATGGGCTCATTCAAGCTGAGGTTACCTGGAGGACTTGGTAGCACTATAGAAAGAAATTGAGTTCCAAGTAGACAGAGAGGCCAAGATTTCCAAGGGCACAGGACATTATGTGCTGAGCAATTCTGGCCTCCATATTTCAGTCCTAAGAGCACTTTTGTATGTTCATGATGTAGGAGTTGCTGGTACAAAGACCAAACAGTAGGCATGGGTCCACACTAGTGGGAAAGAAGATCACAGAGAGAGTGTGGACACGAGCGGATACTGCTGACTGTCCTTCTGTTATCAGCGCTGAGTCTGCATGCTCCTCGAGGGATGAGGAACCCTCCCCAGCTACAGGGAGTGCCCCGAAGTTCCGGCCATGGATAAGGGGAAACCTCATGTCCGGCCACTTCGAAGTCCCAAGTGCCCTGAAGCACAGTTTACCAAAGGAAAACCGCAGGGCAGCAGGGGGAAACTCGCATGCAAATTCCCTGGCATGAGTATCATGAAAGGAAAACCACACTCCAGCAAGTAGAAACTCGCATGCAGATTCTCTGGTCAGCAGGTTAACGAGACAAAGCCAGAGCTCAGCACATGGGAACTGGCATGCAGATTCCATGGCCAACAGAATATCAAGAATACTGCAGTCTAGCCCCAGGGGGATCTCATGCGGATACTGCAGCCTTCAAGGCTAGGATGGAGAGGTAGTCACGTCTGTTCATCTTTGCTGCCTTTGTTCCTTATTACTCCCTACTTGGCCTTCTAGCTTATTCTGTCACCAGGCTTCTTCTCTCCCATGGTGGATGGGACCTCTATCAGGTGTTACCTCCACTGCCCGCAGCCACCACCCTGTCCTGTCTGTCACCTGTTTGCACTCTCAGCACTGCTGGGCTCTCCCTGCTGCCACCCCATCTTCTTTATCAGTCCACAGCAAACCCAGCCCCATATCCTTGGTGTGATTTCTGGGAGCTTGCCTGAAAGCACACACACCTTTCTTGGCTTCCTTGTTTCCCATTTCCTGCTTCCCCAATCCATCCGATGCCTGCTTCTTCTGGGAGCCCTGTCTTCATAAGTCATTTGGACATGCATCTTCTCCAGTGTCCTTCTGAGAGCCTCATGCAATCCTACACCCTTTATTTCCACATGTGAATTGGAAGTGCTAAAACTGAGGAGGAAAACTCTGATTCCAAAAATGAACTGGAACGTGGGCCACAGGGGAGAGATCTCTATTGGTCTGGAGTAGTTTTTTCTTCCCAGAAATGTACACCTGTGCTAAACTGCCAGGGGCTTCACTTGACTCAGCACCTGCACCTCATGGGCTCATTTGAGCTGGTGTAGGAGGAGTAGGAGTAGGATCGGGAGGACCAGGTGGCACTCTAAAGGGAAGTCAGCTCCACGTACACAGAGAGGCCAAGATTTCAAAGGGCACAGGGCATTGTGTGCTGAGCAATTCTGGCCTCCATATTTAAGTCCTAAGAGCACTTCTGTATGTTCAGTGAAGAATCTAGAATAATGGACTCAGTTGAATCAGAATCAAGGAACCTAGTAGAGTTTCAAGAAAGGGAGTGATTACATGACAATGTCAGAGAGAAGACTGATTCTTCAAGGCCAGGGGGAAGGAGACGCATGCTAGGAGAGAGGGGGAATGCAACAGGTATGGTGGGACATAGGGCAGGTCAACTGAGCAGTCTCAGAGTTAACACTGGGTGAGCTCTGAGTCAGCAGGGACTCTGACCAGCACTAAAAAGTATGATTTACATTGGAAAGGTGGGATTCAGGCATTGGCCCTTTAAAAGAATTCCTCTGACAAGCACCTGGGGTTAGAAGGACTATGGAGCCATAGAACTATGACAGAACTGTCTCTGTGTGGAGTCCCCTCCTTCCTGTAGCAAAGTCAGCTAGATGGAAGCTAAGACCATCACAAGCAGGTGCGAAAGGCCAAAGGGGTCAGGAGAACTTGGGTGAGAGCACCCACCCTGGTTTGGGAAGGCCGAGGGCCCTAACTCTGCCCCACAGGCTGGGCTGTCAGCTCAGGTCAGGTCAGTTGTGCCTTTCAGCAGCCCGAGACGCCCCGTCAGCCCTTCCTCTCTGCAGGAGCTCAGTCTCTCTCTGGGCTCTGTAACCTTGGAGCATTGGCTGCATCAGCTCTCAGCAGGACCTGACCCATTCATTTTCTTCTCTCCCTCTCTTAGGTGCCACTGCTGCTGGAAGCGTAGAAAGATAGCGCCGATTTATGTAAGAAAAAGTAGCTCAAACCGCAGCTCGGGGTAAATCCCAGACAGAGCACGGAGAGAGGACTTTGACCACCATGAACCACTCTTGATGGTTTCCACCACGGGAGGCTGGGGGATGAGAGCTGTGACTGTCTTTCAGCCTCTGACTGGGTAAACACCCACAGAGACCAAGGCCTGAATGCAGAGACATTACAGAGAGACTCTCACCTTGCCCTGTCACCTGCCTCCTGCAGAGACCCGGGGACTGAGGAGCAGGAAGAGACCGCGGATGAACCCAGACGCCCGAGGCCACGGGCGGGCTGTGCTAGGTGTGGGCGGTCTGCCACTAGCGCTCCTGCTGATGAGGGTCAGCCTCGGTGTAACCCTCGGGATGATCTGACTCCTGCACGGGCGCTCCACTGAGCCGGACAGCTGACCCGTCTCCTCCCACGGTCAGTGTTCCCACAGATAAGACAACATTGAGAAGGAGAGACATTTGGGGTAAAGGTGATTAAAAGGATCTGCTTCTTTGCTGCTTTTGAGCTGCAAACATCTCATGTTTTGTGGTCTGGGGGGTGGTGCATGCTGACTGGTCTGCGGATGCTGGGCGGGGTCTGGCTCAGTGGCCTGTGTGCTGAAGTTACCTGGTGATTGCCTCGGGATGAAGTTCAGCTGCTCCACTGAGCCACGCAGGGCCTGCTGGGTGCTTCCTGCCGCGTGCCCTCTGCAGGCCAAGGACGTCCTGTGTGCCTGCCAGTCGCCCTGGCTTTAGGGTGGGTCAGCTGTAGATGAGCTGCCTGCTGGATCTGTCCATTGTGGAGGCGCGTTGTTCTCTCTGATTATTAAGAACTCCGGAGCAGGTGGTGCCCCAGAGCTGAAGCAGGAAGTGAGTGGGCAGTGGCTCTCCCTGAGTTCCTGGCTGCTCCCCAGGAGGCCGAGTCCTGGCCTGAGGTGGGGATATGGAAAAACAGGGTTTGGTGGGAGCAGTTCTGGGAGGTGGGTGTGGATGGGTAGGATGAGATCAAGTTGATGGATGAGGAGGACAGCAGTGACGGCCGGGCGGGGCTCCAGGAGAGCAGGCGAGGTGCACTCCTGCCTGAGGACAGGACACAGGACAGCTGCTCTCCAGGCGGCCCTGAACATCCCCGAAACACCAGAGCCAGGCAGGGGGGTCTTGTCGGTAGCCCTGTCACCAAGGCGCTCAGCTCTGCACAGCTAAGGATACTGCACGGGCTGCCAAGTCTCTGGGGAGAATGGGGCGGCGTTGGTGGTGGTGGTGGTGGTGCTCTGCAGGACATTTTCAAGGCGCCCAGAACCCAGAGCAGCAGAGGGGGGGTTACTGCAGGGGCAGGAGAGGGCTCTGGCTGCTGGAGGGGTAGGCTTTCTCGTTCCTGTGTCCAGGGCAAGGAAAGCTGTGCCCTCTGCAGTAGTTGCATGCCTGTTGCTGTCGTAGGTGTTGCTGGTACAAAGAACAAAACCACCAAATGCCACTGCTGTGGTAGCACCCGTTTGTCTCCCTTAGCTTTCTTGCTTCCTTTTTCATATCTGTAAAGAAGAAAATTATCCACCAGTTTTCCTTTCATGAAAATTCAGAAAATAGGGAGGGAGTTTTGTTTCAGGACAAGGGTTGCCTCCTCTCAGCGCCCTTTCAGTGATGTGATCGCCAGCCTGTACGTGGATCACGTTCAGGTTTCATTGTGTACTTTTAACCCCTAATTGGCAAGATTTTGTTTTATATTATTTTTACACTAACACTGGAGGATGTGATCAGAATTTGAGGCCAGTTTCCTAGTTCATAGCTCATCAGGAAGTTATCTTCATAATAAATTTGAGATGATAGCTACTAACATTGCAAACCTGGATCACACTTCCCTTATTTAGGCGAACGGTGATTACGGGCACGTGGTGGGGGCGCACCTTGACCAGACTGCAGACTCGAGGCTGCTGCTCTGCTCATGGCTGTGTCAGTGCACTCAGCTTCTCTGCTTCCAAGAATCAAGAATCGTGGCTGCTCAGCTTCTTCCTGGGCACCAGAATAAGGAGTCTTGCTCAGTATAAACCTACCTATAAAGTATCAGAGCCTGTGTGGCAAGAACATCAACTTTTGTTCCAGTAATAGGTCTCTGAGAAAACTCAATCAGGGAGGATGCAGAAACTGTAACATCATGGAGATTCTTGGCAGCCTCTGAATGAAATGATCTTCTCTTTACTTTCAGCTCTGGTATCCCCTATGGGTGCCAGTTCGAGTCCCAGCTGCTCCACTTCTGATCCAACTCCCTGCTGATGCACCTGGGAAAGCAGTGGAAAATGAGTCAAGTGCTTGGGCCCTTGCACTAGCATGGGAGACCCAGAAGAAGCTCCTGGCTCCCGGCTTCAGACTGGCCCAGCTCTGGCTGTTGTGGCCATTTGAGGAATGAACCAGCGGATGGATGCTCGCTCTCTCTCTCTCTCTCTCTCTCCTTCTCCCTTTCTCTGTAACTCTACCTTTCAAATAAATAAATAGATCTTTAAAAAAAAGCCACAGAGCAAAACAAAATTTGTTTACTTTGTTGGACAAACCAAATTGGTTCTCAAAATGGCCAGTGCTTATAAAAAGTTATTTAGTAGCTCCAAAATAATCCACCTAGTCATACATGACCAAGAGTGAAATCATCCTGTGTCTAGTTATTTTCTACCTTTCCTATTGTTTCATCATCACCGACTTAGATGAAAATTGGTCCAGAAATTCCAGAGTCTTTTTTTTTTAAAGATTTATTTTATTTATTTGAAAGGCAGAGTTACAGACAGAGATATATATAGAGAGGTCTTCCATCTGCTAGTTCACTCCCTAAATGGCTGCAATGGTCTGATCCAAAGTCAGGAGCCAGGAGCTTCTTCTGGGTCTCCCACGCAGGTGCAGGGGCCCAAGGACTTGGGCCATCTTACATTGCTTTCCCAGGCCATTGCAGAGAGCTGGATTGGAAGTGGAGCAACCGGAACTTGAACTGGTACCCTATGGGATGCTGGCACTGCAGGGGGTGGCCTTATTTGCCATGCCACAGTGTTGGCCCCTCCACAAAGCCTTTGATATCTGCTTTTAGTTTTGTTTTGTAAACATGAAAAATGTCAGAAAATAAAATTTCAGAGTTGAAAAACGAACTTTAAAGAATAATAATTTGAGAATGTAAAAATATACTGTTTGTGATGGGCTTAAAATTTTACCATGCATTAACCATCCCTGCTTATACCAATTATTATATTCATGTTATACACTGATTTCTAATCCAATTCTTTTGAATATTTGTGGATGTTGGCATTTTGTAGTTAAAAAGTTAAATTCTTGACCAAAATGTAATTTATACCAAATTTGGTTTTAATATCTATCAATTAATTTTTTCTCTATTACTTGGAATTTTAAATTTCAATGTTATAATCCATTATAAGTAACTTGTCAAACATCTAATATTGGGTTTATCAATCTTTTAAAGATTTATTTATCTTTTTAAAGGCAAAGATGAGGGGAGGCAGACAGGGCAGGGGTGGGGTGGGGGAAACAGGGAAGGAAGAAGTGAGAGAGAGAGCCTTCTATGTATGATTCACTTCTTAAATGCCTGCAAGCCAGGGCTGGACCAAGCTGAAGTTCTGCATCCAGGAACTCTCTCTGGTTCTCTCACACAGGTGACAGGGATCCAAGAACTTGAACCATCTTCTGCTGCCTCCCATAATTAGCAGGAATGCTGGACTGGAAGCAAGCATCTGGGTCTTGAACCAGGCACTCTGATATGGAATGCCAGGGTCATAAGTGGTGGCATAACCCAGTGTGCCACAATGCCCACCAATGGGAGTTTTTTTTAAATTAATTTATTTGAAAGGTGGAATACAGAGAAGAGGTAGAGGTAGAGGTGAGATATAGTCCATATGCAGATTCACTCCCAGATAGAGGAAAGTCCTTCTGCCTAACTGGGATGGATTTTGGCCCTTCCTGCATTTTGGACTTGACCTAGAACCACACACCATCTCTCCCACTCTCTGCCAGCAGCTCCTGGACTTCTTAGCCTCCATGAACACATGACACATTTCTGTCTTTTACATATGGTCAGCCCTTGGTTATCCCTGGGTCCACATCTGCAGATTCCACTGTTAATTAAAAACATTTCAAAAAATGCATCTGTACTGAACATGTATAAACTTTTTCCTCTTGCAACCATTCTACACACAGTACATCATTTGCATTGTATTTATATTAAGTATTATAAGTAAGCTAATGATGGCTGAAAGCATATGGGGGAATATATAGGTAAAATTCAAAAACTACACCATTTTACGTACAAGACTTGAGCATCACTGATTTTGGTGTCTGCAAGGGGTCCCGGAACCCATCCTTCACAGATGTTGATGGATAGCTGTCCATATCCTGTAAGTCCTTGCAGAGTCTTGACTGCCACAGATTGTGGTCCCAAGACATGAGGGTCTGATGAATTCTTACAAATATGGAAGCAGCTTCAGATCTGAGTAACAGGGTAGAAGTTGGAAGACTTTTGAGGTATATAGTACACTATGGATGTGAACGGTGATTCTGAAGTGTGTAATGAAAAAGAAAGATTCTCGATGAGGACTGGAATGTCCTACAGTGGGTTTGAGCCACCAAAGTTTCTCCAAATTACCACATACTCACTGATTACAGTGCAAGAAATACTGTAGAGTCAACAGTTCTTTCTGTGGGGTTGAAAAATGCTTCCCCACCCCTCCAGCTTCCACTGGAAAAAAACATTCAAAATCCAAAGGTGCTAGATATCAAGTGTTGTCTTTGCACAAATTTGGGGGTTGATACCCGAAGCTGAGACAAAGACACTCAGTTTCTGAAGGCTCAGCAAGACCCTTTTTGCCCATTCCTTGGTGCTGCAGTGACACGTGGCCCTGTGTACTGAAGTCTGCTTTCATCTGCCTTTCTTCACTGCACTTCACACCTTGCACTCACTGTGAGTCCCTGAGGACTGGCACCTAAGAGGCACCCCAGCTTTGCTCAGTGCAAGAAGGTGCTCGGTTCCAGGGTCCTGGGGGACACTGTGACCTGTACCTCTTGAAGGGTGTGAAAGGTTTTTATCAGTGACTGTGATTTAAGCCATCATCCTGCAGTTAGATCAGGCTACCCAATGTGAAGAGGTGTCTCTTGCTGCCCTGCATGAGACAGAGAACCACAAGCCTTGCCACGAAGGACAAGTCCAGGAGAGAACTCTGGGGTCTACTTCAGCCAAACAACCTGCTCTTGACCACACCCCTGAAGGTCACGAGTGGTGTGCCACATTATTGTAGTGTGATACGCAGGGACACGGCAGGAGCAGTCAGAATCCAAATCACAATACCGGACTCTGTCCTTGATTGAAGCTGAAAATGTCATGTGGTTTTCCCCTTGAACCTGGCAGCTCTCCACATCCTGCCTGCCTAGACGTGGCGGCTCTTCATGCACTGCATGAGGATAATTCAACACCGAGAGGCACAGAGACCCCTGGAATGCAGGAGTCAGCAGTATCCCCAGGGTGGGGGATCAGAGTCTGAGACACTGAAGTTCCTCAAGCTGCCAGGCAGACAGGAAGGGGCCATCTCTTCGTGAGTGGTTAGGACCTGGTGCGCCTCTGTATAAAAGGAGTGCTTGGCTGGTTTTCTCGGGTCCTGCCCCAGCCAGAGGACCCCGGTTCTGCTGCCATCACCACATGGAGGTGCTGTGATCCTTCCTCATAGCACTGGGCTTGCAAAGTGTTCCCTCTGGTTTGGAGGTTGCTAGGCATTTTAGCTTCTTGGAACTGGAGCTCGTTTATTTTGGTCAGCCCAGGTATGGAACCGTCTTGGATTAGCCAGTTTTGCCCAGGCCTGAGGACTGCCTGGGGACCCTCAGCCACTGAGCCTGGATGTCTAGCACCAGCAGAGTTCATCACTTCACTCAGTTTCACCAACAAACACCCCAAGGGCTTCTGACCTGAGAGAAATAGATTCTTCTTCTTCTAGGACTGCGTTAGCCCATTCCTGTCATCTGATGTGTGTGTGTGTGTGTGTGTGTGTGTTCAGCAGGGTGGGAGTGAGGAAAGGGAAGGGGAGGTGCACCCCAGGAGAAAGAGGAGGTGGTGGACATGGAGAAGCCCTGGAGCTGGACAGGGCTGGGAAGGTGAGGAGGAGGCTGGCATTGTGGCAGAGCAGGTTAAGCCATTGTCTAGCAACCCATATGAGCACTGGTTCAAGTGACGGATACTCCACTTCTGATCCAAGTCTCTGCTAATGTACCTGGGAAAGCAGCAGAAGATGGCCCAAGTGGTTGGACCTCTGCCATGGAGGTAGTTCAGGCTCCTGATCATTTGGAGGAGTGTACCAGTGGATAGAAGGTCTCTTTCATCAACTATAAAAATCAACTAAAGATGGATCAAAGATCTAAATGTAAGATCTGGAACTATGAAATTATTAGAAGGAAACAAAGAAGATAATTCAAGACAATAGTGTAGGCTTATTGGATAGGACCCCAGAAGTACAGGCAATGAAAACAGAAGTAGACAAATGGGATTATATCAAATTCAGAAACTTCTGCTGTTGTGCCCAGATCGTTAGATCCCCGCAGAGACCCCCAGAGAGTTGATCACCCTGAACTGCAAAAGCAAGGTTTATTCGGGAGTACAAGCCGTGACAGGGACCCCATCCAACCAACCGACACAGCGGAGGAAGGAGTGAAGCCCCAGTCTTTGTTTGGGAGAGTTTTTAAAGGAAAAAAGGGCTACATCAGCAGGAAAAAAGAGTTACATCAGTGGGGGCTTACAGCACGGGAGCTTTGGGTACAGGGAGGTACTTTGTTTAGCATTCTCTACTGTGCTGTCCTTGGTACCGAGCTAGCTATCCCTGGTAAGCTTTGATATCTCCGGAATGCCTGAATGCCTGCTTTTACAAGGACTTGGGTCTGCTATGGAAAACAGAGGCTGCTTTTTTTACTGTTTTAAAATGGAGTCACTTTGGCTCTTCATTCCCCCCTTGTTTTTGTACATGTTTGAAAAACCCAATCATGGATTTTGGACTGACATTTCATTTAAGGGTTTATATTGGGACTGTTGGAGTATTAATTGAACAGTGTCCAATTTTTTTTTTTTTTTATAAACTGCACAAGTTTGTTAACAATGCAAGGGCCGAAGGTTAAAATTAAAATCAGGAGAACAAGGGCCCCTATGAGTCTTGATAGTAGGGTGACTTGCCACGGAGAAGAATTGAACCAAGACTCAAACCACCCCTGAGAGACCTCCGGTTCTCTTTTTTGTTTTGCCAGCCCCTCCCTGACTTTAGCCAGCCATGTTATCTTTTAAGGCCCGAGTGATCAAGCGTAAAAGCAGCATTTTTTCCCAGAGTGGAGCACAGCCCACCACATCAGTCCCAGAAGTCCAAGAGGGGCAGAGGGATGACAATTCGTCTTCAGAGCCACCCCTGGTGACGTGGGGCAACGAGGCACTCTTCGCTGCCATGGGGCAATGCCTTAAGCTGCTGTCTCCTGGGTGGGGAGCCAAGCACATTCCTGTAGTAGCATTTGGTTGACCGCCTGGTTGCTGAAGGCCTTGGTTCACTCCATTACCAGCTGTAAACACTTAAACAGACACCGTAGTATAGAGACAGGGTGAGAATAAAGCAGATTCCAGCCAAAACCAGGAGAAAAGCCACTCATTAGTGTGGGAGAGGATTATCAGTACACACATGTTGGGAGTATAAACGGCAATCTACTACAAAGAACAAAAAATTTACAGAAATCCTCAGCGTTTAAATTTTGTTCTACTTTTATACATAGAATAATGACTAGTTATTTGTAGCATGTCTTTTTTTTAACTTTATGCATTTACTTTTTCTGAACAAGGCGGAGCTGCTGTTGCTATGTGTAACTGAGACAGTAGTTGATATTTAATAGGAAATACTGCTCACAGAACTGCACTCCCTACTAGCCAAATTTACCTAATAATGAATTATTTTGATAATGGAGAGTAGATACCATATGCACTAATTACATAGATGTTAAAGTCACAGTTTTAAACAAGGTAATTTACATTTTGAAGTACACTACTTATGCTAATACTGCTTAAGAGATACTACTGCTGTCCCCACAGGATAGGTACAGAATGTCTGTATACCACTCACTTTACTAAGCAACAAAATTACAAAGGAATGAGGCCAAGGAGTGGGCCAGACAGGGTCCAGAACAAAGGACAGAGTTGCTATTAGAGGAGTCAAGAAAGGTGTTGTCCAAGTTACAAATAAGTTTTCCAATTAAGAGGCAAAGAGAACCTGATAAAAGGGGCTTGATAATAACCTGGTGGCTTTAGGCCTTGTAAGTTAAGGGACCTAGACCTATTTATCTTTTTACATAGGGTACATTCATTTTAAGGGAGGTGTGAACCTCCTTGGGGAAGGCACTCTGTTGACTTTTATTACTTACCTGGCCTGGGAGGAGAGCTGGCCAGGTAAAGGTAGGTGGCATCTCCAACAGGAAATTTATAGCTCTGTCTGCAATGTTACTGACCCTACTTGGCCATTCTCTCAACAGTGGCGGTCACTTTGGAGGCTGGGCTAAGTGAAGGGCTTTTCAGCTTAGAGCCAGTAAGATCTGTGGCTCTGACCTGAAGTCCTTCAACTCCAGGGCAGGTCCATTTCCAGTGATCCAACTCTTGGCTGGCAGAGCTGCCAGGGCTCTTCACAGGCTGACTTCTGCTAAAGCCCAGGCTTACCACATCGAAATCCACTGCGGTGGCCTGGCCTGTTGGGTCTCCCCGAGGGCAGATCACTGTACAGAGCTGCCTGTAATAGGCCTGCCACCCATCTTTACATTGCTTCTGATGTCCAGTTTTCTTTTCCTCCTGGTTTTTGTTAAAGTAGACCAGAGAATGCAAGTCAAGGGAGTGCTCGGTCCCACCTCTAATTTTTGTTGCCTAGACTAGAAGTCTAGAGTTACAGGCACATTTCTTATGAATATTTAGGTGGGCTGAGTTACTCTGATTTCTGAACATGGTTGACCTTTAACAGAACTGACTTATGTCCTTACCCAAATAGCTATGCAAGGATACTGCCAGATTGTCACTACAAAATCTTACCAGTTACCAGCCATGCTTAAAAACCTTGCACCACCAGAGGCAAACAGATACGTTACTCTGTGTGGTGTTGTCTGGCAGAGGCTTTAATTTTTCACGCTAGTCTTTAATCCAAGTAATTAAGTAGTCTCACAAGGAATGATCATATATGGCAATAGGGTCAAAAAGGCAGGGGAGTTTTTTTATACACACACATTTTAAGAGTAATATCAAATGAAAACTTAGCAAGCAGATTCAATCATTAGACAACAACTTAGGAAAACACCTACCGGAAGGTCCAATGTCCTTCACAAATTTTAAGAATACATGTACTTGGAAACATCTGTTAGATACCCAACATGGTGTAGCTTGTTTAACCAGCAAATTTCAGCACAAGTATATAAAATGTTTTCAGTTTTTTTTCTTTTAACAAGTTTACAGAGATTTAGGTTACACGAATTTTCGATCAACTTTAGCCGTTTAAATTTACGGGAAACATTCTGTTACAGATTACAATATAATCAAGCTCTACAGCAATATGTAACACTTGAAATAACTTTCTTGTATACAGAACATTTAGACCAGCAGGGACATTAGAAAACATACATAAATGATACAGAGGAGTTGATTTAAAGGCTAACTACATTCAGATAGATGCATTTAGTTTCACAGCAAACTACAGGGTCCCATACTCAGAACAATAAAGCAGTTTCAGTGATAGTTGTTAGAATCTTTAACCTTTTTTATAAATCACCAATCGATTTGAATTATTTTTTGATCTTAGTAACCTCAGTTAACTATACTTTTTTCCAGTTGGTACCTGTAATACATTATTGGCTCTATCAGTTTACAGAGTCATCCCAAAGTACTGAATACAATAGATGTAGCTGGAAAAAGTCCATTGCAAGCTATAGGAGGACAGTTAAACACAGAACCAACAATGCTTTAGTTTCATGAGCAGTAAATCTGATATACAAAACTGTGGATGACAAAAGACCTTAAGTTGTCATATTTAAAATTACAAACTTGTTAACTAACAAGAGACATTTGTTTACTTTACATAGCATTTTTGAAAGCACCTGTAGGATTTTACAAGGCACACTTAATTTTTTAGGCCTCTGCGGCCCCTTCATCAGGATTGTTAGGTAGGAAGTCAGTTATGAGCTTATGTGTGTGTGACATAAAGGCCTAAAGAGAAGACATCTATGTCCAGCATATGCATCTGCATCTCAAAGTCATCCTGACAGTGTTTCAGGGGCAGCCTGGTGTTCGCATCCCCGCCCCTTCTGCCTGACAAATCTTCCACAATCTCCCAGGTGCAGCCCAGTATCTGCATTTCAAACACCCTGCTCCGGATTCCCATTCTCTAGGGGATCCTGCTCGCTCTTCCTCTGAACCTGGGATGGCGCCAGCTGGGTTTTCTCCTGTCTGATACCTTCAGGGGAAAACTTAGATAGAAGTTTTTCTATTTACATCCAAAAAGCCCTTTGTTCCAAGAGGAGCAGAGGTGGGGAAGCAAGACCCATCTCCTTAAAAACCCCTGGCCTCCACCGGACTGCGGGACTGCGCGCTCAGCCCTCTGCCTCTGCTGAGCCACCTGCCTGGCCTGGTCAGGTGTAATCTCTCTACTCAACCATGTAACCTCACTCCCTCCCCATCCCCTCCAGTCTCTCAGGCTCTGTCTGGAGAGATGCCCATCCGTCCTTAATGATGTCCCTTCTCTAATAAACCTTGCTATTTTACCTCCCACTACTCTCTGTCTCACACCTGAATTCTTTCTTGCGTGAAGACAAGAACCCTGCAGTTTCTCCGGTAACAAGTTGTCAACAGAAATAACACAAACACCACTTAACAAAAAGACAAACACGTGCGTACAGAATTTCTGTGGACAGATTCAGATGGTCATATTACAGAAGGTCTCGACTGCTCCGAGGGCGAACCTCCAGGAGCCTCTAAGGGCAAACCTCCGGGAGTTTGAAGGAGACCAAAGACCTTATGGATGGGACGAGAACTATGCAGCATTCCTTCTTCGTCCCCAGATACAGATTGGACCTTCCCAGGTCCCAGACAAAGAATCGGGATGTCTCCCATTTCCTCCGAAGTGTGCCCTGCGAGTGCGTCCGCTCGGGCAGTGACCCTCCACAGATTCAGAATACATATGCAATGGCCGATGCTACAGATTCAGACTTAGACACAATTAAACAACGAACAAATAGACTAACGAACTCACCCAGTAGACTGGAGCAAACCTTCGGGTCGAGGTCACTGGGGGGCTTTTGGGGATCACAATCCTGGACAAGCCTCCAAATTATGTTGTGCCCAGATCATTAGATCCCCACAGAGACCCCCAGAGAGTCGATCACACCGAACTGCAAAAGCAAGGTTTATTTGGGAGTACAAGCCGTGACAGGGACCCCATCCAACCTACTGGCACAGCAGAGGAAGGAGTGAGGCCCCAGTCTTTGTTTGGGAGAGTTTTTAAAGGAAAAAAGAGTTACATACAGCATGGAAGCTTTGGGTACAGGGAGTTACAGTGGGGGCTTACATCACAGGAGCTTTGGGTACAGGGAGTTACAGTGGGGGCTTACAGCACGGGGGCTTTGGGTACAGGGAGGTACTTTGTTTAGCAATCTCTACTGTGCTGTCCTTGGGCTACCGAGCTAGCTGTCCCTGGTAAGCTTTGATATCTCCAGAATGCCTGAATGCCTGCTTTTACAAGGACTTGGGTCTGCTATAGAAAATGGAGGCTGTTTTTTTCATTGTTTTAAAATGGAGTCACTTTGGCTCTTCAGTAACAAATGCTGATAAGGACATGGAGAAAGAGGAACTTGTTAGGGACCCATTCAAGGAGAAAGTAACCGCACTATAGCGCAGTTTGAAAGAGGAAATGGCCTAACCGCAAAACCATTATAACGGCCTATCTGCAAAACCACTATAATAGCCTAACTGCAAACTGCAAATCAACTGTCATAACCATCGTTGCTATGACTATGGGACCCTGGGAGGTCGGCATGAGGGCGGGGCTGACCCCTGGAAACCGTATATAAGGGAACCCTCAGACACTGTAAAGCAGAGATTGCTCTGCCTTTCTCCCCGGTCTGTAGTGCCTTGTGCCTGTGGGGAGAAGCTTCTGGACCATAGCGCCCTGTGCCTTCAGGAGTAGGCTTGAGTGATCTCTCCTCCTAGTTGCCTAGAGTACCAATAAAAAGTTTTTAGCTTGACTTTCCTCAGTCTCCTCGACTCTTCCTTCGCGGCAACTTGGCCAGTTCCTGGAGGGGGAGATCCTGACAGCTGGTGCCCAACAGGGACCTGAAGTTGGATGGTGAAGAGACGAGCCCTTGAGGAATCGTCAAAAGGGTGAGTAGCGGTGGTTGAAAGAGACCACGATGGGTGGGACATCCCAGTCAAAAGAACATAGGCAGGCACTAGTGAGCATAGAGAAGGTGAAGGTCCTTCCAGGCCAGGCTCCAAGAGGTAAGAAAGTGAAGTGCTACTCACCAGGAAATGTAACACGGACTTGTAAGCTGGCAGCAGCTTGTGCAGGACAGAACCTCCAAGATCTGTGGACCTTGGAAGAGGTAGAAAACCTCTTGGAGGAATTTCTACAAAGAGGAGAAGGCGCCACAACAGGGAAAGATTATAAATGTGCAGTAGACACCCTTAAGGTGTTAATTTGTTGTGGCAAGGGATTAAATCCAAAAAAATATAGGAGATGCCTATAAGCTCTATGATGCCATAACAGAATGTAGGCAAAAACCTCAGGTTATTCCCAGGGAGTTAAGTAAGGAAGAAAGAGCAAAAGAACAGTCAGCTTACCCAATAATGTTAAGATGTGGTAGACAAGAATATGAGCCTATGGGACCTGGACTAATAGCTGCTTGGCTTAAACCAGTTCAGGAACATGGTCTCACACACTCAGCTACCATCATTTACTTTGGGGTAATTTCAATAAATTTTATATCAGTAGACATCAATATGCTACTAAATGTAACTCCTGGCTTTGCAGCAGAGAAACAGCTAGTCACAGACAAGATAAAAGGCAAGAGCATGGGATGAGATGCATCCCTCTTCCCCAGAAGATGCGGCTGGACCAATGCCACTAACAGCAGATCAGATTAAGGGAATTGGATTATCACCAGAAGAAGCAGCTGGCCCTAGATTCGCTGATGCCAGAACCCTCTATAGAACATGGGTTCTTGAGGCGCTTCAAGATTGCCAGAGAACTATCCATAGGGGCCCCTAAAGCAGTCAGCATCAGACAAGGGCCCAAAGAACCCTACCCTGAGTTTATTAATCGATTATTTACTCAGATTGATATGGAAACATCTAGAGAAGATTTGAGAACATATTTAAAGGACACTATGAGCATTCAAAATGCCAATGAAGAATGTAAAAAGTTGCTTAGAAATTTAAGACCAGGAGATTAGTTAGAAGAAAAAATGTATGCCTGTAGAGTATTTGGATCCACCTCCTATAAGATG
The DNA here is from genome assembly GCF_051225735.1 of Oryctolagus cuniculus. Taxonomy (NCBI): domain Eukaryota; kingdom Metazoa; phylum Chordata; class Mammalia; order Lagomorpha; family Leporidae; genus Oryctolagus; species Oryctolagus cuniculus. Next base: position 45,492,032 of record NC_142873.1, read on the forward strand.
GCCATGCTGGCAGAGGCCTTAAAGGCTGGAGATAGACAGCAAGGGTCAAGAAGTTTTCAGGGAAATTGTTACAGGTGTGGAAAAAGGGGGCATATGGCAAGAAATTGTAGGAGTGGAGAAAAAACTCCACTAAAATGCTATAATTGTGGGAGAACAGGACATATGGCAAAAGTATGTAGACAGCCAAAATATGGGAAAACGGGGGGCAATGCCCCCCGGACCATGATGGTGTCTGCCCAGAATATCCAGTCATCTATCCCACCATCTGCCCCACCCCTGGGGGAAACACAGATAGAAGCCCCTGCGACAGGGATCTACCCGAAACTACCAAAATAGAATTAAAACAAAGACCTACCTTAAAGGTAAACCTAGGGGGAAAAGATATAGTAGGGCTGTTGGACACAGGGGCTGATTTAGCCATAATAAGGGAACAAGAGGCTAAAGGAATAAAAGAAGGGATAACAGAAGGATGGCAAAATATAGAGGGGGCTGCTGTGGCCCGGGAGTGCAGTGGAGGATGGCCCAGGTGCTTGGGCCCTGCACCCCATGGGAGACCAGGAAAAGCACCTGGCTCCTGGCTCCTGCCATCGGATCAGCGCGGTGCGCCGGCCGCAGCGCGCCGGCCGCGGCGGCCATTGGAGGGTGAACCAACGGCAAAGGAAGACCTTTCTCTCTGTCTCTCTCTCTCACTGTCCACTCTGCCTGTCAAAAAAAAAAAATATAGAGGGGGTAGGAGGGTGCTCTAAATTACAAAAAATATCACAGGTTACACTGAAAGACAAAAAAGGAAGGAAGACAAAGACATCCATTCTAATATCCCCAGATATTCCCATCAATATATTCAGAAGGGATATCTTAACAAAGTTAGGGGTAGCCCTAATTATGGCACAACTCTCTACCCAAATTACCCCAATAAAGATAAAAATGAAAGATCGTAATAAAGGTCCCTTGATTCCCCAATGGCCTTTAACCAAAGAAAAATAGAAGGAATTAAGGAAATAACAAAAAGACTACTAGAGGAAGGGAAGATATTTCCAGCAGACCCAGATAATCCCTGGAACACCCCAATATTTGTGATAAGGAAAAAATCAGGTAAATGGCAAATGTTAATAGATTTTAGAGAACTTAATAAATTAGTAGATAAGGGAAGAGAAGTTCAGTTAGGTATTTCACACCCTGGAGGATTACAAAGAAGAAATCAGGTTACTGTTTTGGATATAGGGGATGCTTATTTTACCATCCCTCTGGATAAGGACTTCAGGCAGCACACTGCCTTCACCATCCCAGAGGTTAATAATCAAGGTCCAGGCCATAGGTATGTTTGGAATTGCCTCCCACAAGGTTTTGTATTAAGTCCCTTGATTTACCAAAGTACACTAAGGGATATGCTAGAGCCCTGGAGACAACAACATCCAGAGGCAGATCTTTATCAATATATGGATGATATATATATTGGGTCCGATCATTCTCCAAAACAACACAAACTGATGGTAGAAAAATTCAGAAAAATGCTTTAGAAAAGGGATTCAAGACCCCGAATGAGAAATTACAAGAACAATATCCTTAATCATGGATGGGGTACTTGTCACACCCGAATAAATGGACATTGCAAAAGCCAGAGTTGCCAGAACTTCCAGAGAAACCCACTCTAAATGAACTACAAAAGTTAGTAGGACTCCTTAATTGGATGACCCAAGCTGTTCCTGGAATTAAGACAAAACCTTTTACTCTCATGATGAAGGGAAACCAAGAGTTAAATAGTATCAGGGAATGGACCCCCGAAGCAAGAAAGGAGTTACGGGCTATAAGGAGGCTATTACAATAACACAAACCTTTAAGCTACTGGGACCCCAGCAAGGAAGTTTACTGTACCATTATGATGGGAGGTAACACCATAAATTATAAAGTGCACCAAGGATCTGATATCCTTTGGGTAGGCAGACAGGAATTTCCAAAGGTATTGGCAGCATCTCCTCTAACTAGAGCCCTAAAATGTCTACATAAAATCAGACAAGAACATATTATATGAATAGGGCAAGAACCTATATATAGGTTACCTATAAAAAAGGATTTAGACGTTATGATTCAGGAAGACCCCTACTTGCATTGGGTACTGCAGACTGAATGTATCCATGCCCCTTTAATGCTTAGAAGGGTGCTAAGCAGTCTTCAAGGTCATCCTGTGCCAGGACCTACTTACTATGTTGATGGAGGAAGCAAACAGGGCCAAGGAAGATATGGCTTTTGGAGATCAGATGGAGTTAAACTATTTAAGGAGAGTGAGGGAAGTAATCAAGAATTAGAAAAAAGAGCCATGCTACTAGCCCTTCAAGAAGGACCCCCAATAATGAATATAGTTATGGATTCCCAATATTATATACATTAATTGAGGCCAGACCCCTACCTGTAAATATTAAAGAACCCTTGCTTAGAACCGTATTAGAAGCTATAGAAAGTAAAGAAGAAATTTACATCCAATGGGTGCCTGGACATAAGGGAATCCCAGGCAATGAAAATATTGACAAATTAGTTTTACAAATAAATACAACTCAAATAAACCCGGTAGTACAAGGTGGTCATATTAAGGAAAAAGAACCAGAACAGATTGGATACTCCATAAGTGCCCCAAAAGACCTGGTACTTATGCCAAAGGTAATAGAGACCATTAACCTACAAACACAAATTACCATAATCCCAGGACAGTGGGGTGGATAACAGAAACATCAGAGATGACTGAGGCCAAAGTAAGGGTAGTTGGAGGTTTCATCAGCCCAGGAGATCAAAATCCTTTAAAGATAAGATTGGTTTAACCGATAGAATAAATAAAGGGGAGAGTGATCCAACATGGGAAGTGAGATACTCAGCAGACTCATAGAATGGCGGATGTCCTAAATAGCACTCTGGCCTCAGAATCAGCCCTAAAGGCACTCGGATCTGGCTGAAAAGCCCATGAGAGTATTTCAGGCATGGAAAGCCAAGACACTCTGGCAAAAAGATCTCTGTGAGTGAGATCCCAGTGGAAAGAACAGGTCTTCAAAGAGGGAGGTGCCTTTCTCTGAAGGGAGGAGAGAACCTCCACTTTGACTATGACCTTGTCTAAACAAGATAAGAGTCGGAGAACTCAAGGGGCTTCCATAGCCTTGGAAACTCATGACTGGTGCATAGGGAGATTACTGATGCCATAAACAGGAGTGTCAATTTGTAAAGTCAACAACAGGAGTCACTGTGCACTTACTCCTCATGTAGGATCTCTGTCCTTAATGTGCTGTACACTGAGGCTTAATGCTATAACGAGTACTCAAACAGTATATTTCACTTTGTGTTTCTATGGGGGTGCAAACTGTTGAAATCTTTACTTAATGTACACTAAACTGATCTTCTGTTAAAAAAAAAAAAAAAAAAAGAAACTATCAATTCCCAACTTGACTCTCACTGTATTAAACATGACAATAGGTCTGATCTGATTTCATCATCATTTAAAAAAAAATCATCTATTATTTTTCACTTTATGTTTCTGTGTGGGAACAAACTGTTGAAATCCTTACTTAAGGTATACTAAGCTGATCTTCTGTATACTAAGATAATCGAAAATGAATCTTGATGTGAATGGAAGGGGAGAGGGAGTGGGAAAGGGGAGGGTGGTGGGTGGGAGGGACGGTATGGGGGGGAAAGCCATTGTAACCCATGAGACGTACTTTGGAAATTTATATGCATTAAATAAAAGATAAAAAAAAAATAAGATTGGTTAACCTATCCCAAAAAATAGTATATGTAAAGACAGGACAACTAATAGCTCAGTTAATTTTAATGCCTGTCCTCCATAAAAAATAGTATATAAAAACATAAGTAAGGCACCAAACATCTTTTTTTCTAGAACATATTGAGACAGCCATGGACGATCATGCTAAATGGCATAGTGATGTGTCATACTTGAGACAATATTCAGCTTACCAAAAATTGTAGCAGAACAAATAATAAAGAACTGCCCCAAAGTGTTTGCCTAAAGGAGGAACTACTCCTCATATTAGTAGATCAGGGCCAGGACTGTGGCAAATGGATGTGACCCACTATGAGGCCTGGCTAATCCTGGTAGCCATTGAGACATCTACTGGCCTTCTATGGGCTAAGCTAATTCCTAAGGAAACTGCTCAGGAAACAGTATGGGGAATATTAGAACTACAGAACCTATTTCATATCCAAGCACTCCATACAGATAATGGCCCTAACTTCAAAGCAGAAAGAGTCACGGGACTGTGCCAATATTTAAATATTGATCATACTACAGGCACAACCTATAATCCACAGTCGCAGGGAATGGTTGAGAGAGCTAATCAATCCTTAAAACAAGAAATGGGTAAATTTGCTGATGTGGTTCAAACCATTGAAGCATGGCTACAATTGGCTCTTATCACCCTTAATCAAAAGAAAAGGGGAGGAATAGGGGGCTATACTCTTACTAAAAGATAAACCCATCAGAGATGGCAAGAACTAGAGCAAACGCTCCAACTCCAGAAATTTAAAGACAAAAAACTCTTTTGCTTTTATAGATTACCAAACAGTAAAGACTGGAAAGGGCCCACTACCATCCATTGGAAAGGAGAAGGAGAAGTAGTGATCGATACACCTGAAAAGGGGATTATTAGCTTGCTCCAAAGACATGTTAGGATGGTTCCAGCCCCAGGGCCTCAGGATTTGGGGATTTCCAATTAGGCACTAATGGAATATCAATTGCAATTATCCTGTCAAAAGAACTCATGTGTTTGTAAGAAATGTAGATACCACTGTCAGTTGTGCTTTTCACAGAAAGCGTTAGGGACTTCATATTCCAGAGCTAGGACTAAAGAACTCCAGAAATGGCAACAGCAGCAGCAAATGGAGAAATGTACATTAAAGGAAGAGAAGCAAAAGACCTCTATGAACAGTATGCACTTCAACAATTAAGTGAAGAAGAAAATCCACCATTTGTAAACCCCTTTGAGGGATTGCCCGAGGACCAACAAGATGAATTAGCAGCCCAAAAACAAGCACATCTACAACAGGTAAAAAGAAATAATTAAAGAGATGGGACTCAGATAAAGGTAAGTTAATCAAAGGTAAGCAAGCCCTTAAACGATTTAAAGTATTAGGTAACTTAATGAGATTGTGGGAAAGATTTTTTTTTTTTTTTTTTGGACAGGCAGAGTGGACAGTGAGAGAGAGAGAGACAGAGAGAAAGGTCTTCCTTTTGCTGTTGGTTCACCCTCCAATGGCCACCGTGGCCGGCGCGCTGCAGCCGGTGCACCGCGCTGATCTGAAGGCAGGAGCCAGGTGCTTCTCCTGGTTTCCCATGGGGTGCAGGGCCCAAGCACTTGGGCCATCCTCCACTGCACTCCCGGGCCATAGCAGAGAGCTGGCCTGGAAGGGGCGCAACCGGGACAGAATCTGGTGTGCCGGTGCCGCTAGGCAGAGGATTAGCCTATTCAGCCACGGCGCCGGCCTGTGGGAAAGATTTGAACTACCTATGCTCAGAGCTTATGGTGTGATAATGACAATTATCATCTTAATATTCGAGATGAGTTTTCTGTCTCTCTTATTTGTAAAAATGGCTCAGAGCATAGATATATTAGATGCAGACCTCCAAGTAATAATCAGTCAACACATTGTTTTTGGCAGGCAGGATATGAAATGTTTCACAAACATTTTGTAAAAACTCCAGTAAGGGAAGACCCAGGAAGTTGGACATGCAGGACAGAAGGGGAGGTATTGTATGCTAGATACACACACCCATTCTAAAAATGAGCTCGGTTGCTATATAAGGGACCTGGAATGGGAAGAGAGAATGATAACATTCTTGGCTCCATATATGGTGGTAAAGGCAACTCCCTTCACATATGTACCAGTAAATATGTCTGACGACTATACCAATAAAACCAATGTGCAAAAAAGGAGACTTTGGAGTAACAGCAGCTATCGTCACCACAGCAGTGTCACAGCCGCGGTAGCTGGCGCTGTGACTGGAGCACTGGCTCTAAGCACTACTCAACTACAGGGAGATGCTTTGGAGTCCCTCCTGAAGACAATTCAGGAACAGCGGGCTCAGCTAGGTGTCCAGTCAGCACTGCTTAAGACACATGCTATGGGGCTCCAAATGCTGGAAGCACGCATGGTACAAATAGAACAGATAATTAATATACTAGCTTTGGAAAGAGAACTCAAGTGTGAAGCGATTGGAAGAGTTTGCATTACCACCATTCCGTGGAACAATCTATCCATTCCTAATGCAACACAACTAGCTGATATGTTCAAACACAACCATTCTACCTGGCTAGAGTGGGTAAATGCAACCGCTCATCTTGAGGCTAACATTACTAAGAGAGCTCTACAGATAATACAGCTTCAAAATATAGCAGCATTTAAGATAGGTCAAGTCAGAACAGTGGAACAGACAATAAATACTCTGACTGACACAGTTTCCTCTTGGCTCCCATCCTGGAAATGGTTTAAAATAGGAGCAATATTTTGTATAGTTCTTGTATGCTTGCCTATCTTACAGCACCTCTTCCCATTTGGACGGAATTTCGCAAAGGGATACCTAGCCCTCTGAGAGGAACCCAGCCCACCAGAAATAGAAGAAGAAGAAAAAGAAGACCGGAACCTGAAATCAATCCGGGATACGCTCAAGAATGTTCATCCCTTTGGCCCAGCGGCTCAACGGGCTTTACAGGGCTATGAGAGCATTTAAAGAAAAGAAAAGGGAGGACTGTTAGGGACCCATTCGCGGAGAAAGTAACCACACTATAGCGCAGTTTAAAAGAGGAAACGGCCTAACCGCAAAACCGTTATAATGGCCTAACTGCAAACCGCAAATCAACCGTCATGACCGTCGTTGCTATGACTACGGGACCCTGGGAGGTCGGCGCGAGGGCGGGGCTGACCTCTAAAAACCGTATATAAGGGGACCCTCAGACACTGTAAAGCAGAGGTTGCTCAGCCTCTCTTCCCGGTCCGCGGCAGGAGTAGGCTTGAGCGATCTCTCCTCCTAGTTGCCTAGAGTACCAATAAAAAGTGTTTAGCTTGACTTTCCTCAGTGTCCTCGACTCTTCCTTCGTGGCAACCTGGCCAGTTCCCGGTGGGGAACTGACAGAACTCTTACACCCTGATGGTACAGCTACTAGAGAAAACAGTAAGAAATTTCTTTAAAAACTAAAAATAGAACTGCCATATGATCCAGCAACCTCACTACTAGTTATACATCCAAAAGACATGAAAATCATTGTATCAAAGACATACCTGCTCTACCATGTTTATTATAGCACAGTTTACAATAGCCAAGATACAGACTCAAGCAAGATGTCAATCAGGAATGAATAAAGAAAATGTTGAATATACATATAATATTATTCAGCAATAAAAAGAATGAAATCCTGTCATTCAATGCAAAATGGACAGAACCGCAGGACTCCATGTGAACTGAAGTAAACCAAACACAGAAACACAAATGCCAAATTTCCTTCATGCGTGGAAGCTAACACACACATATACACACAACCTCAGTCTGAATACAGAATGGTGATAAACAGAGCCTGGGAGGATTGGGAGGGATGCAGAGAGTTTGGATAATGGGCACCAAATCAGTTAGGTCGCCAGACTGAGTTCCTAGACTGACACAGCACATTGGGAAACATTAGTTCATAAAAACCTAGTGTAACAAACAGAAATTGAAAAAAATCTATCACCATTCACCCAGCCTTACAAATGATGCTTAAGAATGTGCTACATACAGAAACATAGAAAGATGGTCATCATTATGAAAGAATGTGAAAACAGAAAATCAAACAGAAAATCTCCTAGTAAAAGTACAAAGCAATCAATAGGAATATTTATGGAAAAATGGCAGGGCTAAGTCATTACTTACCAACAGTATCCTTGAATGTAAAGGGCCTAAATTCTCCAATTAAAACATACAGATAGGCTGAATGGATTAAACAAGACCATCTATCTGCTGTCTACAAGAAACACATCTTGGGGTGGATGCTGTGGCACAGGGAAGTTTAGCCTTTGCCTACAGTGCAGGTTTTCCACAAGGGTATTGGTTCCAGTCCTGGCTGCTCTACTTCCAAACATGCTCCTTGCTTGTATGCCTGGGAAAGCAGTGGAAGATGGCTAAAGGCTTGGATCCCTGCACCCACATGGGAGACCTGGAAGAAGTTCCTGGCTCCTGGCTTCGGCCTGGCCCAGTCCCAGCCATTGTGGATATTTGGGGATCAAATCTGAGTAAACCAGAGGATGGAAGATCTCTCTCTCTCTCTCTCTGCCTTTCAAATAACTAAATAAATCTTAAAAAAAAAAAAACAAACACTTCAGCATCAAAGAGACATGCAGACTGAAAGTGAAAGGATGGAAAAAAATATTCCATGTTAAAAGAAGGCAAAAAACCAGCAGGTGTAGACATCCTATTATCAGACAAAATAGACTTTAACAAAAAAACTGTTAAAAGAGATAAAGAAGGGCATTATGTAATGATTAAAGGATAAATTCAACAGGAAGATGTGACTATAATAAATGTATATGTACCCAATGCCAAGGAGCCTGGCTATTAAAAACAAATGTTAATGGATCTAAAGGGAGACATAGACTCCAATACAATAGAAATGGGGAACTTCAACACCCCCACTGTTTTTTGAAGATTTATTTATTTATCTGAAAGTCAGAGTTACACAGAGAGAGAAGGAGAGGCAGAGAGAGAGGTCTTCCATCTGTTAGTTCACTCCCCAGATGGCCGCAATGGCCGGAGCTGTGCTGATGCAAAGGTTCCTCCAGGTCCCCCATGCGGGTGCAGGGGCCCAAGGACTTGGGACTACTTCCACTTCTTTCCCAGGCCATAGCAGAGAGCTGGATTGGAAGTGTAGTAGCTGGGACTCGAACCGGTGCCCATATGGGATGCTGTCACTGCAGGCAGTGGCTTTACCCACTATGCCACAGCACTGGCCTCCAATACCCACACCTTCATCAATGGAGTGTCTAGATCAACGAGACAGAAAATCAACAAAGAAATGACAGAGCTAATCCACACTATGACCAAATGGACCTAACCAATATCCACAGAACATCATCCTACAGTTAAAAAATATACATTGTTTTCATCAGTGCATGGAACTTTCTCTAGCATAGCCCATATGTTAGGTATAAAGCAAGTCTAAGCATATTAAAAAAAATAGAAATCATACAATGCACCTTTTTTTTTTTTGACAGGCAGAGTTAGACAATGAGAGAGAGAGAGAGACAGAGAGAAAGGTCTTCCTTTTTCCATTGGTTTACCCCCCAAGTGGCCGCTATGGCTGGCGTGTTGCAGCCGGCACACTGCGCCGATCTGAAGCCAGGAGCCAAGTGCTTCCTCCTGGTCTCTCATGCGGGTGCAGGGCCCAAGGACCTGGGCCATCCTCCACTGCCTTCCCGGGCCACAGCAGAGAGCTGGAATGGAAGAGGAGCAACCAGGACAGAATCTGGCAGGACTAGAACCCGGGGTGCTGGTACCTCAGGCAGAGGATTAGCCTAGTGAGCCGCCTGGCACCATGCATCTGTTTTGACCACAATGGAATGAAGCTGGAAATTAACAACTCAAGATTCTCTAGAGGGGTCGGTGCTGTGGTGTAGAAGGTTAAATCTCTGCCTGCAGTGCCAGGTTCCCCTATGGGTGCTGATTTGTGTCCTGGCTGCTCCACTTCTGATCCAGCTCCCTGCAAATTCGCCTGGGAAAGCAGCAGAAGATGGCCCACGAACTTGGGGCCCTTGCATCTACATGGGAGATCTGGAAGAAGCTCCTGGCTTTTGGCTTTGGCTTGGCCCAGCCCTGGCCATTGTAGGAACTTGGGGAGTGTGCCAGCAGGTAGAAAATCTCTTTCCTTTTTCCTCTCTGTCTCCCTCTCCATCTCCCTCTCTCTTTCCTTCTCTTTTTCTATATTGCTGCCTTTCAAATAAATAATCTTAAAAAAAAGATGCTCTAGAAAATATGCAAATACATGGGGACTGAACAACATGCTCCTGAATGAACAGCAGGTCAAAGAAGAAATCAAAAGTGAAATCCAGAAATCTACCAATAATAGATGCTGGTGAGGATGTGGGGAAAAAGGGACACTAACCCACTATTGGTGGGAATGCAAACTGGTTAAGCCACTATGGAAGTCAGTCTGGAGATTCCTCAGAAAGCTGAATAGAACCCTACCATACAACCCAGCCATCCCACTCCTTGGAATTTACCCAAAGGAAATTAAATTGGCAAACAAAAAAACTGTCTGCACATTAATGTTTATTGCAGCTCAATTCACAATAGCTAAGACCTGGAACCAACCCAAATGCCCATCAACAGTAGACTGGGTAAAGAAATTATGGGACATGTACTCTATAGAATACTATACAGCAGTCAAAAACAATGAAATCCGGTCATTTGCAACAAAATGGAGGAATCTGGAAAACATCATGCTGAGTGAATTAAGCCAGTCCCAAAGGGACAAATATCATATGTTCTCCCTGATCGGCACCAAAGGGGAAACCTGTTGAAGTGAAATGGACACTGTGAGAAACAGTGACTTGATCAGCCCTTGTCCTGACTGTTGATGTACAATGTAATACTTTATACCTTTTAGTATTTTTTTGTTCTAGTACTATTGGTTGAACTCTGTAATTAACACACAATTATTAATTAATTTAACTGAAATTAATTAATTAAACTGTTTAAATTTAACTGAAAAGTGATCCCTGTTAAATATAAGAGTGGGAATTAGAGAGGGAAGAGATGTACAATTTGGGACATGCTCAATTGGACTTGCCCCAAATGGTGGAGTTAGAAATGTGCCAGGGGATTCCAATACAATCCAATCAAGGTTGCATGTACTAATGCCATCTCACTAGTCCAAGTGATCAATTTCAGTTCACAACTGATCACACTGATAGGTCTAAGAGTCAAAGGGATCACACAAACAAGACTAGTGTCTGCTAATACTAACTGATAGAATAAAAAAGGGAAAGAACGATTCAACATGAGAAGCGGGATACACAGCAGACTCATAGAATGGCAGATGTCCTAAACAGCACTCTGGCCTCAGAATCAGCCCTTAAGGCATTCGGATCTGGCTGAAGAGCCCATGAGAGTATTTTAGGCATGGAAAGCCAAGACACTCTGGCAAAAGAAAAAAAAAGAAGAAGACCTAAATGAAAGATCTCTGCGAGTGAGATCCCAGTGGAAAGAATGGGGCCATCAAAGAAGGAGGTATCTTTCTCTGAAGGGAGGAGAGAACTTCCACTTTGACTATGACCCTGTCTGAATAAGATTGAAGTTGGTGAACTCAAAAGGCTTCCATAGCCTTGGCAACTCATGACTAGAGCCTAGGAAGATTACTGACGCCATAAACAAGAGTGTCAAATTGTTATGTCAACAACAGGAGTCACTGTGTACTTACTCCTCATGTGGGATCTGTCCTCAATGTGTTGTCCAATGTGAAGTAATGCTATAAATAGTACTGAAATAGTATTTTACACTTTGTGTTTCTGTGTGGGTGCAAACTGATGAAATCTTTACTTAACATATACTAAATTGATCTTCTGTATATAAAGATAATTGAAAATGAATCTTGAAGTGAATGGAATGGGAGAGGGAGCGGGAGATGGGAGAGGTGCGAGTGGGAGGGAAATTATGTGGGGGCATTGTAATCCATAAACTGTACTTTGGAAATTTATATTTACTAAGTAAAAGTTAAAAAAAAAAGAAATCAAAAGGGAAATCAAAAAGTTTCTGGAAATGAATGAAGATGACAATACAACATATCAAAACTTATGAGATACAGCAAAAATAGCGTTCAGAGGAAAGTTTATAGCAATTGGGGCCTACATTAAAAAATTGTAACCCCAGTTAGAATGGCTCTCAAACAGAAATCAAAAAACAGTAAATGGTGGTGAGGATGTAGAGTATAAAGGTTCCCTAATACACTGTTTGTGGGAATATAAACTAGTACAGCCATTGTGGAAGACAGTATGGAGATCCCTCAGAAATCTAAAATAGATACATATGACCCAGCCACCCAACTCCTGGGAATTTATTTACCCAAAGGAATGAAAATCAGCATATGAAATAGTTATCTGCTCTCCCATGTTTATTGCAGCTCAATTTACAATAGCCAAAATAAGAATCAACCCAGATGACCATCAACTGATAAATGGATTAAGAAAACATTGTATATATATGCTATGGAGTACTACTCTGCCATAGAAAAGAATGGAACCCTGTTTTTTGGCAACAAAATGGATGCAACTGGAAACCATTAGACTTAGTGAAATAAGCTAGTACCCAAAAGAAAAATATGTTTTCCTGATCTGTATAACTGATAAGAGTATCAAAAAATGAATGCATATGAGAGAAATGTAATGTGTATATTGAGATTTGATTATTGTTTAAAACCCTTGTCTCTGCTATTGAAGAGCAGTGTTTTTTTTTTTTTTTCCTTCTAATTATTTGTTGAATTCTTTACCTAGTGGAAGGTTAAGCTTATGCGTATAAAATAAACCAAAAGCATGTCATTGTGAAACGTAGAATAAGAAAGGAAGGAGGAGGGTGTGAGGGTGGGCAGGAGAGAGGGTAGGCTGGGTAGCATCACTATGAGGAATATGAAATACATGAAATTTTTTCACCTTATATCAATAAAAAATTGAAAAAATAACATCAGATGAAGTAGATTTCAGACTAAATCAGGGAGCTAATGTGATTGTGAGGGATAAAGATTACAAGGGATAAAGAGGATTATTTCATAATACCGAAAGAAGTAGTTCAGCAAGAAGACATAGCAGCCTTCACTTAAGACAAACAGAATTTCAAAACATTTAAAATAGGATTTCAAAATACATGATGGTAAAACTGATAGCACACCAAGGAGAAACAGATAAAAATTTCACTGTGGTCAGAGATTCATAAGCACTTCCCTCAGTAAGTGACTGAAAAACTGGGCAGGAAATTAACAGGATGTGGTTGACTTGAACACACTGTGAACAAACTTGACCAGAATAATGTTTAGCCAGACTCGACCAACAAGGGCAGAATGCTCCAGTTCACCTGCAGCATTCCCCAGGACAGACCACATTCTGGGCTATACACGTTTCAAAAAACCTAAAAAGATGCAAAGAAAAGGTTCTATGATTATGAAGCAATTAAATCAGAAATCAATATATTTTTAGAATCCCCTCAAAATATGCAAAAATGAGTAAAATACTTATACATGACACATGTATCAAAGAATAAATAGGAAAACTAGAAATTAATTTGAACTAACTGAAAATTAAAATGCAGCATAGCAACATGGAGAATGGCAGGATTCACAGCACTAAGTGCCTGTATTAGAGTAAAAGAAACAGATCCAAGCCAGTAACCACAGTTTCTACTTGAAGAAAGTACTAAAGAAGAGTAAACTGATATTAAGCTAAGAAGAAAGAAAATAATAAGGATCAAGATAAAATCAATTACATATAGTGATAGATTGAGAAGTATGAGTGAACTTCATAACTCATGGAAAATAAAATAGAAATATGTTTGTTTTGGTGTAAACAATTTGGGATCCATGCATAGTTTCTGATAATATGCATTTCCCATGAACTTTCTGAAGACACTTGAATACGCTCGTTCAACACCATCAGCAGCACATAGGTTCATGGTAGTTCATGTCTGTGCTGCCTTCTGTGAACCACGGTTACAGGTCTGTGTCCACTCAGTACTGAAACCCCGTCATCCTCATCCAAGACTCTGAAGGAGATTTATGTATCACGCTTCTCCTTCCCTTTCCCTGAGCTTCTCATAGTAACGGGTGCCTTTGGGTCCTTACCTGGTATCACTGGTTTCCCTGCACTACCTGAAGGACTGAGGTCAGCTCCACCTAGCCCTCTAGGTTGTAAGGTCCCTTTCTTGGGCACATGACATCAGAAGTTACCATATGTATTGACATCAGGTTGCTGCATTTCAAATCACAGTATTCACCACTGAACCACAGCACCCAATAACCCTCTGATTTAGGCCTATCTCATCCTTACATTTTTAGAAATTAAATTTACATGCAATAAAATTTACTCATTCTAAGTATAATGATATAGGTTGTTCAAATAATACCATAATCAAATTTTTAAAAAGACTTATTTATTTATTTGGAAGTCAGAATTACACAGAGAGAGGAGAGGCAGAGAGAGAGAGAGGTGTTCCATCCGATGGTTCACTCCCCAATCGGCTGCAAAGGCCGGAGCTACACCAATCCGAAGCCAGGAGCCAGGAGCTTCTTCCGGTTCTCCCACGTGGGTGCCCAAGGACTCGGGCTATCTTCTACTGCTTTCCCAGGCCATAGCAGAGAGCTAGATTGGAAGTGGAGCAGCCGGGTCTTGAACCGGTGCCCATATGGGATGCTGGCACTTCAGGCCAGGGCATTAACCCCTGCACCATAGCACCAGCCTCCATAATCCAATTTTGGAACATTTCCTTTACCTTCCCAAATTTCTTCAGTGCTACTGTAACAAATCTCATTGCTTCCTCTAGCCTGAAGCCACCAGTATTCTATTTGTTGTGTTTATAAATGTTTATTTCCAATAACTCATACAAATGGCATTATACAATATGTAGTATTTTATGATTGCCTTTTTAACTTAGCATAATCTTTTTGAGGTTTATCCATGATATCTAGATTTTGTTGATGAATAGAAGATTATTGTACAAATATGCTCCATTTTGTTTATCCATCTACTTGCAATTAACCCTTATTTCTTATTATTGCTATTATGAATAATATTGTCACAAACATTTCTGAATAGTTTATGTGAACCTTTCTTTTCAAGACTCTAGGACAGATTTCTTTCATTCATTTTATGGGTTGTTTTCCATTATATTGAGTTTAAAATTCTTTAGATATTGTGAATATAATATCCATTATTGGGTACTTGATATGCGGATATTTTCACCTAGTTTGTGGCTTTTTATTTTCTTAGTGGTGTCCTTTGAGGGACAAAGTTTTTAACTTTAATGAGATCCAATTTACTAAATTTCCTGACTCACAAATGGCCCCTTCTCTCTGCATCCTTACATTGTAGAAGGCCAAGACTGCTCTATAGGGCAGATTACATAAAGGCATTAGGCCCTTCAAGGAGGCTCTGCCTTCAAGATATGATTAACACTCAAAAGTTAACACCTGAGGCCAGTGCTGTGGCATGGCGGATCAAGCCGCTGCCTGCAGTGCTGACATCCCATATAGGCACCGGTCCAAGTCCCAGCTGCTCTACTTCTGATTCAGCTCTCTGCCATGACCTGGGAAAGCAGTGGAAGATGGCCAGAGTCCTTGGGCCCCTGCACCTGTGTGGGAGACCCGGAAGAAGCTTGAAGCTCCTGGCTTTGGATCGGCCCTGGTCCGGCCATTGTGGCTATTTGGGGAAGTGACCCAGCGGATGGAAGATCTCTCTCTCTCTCTCTCTCTCTCTCTCTCTCTCTCTGCCTCTCCTTCTCTGTGTAACTCTTTCAAATAAATAAATCTAAAAAAAAAAAAAAATCCAAGCTCCTGGCTTCAACCTGATCCAACCCTGACTGATGTAGCAGAGTAAGCTGTTTCTCTCTGCTTTAAATAAATAAATAAAAAGTTAACACCTCTGGGCCAGTGCTGTGGCATAGCAGGTTAAGCTGGAGCCTGTAGTGCTGGCATCCAATATGGGTGCCTGTTCAAGTCCCGGCTACTCCACTTCTGATCCACCTCCCTGCTAATGCACCTGGGAAAGCTGCAGAAGATGACCCAAGTATTTGGGCCTCTGCCACCCACATGGGACACCTGGGGGAGCTCCTGCCTTTGGCATGGCACAGCCCTGGCCATTGAGACCATTTGGGTAGTGAACCAGTGGATGGAGAATCTCTATGTCTCTCCTCTCTCTCTCTCTGTAATGCTACCTTTCAGATAAATAAATAAATCTGAAAAAAAAGTTAACATCTCTGATACCACCAGTATGTTGGTTGTCAAGATTTTTTTAAAGCTGTATTTATTTATTTGAAAGTGAGAAGTCAGAATTAAAGAGATGGGGGGTGGGTGGGTGAGGTGGAGGTGAAAGGGGGGGGGAGGGAGAGAGAGAGAGAGAGAGAGAGAGAGAGAGATCTTCTATCAGCTGGTTCACTCTCCAAGTGGCTACAATAGCCAGGGCTGAGTCAGGCTGAATCCAGGAGCTTCATCTGGGTCTACCACATGCGTGGCAGGGAGCCAAGAACCTGGGCCATCCTTTGCTGGTTTTCCCAGGCCATTAGCAAGGAGCTGTATCAGAAGTAGAATAATTGGAATACAAACTGGTGCCCATATGGGATGCAAGTGTGGCGGTGGTGGCTTTACTTGCTATGTTACAATGCTGGCCCTGGTTGTTAGGATTTCAATGTATGATTTTTAGGGGGCTAGAGACAGTCAGATCATATAATACATTCTATGGATCTTGAGATGGAGGAGGAAGGGAAAGCAGGAAGGGAGTCAGAGTATGGGAGAAGTCGGATGGGAGAGGAGCAGGAGCTGAATACATTGGCCCTTGTTCCTGGCCAGAGAATGGAAGGCTCCCCTTCTGGAACTTCCCCCACTCCATTCTGCTCACATAGCCTACCATGGACTCAGCCTTCTTTCTTCCCACAGAAACCGTCTCTCTCCCTTCATCCTCTCCCCTTATTCTGGGAACCCTTTCCTTTTCCTTGCCCAGGGCTTGGCCCCAAACCCTGCAGCAGGAGAAAGACTGTCACCTACTACTCCCACCTCCAAGACCTTTAATTCTAAACCCTTCTTTTGTTATTCTGAGAATCCAAGACACAAGAATATTGAATATGAAATATAAGTGCAGGCCTGGACTCCGGGTATGGGGGGTAGGAGAGGGGGGCTCTGCGAGTCAAAATCCAGCTGCCCCTGGTCATTTTGGATGGGATTTGTGAAGGCATTAAACCCGAATGGAGTAAGGAGGATATGTACAGAACATACAGTGATTAGCACTTTAACTTGCAATCCTGAATGTGCCTATCCAATGTATTATGTGTTTTCACTTTCATTTGATATTTACATAAATTATACACTATACATATTTTGCTTTGAAGTTTTTAGCTCATAAAGGCTTGGACTGCCACAACACAGGATCCTGGAGTTCTATTGTATCTTGTGTGACTCAGAGCCATGACTGCTCATAGCTCAAGGACACTTGTCCAAACTGGGAACAACTCAAATGTCTATCAGTAAAACAATGGACAAATTGTGTTCTATTCCATTGGTAGTGAGGCGAAGTAGCTCATGACTATTTGATGAATAAATTTCAGTGAAGAAAGTCAAGAATAAGAGAATAAATCTTGTGATTATAGATTAAAACCCAGATCTGTAAAGGGTACATAAAAAGCAAAAAATCATAAACCATAAAGGGTAGAGAACGTCACGAAGATAAGTAGGTAGTAAGTGTTCAGGGCAGAGCTGGAGGTGTGACAGGAAAGGGTATCTTGGAATCTTCCAGAAGCAATATATATTCTAGTGCTGCCTAAGTCATATGTTAATTTGTAGAAGTGTGTTGAGCTGAATGTTTTCATTTTTTGTACTTCTCTGCATATTGTTTTATACCATTAAAGAAAAAAGGCACTTCTGCCAGTACGCATCCTACTAGGCACCATACTGGTATAAGTGGTCAGTTGGGTATGTGGGTATGAACCACTCATTGAGTTGTGAGGATCATGATGTCTCTGTGACACACGGAGAAAGTACAGATTGAGGAAAATACAAAGAGACCAGTGGGTGTGCTAGGACTGGAGGAGGCGCCCTGTGCAGAGATCAAGCTGGCCGACAACAAACCTGACCTGATGTCTCTGAACTGACAGCAGCACCTATGAGAATCCTGGAACCCTTGGCACCCTCGGGCCTTGAACTCTAATATGAAGTATTTTCTAGGAGGTGAGAGAATTGTCCTAACTCATGGGGCCTTTCCAAGAAGGAAGTGCGGTGACCACTTCCCATTTACTGCCAGGTCACAGGGCAGGGTTGCTGGCGTGTTCTAGGTGTCTCAGGCAATTGAAAACGAAGCCCAAGGAGAGGCTGAAGGGTTGGTTGCCCTCCACACATTCCAGCAAACTTGGAGAGAAGGTAACGCCAGAGATGGACGAAAACTTACAGCCTGCGGGTAGCACATTCACTTTCTAGTATGTTCCCAAAAGCTCATTCACAGCATAAACTCAGGGAAAGCTCATGGAACCTGCCCCCCACCCCCCAACCCCGTAACTGGAAAGGAAACGCAGTACCTCAGAGCGCAGCAGTTCAGCAATGTGACAGAGAATGGACACGAAAGGACGCCTGCATGGCCAACGCTGCTCTCCACTGGCGTCTCCGGCAGCCCCAGGAACTGTGCCAGAGAGATGGAGCATGAATAGGGAAGGAAGGACCGGAATAAGCAGAAACAATAAAGATGCAAGTTCAAGGTTGGCGTAGAGATCATTCAACCTCAACGAGGAGGGAACTCCCACACGCTTATCTTAACGCTAAGCTAGCCTTACCCTGGGGAGGTGGCCTTCTCTTTTAAGACGTCCGTCCTAGTGCACGGGAACGGACGCCACCCGTGTCCCAGGCACAGCCCCGTCTTCCTGATATTCTACCCCCAGCGTCTCTAGGGTCCCCTCACCCCTAGTGGGAGCCCCTCCACGAAGCACAAACTTCTGCTCAACTCAGCCAGCAGCCCTGGACTCATTCATTCCCAGGGCAGCAGAAATCCCAGAGCGCTCGCAACTCGGGGCCTGCACAGCGACCCTCAAACCGCCAAAAACGGCCGGGGCCACAGAGGCCACGCCCACCGCGCGATCCTCAACGCCTCCCCACCCTCGCGCAGGCCCCGCCCACCCGCACCTCTGCCCTCGCGCGCCCCTGGCACAGGCCCCGCCCACCCTCACCTCTGCCCTCGCGCGCCCCTGGCACAGGCCCCGCCCAGCCTCACCTCTGCCCTCGCGCCCCGGCGCAGGCCTCGCCCAGCCTCACGCCCTTTGCGCAGCCGCGCACCGAGAGCGTCCGTAACGTCGCTAATTCCCGCGTGGAGGCCGCAAAGGGCGTGGGTGGCCTGCTGCCCTTAATGAAACCTTATGCGGACACCAGCGTAGGGAAAAGAGCAGTAGAAAACGAAGACCGCGACGACAGGGGTCAGCAAAGGGGAAACATTTGGCTGATCACCTAGAATCAGAATAGGAGAAGAAAGATAAACGCAGGTGGTTGTGTGGGAAGCCCGGGTTTGAGTGACAGGATTTCCAGAAGAAAAGGCGCTGGCCTGGGGGCCTCAGAACCGAGGCTCGCTGGGAGGAGGACGCTGGGAGCAGCGCCCCGAAGTTCCCTGGAAAGAGCCTGGTGGGGAAGGGCCAGGCGCCAAGGAGGGCGGAGGCCGGCGGGGTGCGCAGCCTTTGCTGTGCTGTCCGGAGAAATGGATGTGAAGATATCGTCTACTTATGAGGGTGACATGAAAGTGTTACCTTTGATTTCTTCAAGAAATGAAGCATTTCCTTCCGTGGGCGGGCGTGGGCGAGTCCTATAACATAGAGGCTAACGGAGTTTTCTGATGTTCTCATTATCACTTTAGGGTAGCTGTAGTCATTTCCACACAGTTTTGGGTTTAATGTCTTCTGGAGCTGGCACAGTTATACCAAGCAGAGGGACCCGGATGCTGCAGCCCCGGGACAAGAGGATGTGCACAAAGCGGCCGTGCTTGCTTCTGTTGGGTCATCATTAGTTCTTTCACAGCTGAACTGAAAAGTTGGTGGTTCAAGGCGAGCTGGGACTGGGTTTTGAGTCTTTGAAGTCTTTTTTTGCTTGTTTGTTTTGAGATTTATTTATTTATTTGTAAGAGTTACAGAGAGAGAAGGCGAGACAGGGATCTTCATTCTACTGGTTTACTCCCCAGATGACTGAAATGGCTGAGGCTGGGTCAGGCTCAAGTCAGGAGCTTCTTCCACGTCTCCAACATGGGAAGCAAGGGCGCAAGAGCTTGGGCCATCTTAGGCTGCTTTTACCAGGTCATTAGAAGGGAGCTGGATCAGAAGTGGAGCAACAGGGACATGAACCGGTGCCCCTTCCCAGTCTTTTAAAGAGGAGTTTGTAATGCACATTCTTTCTTAACTAGCCTTTCTGTTATCCTTCTTCAATCTGCTTTACATGAGATGTGGACAAATCCTGCTGGAACCTCCACGATTCACATTAATACAGAATCCCTGGGGCCGGCGCTGTGGCCTAGCGGGTAAAGCCGCCAGCTGCAGTACTGGTATTCCATATGAGCACTGGTTCAAGTCCTAGCTGCTCCATTTCTGATTCAGCTCTCTGCTATGGCCTGGGAAAGTAGTAGAAGATGGCCAAGTCCTTGGGCCCCTGCACCTGTGTGGAGACCCAGAAGAAGCTCCTGGCTCCTGGCTTTGGATCATTGCAGTTCCAGTCATTGCGGCCAATTGCAGAGTGAACCAGCGGATGGAAGACCTCTCTCTTTCTCTCTCTGCCTTTCCTTCTCTCTCTGTGTAACTCTTTCAAATAAATAAATAAATCTTTAAAAAAAAAAAAAAAAAGGAATACCCTCTCTACCGCAAGTGTCAAAGCAAGTTCTATGCCTTTTGTACTTCCATATGAATTCTAAGGTGGTGTTTCCTAGTTCTGTGAAGAATGTCATTAGTATTTTGATGGAGGTTGCCTTGAATCTAAGTCACTTTGGGTAGAATGGACATTTTAATAATACTGATTCTTATAATCCATTAAAGCAGGGTTTCTTTCTTTTTTTTTGGTCTGTCATTTCAGTTTCTTCAATAGAGTTGCATAGTGTTCATGGTTGTCGCTCCCCGTCTTCGTGGAGGAACGACACAGGACCCTGCGCTGTTCTTTTGTCTGCTCGGCCCTCCCCGGGTTTGCTGCTGGTTCTTCCCGGGTTGGCTACCGTCCCCTCCACCTCCGTGGAAGGGCGGTTCCCCCTGCCGCTTTCCCCACTTCCGCGGGGGAGCGGCACACCGCTGGCCGGCTCTCTCGGGAGCTGCACAGGTTTTCCTTCAGATAGATGTTCCTGGTGCATGTTGTCTCTCTCCTCCTTTATAGTCCTCTTCCACCAATCCCAACTCTGCTACCCACACGCCGAGTACGCTGCTCTCCTCCAATCAGGAGCAGGTCCCACAGTCTATTGGTTGAACTGGAGGCATCTGTGTAGAAGCTGTTTCCTCCTCTCCCAGCGCCATATTGTAGGAGAGCAGATGCATAGAATAAGTCTTAATTCCAGTAACTTAGTCTAGTCCGAGTTGCTCCCCACAGTTAGCATACAGCTCTTTGTAGTAATTCCAATGATTCTTTTTATTTCTGTGGTTTCTGTTTTTATATTTCCTTTTTCATCTCTGATTTTTATTGATTTGGGTCTTCTTTCACAATTCTGTAGTCCTGGATGATAAAATGTGACCAGAGAACACGTATGTATTAGCTACCACATAACAAAACCCTGCCTGTCCAGCGTCAGACCTTACCTCCTCCATTCTCCCTTAGGTTTTATTCTTCCCCTGCAATGCTGGAGAATCTCAGACCTCGTACAGCTCATTTCTTTATCTATGTTATTTCTTCTCCTGGAGAAGGTTAGAGTAGAGATTGGTTCTGGGTCTTGGTAGTCTTGGGTTTTCTCCAAGGCTGCACTGATGGATTAAACAAAAAAAAAAAAATAAAAAATGAAAACCACAATGACTGACAGAAATGAGGTTGATAAAGAGCAATCTGAGATGGTGAGAGCCCCTGTAGAGGGTGATCAGAGCCAGACTGACAGGTGGGGTATATGTGCAATCAAGGGGAGGACACTGCCACCTAGAGGAAGAGAAAGAACACAGCCGTTTGAGAAGAAAGGAACACTGGCTTGAATGAAAGTGGAGAAATATGCAAGGCTGAGAGCCCAGGGGCAAGGCTCCAGGTCACAGAGGATTAGTCCCAGCCCTCGAGACCTAACCAAGGAGCTTCTAGTGGATTTGCCCAGCTGGACATCAGAACTGTCTGGGCTCCATGACTTCCTTGTACCCTTCATTTCTGCCTTTGCTGAACAAAAGTCACTGTGATGGTTATCCTATGTCTGTCCCAGCATGGCACACTGGGGGCAGCTAAGTGGACTGATTAATGTCAGAGGTCAACAGATGGAAGAAAACCATACCAAGGATCCATACTTCACAATCGTCTTAAATCCCTTGACTTACATCGCATGTGGGTGATCCAGTTGAAATTCTGCCTGACACTTGAATTTTTTTTTAGTTCCTTGTATACTCTGGATTATTAATTCTTTATTAGTTACAATGGTTTGTAAATCTTTTTCTCATTCTGTCAGCTTTCTCCTCACTCTGTCAATTGTTTCCTTTGCTGTGCAGAAGCCTCTTGTTTTGACGGGAGGAAATAAAATTCCTATTGCAGATGACCTGATTCTGTATATGGAGGAACCATAAAACTCCATCAAGAGACTGTTAGAACTAATAGGTAATTCAGAAAAGTTATAAAATAACAAAATCAGCACAGAAAAATCAGTAACCTTTTTATATACTTACAATTACCTGCACCTGCCCTGCCCAGTGGGGAGCACTCTAACTGGAAGGGTGGTGACATCAACACCTGCACCCACTGTAGACACCCAGGCATCTAAGGCAGGTTACAGAGGTTTCCTTCCCACTTCTTGGGTGCTTAACCTTTCTCCTAGGCTATATGATAAGGAGAAGAATTTTATAATCATGTATTAATCCCCATTCAAAATGTTTAAGTAAAGAAAAAAGATGTAAAGCAATGACTAGAAATCAAGCATCATATGAACTCAGCAGGTGTATGTATGTGTGAGGCATGGAGGTGCAGTACAGACTCGGGCTGTTTCGCAGAGTACCCACGGGTGCATTTTCTGTGTGTGTCCCTCCCTGTTCATACTCCCAATGCCTTAGAGATCATTGTCCCTGTCCTCCCAGCACAGAGCACAACACAAGAAGATTCAGAGAAGGAAATGATGGGCTAAAGCAAGGGATGGGAGATGAGGTTCTTTGTGAGTTTCGCAGGGTTTTTTTTTTCCTTTTTTTAGAATGAAGTTTTTGTTTTGCTTATTTTTCTTCTAACAGAACAATAGGTTAGACCTTGGGACTGGGACAGAGAGGAGGAAAGCAGCCTAGATTTTCAGAACAGAGAGCAGGGAGTGGGGTCACTGTATCCTCAAGGGCTGGCCTTGAGTTGAGGAGGAGGATGACGTTTGCCAGAACACTGGAGTCACCAGGGAGAGAACTCAGCACCCAGCTCATTTCCAGGGAGAACCACCTACCTGCTCACTCACTCTCTCTGTAAGGATTAGAATTGGAGCTTCACCGATTTGGTCTGAAATACACTTTATTAAAGGGATAGTAATAGTTTCAGAGAATCGCTAGGAAACTAGGCACCCAGGATGTGAAACCAGGAAGAATGCAGCAGTCCATTGAAATAGAGCAGCCGACACTGCCGCGTCCTTTGGGAAGGACACTTGAGCCCACTCTGAGTGACAGACCCTGGAACTTCACCTGTGACACCACTGGCCCTGGAAACTGGAACTCTCAATGGCACAGTGTTCTGCTACCCTGGACACTGTTAAGCATCCTGAGATGGGGATATTATGATGTTGCGGGGGCCAGGCTGAATTTCTCCCACGCCTGCTCCTTGGTTCGTCGTGGGCACCCTCATGCCTGTCCCTTGTGTGTGGCTCAGGCACACTTCTCTTGCCTTCTATTTCATGTGGTCCAGACTCAGACCCACTCACACCAAACTGCACCAAACTGCACCAAACCTCTAGTGGGAATCAGGTTGTCGCCCAGGAAGGCAGAGCCCACCCACCCAAGCCAAACATGCTGCCGATGACGAAGACAGTAACAGGAACAATGACAGCAAGCAGATAACGCGAGGCTACCATGCATTACACACTGGCTCGAAACACTTCACACATAATAATGCACTCAATCCCACAAGCCCCATGAGACGCTTACCACTGTTACCCCCTGTTCAAATGTCCAGGGGCACTCTAAGAAGCCAGAGATGGTTGCTTTGTAGCAGGGATTTAAAGGAGATAAGCTGTTGGGTGATACAATCTTATGTATGTATGTGGTCTGCTGTTGACCAATATGTTATTATGTGGCACAGGACTTGTATTTGCTTTAAAAATACTAAGGCTCTTAATATTTATTTCTCTTACCAAAAGAGCTACAGAAACACACTAGAAAACGAGATAAAATATGAAAACCTAAAAACATTTCAAGGAGAGAGCCACGCGTTTTTCTTTTTACATAGCCCTCCTGTCTCCCTCTTGCTCTGCCCTCCCTTTGTTCTAGATCAAGACCCAGAGAATACTTGGTGCACTGCCAATAGGTGAGTGCCTGGTCCCCTGCAGTGCTTCAGGCCAGGTTCAAAGTCAGTGGGGACTGCGAGGCTCTCCCTCGGACAGTATTTCCAGTGGCTTGCAGGCAGTGCAGGTTCCTCCCACCTGGCTCTGAGAAGATGGCATCCCCCAGTCACCGGCTGCGGGAGTCACTGGTGGTGTCCTGCCAGCTGCTGTGGGGTTGCACTGTGTCCACTGCTCCGTGGAGGCTCTCTTCTTTCTGTATACCATCCACTGCAAATTTCTCTCCAACTTCCCCTGAGAAAGGGGTTCCTCCCATTCTGGTATCTTCCCAAGGTCAAAATTGGCACACCTCTCCCTTATTAGGGATCCAATAGATCCCTATTGGATCTCCCTGGGAACATTCTTGATGAAGCAGTGAGAACTGTTCATTCAGGAGCCTGTGCTGTGGCGCAGCAGGTTAATGCCCTGGCCTGCAGTGCCGGCATCCCCATGGGTGCCAGTTCAAGTCCCAGCTGCTCCACTTCTGATCCAGCTCTCTGCTATGGCCTGGAAAAGCAGTGGAAGATGGCCCAAGTCCTTGTGCCCCTGCACCCACGAGGGAAACCTGAAGGAAGTTCCTGGTTCCTGGCTTCAGATCAGTGCAGTTCTGGCCGTTGCAGCCATCTGGGGAGTGAACCAACGGATGGAAGACCTCTCTCTCTGTCTCTACCTCTCTCTGCAACTCTATCTTTTAAATAAATAAAATAAATCTTTTAAAAATAAATTTAAAAAACTATTCATTCCATTCATCTCAACCATGGGGTTGTTTGGGGAATGAACCAGTGGATGGAAGATAGTTGAGGAAAAGCCCTTGCATGATTGGATTGTGAGTGAATCAGCCACTCTTCATGGACACCGTTTCTACATGAAAGAACAGTTTTCAGGGCTGGGGTTGAGGCACAGCAGGCTAAACCACAGCTTGCATTCCAGCATTCCATATTGGAGTGCTGATTGGAGTCCCAGCAGCTCCGCTTTCAACCCAACTCCCTACTAATGGTGTCTGGAAAAGTAGCAGATGATGGTTCAAGTGCTTGGGCCCCAGCCACCCATGTGGGAGACCCAGAGGGAGTTCTGGGCTCCTGACTTCAGCCTGGCCCTGGCTGTGGCGGCTGTTT
Source organism: Oryctolagus cuniculus (assembly GCF_051225735.1). NCBI lineage: Eukaryota > Metazoa > Chordata > Mammalia > Lagomorpha > Leporidae > Oryctolagus > Oryctolagus cuniculus. The sequence continues at coordinate 45,517,525 of NC_142873.1, forward strand.
GGGGAATGAACCAGTGGATGGAAGATAGTTCTCTCAATATCTCTCACTATCTATCTATCACTCTGTCTTCCAAATAGATGAAAATTAAATAAGATTTGGGGCCGGCACTGTGGCATAGTAGGTAAAGCTGCCACCTGCAGTGCCGGCATCCTATATGAGTGCCAGTTCGAGTCCCGGATGCTCCACTTCCAATCCGGCTCTCTGCTATGGCCTGGGAAAGCAGTAGAAGATGGCCCAAGTCCTTGAGCCCCTGCACCCACGTGGGAGACCTGGAGAAAGCTCCTGGCTCCTGGCTTTGGATCAACCCAGCTCCTGCCATTACAGCCAATTGGAGAGTGAACCAGCGGATAGAAGACTTCTCTCACTGCTTCCGCCTCTCTGTAATTCTGCCTTTCAAATAAATAAATCTTTTTTTTTTTTTTTTGACAGGCAGAGTGGACAGTGAGAGAGAGAGACAGAGAGAAAGGTCTTCCTTTGCTGTTGGTTCACCCTCCAATGGCTGCTGCAGCCGGCGCACTGCAGCCAGCGCACCGCGCTGATCCGCTGACAGGAGCCAGGTGCTTATCCTGGTCTCCCATGGGGTGCAGGGCCCAAGCACTTGGGCCATCCTCCACTGCCTTCCCGGGCCACAGCAGAGAGCTGGCCTGGAAGAGGGGCAATCTGGACAGAATCCGGTGCCCCGACCGGGACTAGAACCCGGAGTGCCAGCGCCTCAGGCAGAGGATTAGCCTATTGAGCCACAGCGCCGGCTAAATAAATAAATCTTTACAAAAAAAGAAAATAAATAATACTTAAAAAATGAAAATCACCACCACACTGTAGAAACTCCTACCTGGGCATATGGCAGATATATTTTTGAAAATGAACCAAGTGAGCCTTTCATTTCCAGAAAAACAACCAATGGAATTTGTTGGCACAACATTAGTGCTTTCAAGCAAATATTATAATCTTATGTCTCCCACTATAATTTGGTGGGTTCCCAAAACTTACAGGTTTTAATGATGAGATCATGGTGCTATTAACAAATGTGACAAATGTCTGATAAATGTGTGTGTGATGTATAATGTGCATATATATTCATGTGTATGTATATATATGATAATGAAATATGTCAGCATTTAGAAGATGTGCATAACTCAGTGAACCAATATTTTCTAATGACCAATAAATGAAGTTACAAAATCATACTTGGATAAAAGATCCATTCAAATTTCAAGACTGACCAATTGATTCTATCATAACAGAATACGAAGAATGCACTGACAATGGTTTCAGACCTTAACTAACCTTTCAGAAATTACCACTCATTGAACTCTGACAGCATATGAAAGAAAAATATCCACACTTACTTTTAAAGGCTATTACTATATTCCTTCCCTTTCCAACTACTTTTCTGTGGGAGGCTGGATCTTCTTCCTATCTTAACCAAAATAACACACGGGCAACGCACTGAATGCAAACTTTCAAGAGTCCAGTTGTCTTCTTTGAAGTCACACAATAAACAACTAAATATAAATAAATATTGATATATAGTGTGATATGCTTTTCACTAGTTTTTTAATACACATAGATAATTATTTTTAATTTTTTAAAATACAGGGAATGAGTGTAAACTCCCACATTGGAGTTTACCATAGTGAAGTGTCTGGATTTGATTACTGGATGCGGAGGCTCCAGCTTCCTATTAATGCAGACCCTGGGGGGTAGTGGTGATGGCTCAAGGGACTGAGTCTCTGCCACCCACCTAGGAGACCTGAGCTGAGTTCCCAGCTCCTGGCTTCAGCAGTAGGCATTTCAGGATTGAACCAGTGGATGAGCTCACTTGCTCATCTCGCTCACTTTCTTTCTGTGTGTGTGTGCATGTGTGCGTCTCCCTGTCTCTGCCTCTCAAACAAATAAAACTTTAAATGTGCTAATATGGAGGCCAGCATTGTGGCATAATGGATTAAGCCGCTGCCTGTGAAGCCAGCATCCCATATGGTCACTGGTTCAAGTCCCAGCTGCTCCACTTCCAATCCGGCTCCCTGTTAATGCACCTGGGAAAGCAATGGGAGTTGGCCCTGCATCTGCATGGGAGTAGGTGGATGAAGCTCCTGGCTCCTGGATTCAGCCTGTCCCAGTCCTGGCTGTTTTTGCATTTGGAGAGTGAGCCTGGGGATGAAGTGTCTCTCCCTCCCTCCTTCCCTCCCCCCCCCCATACTGCCTTTCAAATAAATTCAATAAATCTTTTGAATGTGCTAATATTAATTTATTAATGCTATTTTAAGTGAGTTAACAAATATTTTAAATTTTTTAATTTCAAATATTGTAAATATGGATAGATACAACCTGTAAAAGCCCTCTGGAGTAGTCCATAATTTCTTTCTTTTTTTTTCTTTCTTTCTTTTTTTTTTTTTTTTGACAGGCAGAGTGGACAATGAGAGAGAGAGACAGAAAGAAAGGTCTTCCTTTGCCGTTGGTTCACCCTCCAATGGCCGCGCTGATCCGATGGCAGGAGCCAGGTACTTCTCCTGGTCTCCCATGGGGTGCAAGGCCCAATCACTTGGGCCATCCTCCACTGCACTCCCTGGCCACAGCAGAGAGCTGGCCTGGAAGAGGGGCAACCGGGACAGAATCCGGTGCCCCGACCGGGACTAGAACCCGTTGTGCCGGCGCCGCAAGGCAGAGGATTAGCCTAGTGAGCCGTGGCGCCGGCGTCCATAATTTCTACAAGTATAATAGGGTCCTGACAACAAAAAGGTTGAAATTCTGGGACCGCAGGGACGCCACAGGCTGTCCTAATGCAGGTGGGCCACCAGGTGGCAGCACGCGCCTTTGACAATCCTGAGCCGCCTCTCACCCACAGGGGTCTCCCATCACTCCTCCCTACTTCCTTTTCTCTGCATTCTCCGGAGTTGCACAACTTCCTAATTACAGGAAATAACAGTCTTGCAAACGTAAGATATATCAGAAACAAGTCAGTCTTTTTATTTTGCCAGCGTTTATCAGATGCCTCTCATACTCGGAGCTTGTCGTCCAGGGATGAGCAAAGTGTTTAGTAGTCTAGCGAAGGAGACAGACTCAAGGGCCGGCAATTACAAGGCCAGCCCGGCAGTGTTTGTGGAAACCCTTTATTTTCTACAAAGCCCTGTGTACTTCAAAGGGATTCCTGTGCAGCCTGGGGAGTCAACAGCAAGATACCCCGAGGGATCCGGAACCTTCAGGCGGGCATAATGAGCACAAAAGCCAGATTCAACAAGAGATGGCAGTGGAGGAGTATTTCCTACTTGGATTTTCATATTTTTAAAGATTTATTAATTTATTTCAAATAGCAATGGAATGAAAAGGAGAGACAGAGAAAAACCTTCAACTGTTGCTTCATTCCCCAATGCCACAGTAGCCGTGCTGGGTCAGGCCACAGCCAGGCACCAGGAACTCTACCCAGATTTCTCACTTAGATGGCGATTGTCCGCTCTTTTCCCAGAGACCTTAGCAGGGAGCTGGATTAGAAGTTGTGCAGCTGGGACTCAACTGGCTCTTTGGGACCGGATATCTGCATGGTAAGCAGCAGCTTAACCCATTGTTTTCTGAGATGTTCATCAGCATCTGCATTTTCACAGTCTGCTGTGTTGTCTTAGACATGTGTATAACTTGTCATGTTGTCAGTGGACCAATCTATTTGTGTATATAAGTGTTCCCCAAAAGATTCCAATTTTTATAATTATACATGTTTCAAGAGACATCGTATCCATGCATGTTTTGTATGTCCATTATTAATTGTGGAAGTGTCTCCAGGTTGTATTCCTGTAAAGGGAATTGCTGGACAAAAGTCTTTATACTTGTGTGATTATGTTGTTTCTGCTCTGTCATCTGGCAAAGATTTTACGATTCACATTCCTTGCCATTGATGAGAATATTCTACTCGCCATCCTCTTGCTGAAACTGGGCAGTCCTGTGCCTACCACTTCCTTTTGCCCTTATTTAATCCCTGGTTGTGAGATTTCCTCGAATCAAGTTTCACTCAGTTGGTCTGGAAAAGCTGCAGTCAGTATGGTTTTCTCTGTTCTCTTGTATTTGGTGACTGTTCCATTTTCTCAGATAATCTGAGCCGATAGCAGTGAAAACACATCACTCTTGCTTGGTGGACACCACCGCATGTTGGGTTCCCGCAATGTTCTGGTATCTTGGGTGAGGACTGGTTCACAGGAGAGTCTGAGAAAAGGTCGGTGGCTCAAACCCCGTGATGATGTTTTAGTCTTCAGAAGACTTTGTTGTCACCTAAGTTGTTTTTGTGGCTTCTGATCCTGGAGCTGCTCTGTCTTTCAGGCAGGGAGCGCCCCCTGTCGTCCTCAGGTCCTCCCAGTCTCCTTGGTATGTGGGTGCTGCTGGGTGGCTGTGAGGTTCAGTGACTGCACATTTTCACCCCTGATATGGTCAGTGATTTCTCCCTGTCCTTTCCAGATGTCCCTGGTCTCCCTGCACACTACTGGGTGAGACTTCTTTGAGCCAACTAATACACCATCTGGAGTCTGGGGGGTATTCCTAGGGCTTGCAGATGAAGGCACATGCAGCCAGTTTACTAACTGCTCTCACTCCAGGTCGGTGCATCTCAATATGCCATATTAAACATACAGCCACAGAATGCCACCAACATTTTGATTTGGAGCAGTTGCATCCTGACTTTAAAAAATTAACAGACATTATTGTATAGGGCAGTTATAGATTTACAGATAAACTCAGCAGACAGTACAGAAGGTTCCCACATTTCCCTCGTTGCCTCCCACACTTTCCCTTTGTATTACTGTGGTACATTTTTATAATTGATAAGCCAGTATTCATATATTAATATTAACTAAGCATCATAGTTTACATTATAGTTAATTCCTCGTGTTGAGGTTTTATAGTCTTATACATTATAGTTCATTCCTTCGTGGGGTTTTACAAATGCATGTCATGAATCCCCATCTCAATATCTAGAGTGGTTTCATCATAAAGAATACCTGTCTTTCACTGTTTATCCCTTCTGTCCCCCTCCACCCTAGGTGACCACTGATATTTTTACTGTCTCTTTAGTTTTGACTTTTTCTACAATGTCCTATAGCAGATAGCTGCAGTCATACAGTATATAGATTTTCAGAGCTATCTAACTATTTTTTTAAAGACTTATTATTTATTTGAAAGAGTTACACAGAGAGAGGAGAGGCAGTAAGAGAGAGAGAGAGAGAGTGAGCTTCCATCATTGGTTCACTCTCCAGTTGGCTGCAGTGGCCAGAGCTGCACTCATCTGAAGCCAGGAGCCAGGAGTTTCCTCCATGTCTTTCTACATGGGTGCAGGGGCCCAAAGACTTGGGCCATCTTGTACTGCTTTCCCAGGCACATTAGCAGAGAACTGGATTGGAAGTGGAGCAGCCGGGACTTGAATTGGCATTCATATGGGATGGCGGCACTAAAGGTGGCCCCTTAGCTGCTTCACCACAGCACTGGCCCCTCATATTAACTATTTAAAATTCTTGGGGCTGGTGCTGTGGTGTGCAGGAAAAGCTGTCACTTGCAGTGCTCGCATCCCTTATGGGCTTCAGTTTGGGTCGTGGCTGCTCCACTTCCAATCCAGCTCCTTACTTATCCCTAGGAAAGCAGTGGAAGATGGCTCAAATGCTTGGGCCCCTGCACCCATGTGGGAGACCCCGCTGAAGCTCTTGGCTTTGGCTTGACCCATTCTTGGCTGTTGCAGCCACCATGTGGGGACTGAACTAGCAGTTGGAAGACACACACCTCCTCACCCCCGTCTCTGCCTCTTTCTCGCTTTAACTCTGTCTTTCAAATAAATAAATAAATCTTTAAAATTAAAAATAAACTAAAATTCCTTAGTGCTTTTTCATGGCTTGCTAGCCTACTTCTTTTTATTTCTGAATATTATTCCATGGCATTGAACATACCACAATATATTTTATCTTTCACTTAATGAAGAATATCTTGGTTACATACAGTTCTTGACAACTTGAATAAACCTGCTATAAATACTCATGCAAGTTTTTAAAATGTACTTAAGGTTTCATACATTTGCATAAATATCTAGGACAGCAATGGCTTTGTCATGTGATAAGACTCTCTTTAACTGTGAGAAACTTCCAAAGTGTCAACTATCATGGCTGTATGATTTCACATTTCCAACAATAGTGAGAGAAAGTTGTTGTTGTTTTTCAATCTTTAAAATTTGATTTAGTTATACAAGTTTCATGTATTTCATATATACAGATTTAGAAACATAGTGAGATTTTCCACCCTCCCTTCCCTCTCCACGCTCCAACCTTTCTTCCTCCTCCCTCTCCCACTCCCACTCTGAATTTTTACAAAGATCTACTTTCAGTTTACTTAATGATCATAAAATTAACTATACACTAAGTAAAAGAGTTTGAGAAATAGCATGAAGCAAAAAATCCACTGTCCTTCAAAAGAAGAGACAAGGGCAGTAAACAATCATTAAATCTCAGAATGTCCATTTTACTCCAATACATTACATTTTACATACTCTAATAGTTACCTCGGAGCATGGAAAACATATGGTATCTGTCTTTTTGGGACTGGCTTATTTCACTAAGTAAAATGGTTTTTAGTTGTGTCCATTTTGTTGCAAAAGACAGGATTTCATTTTTTTTACAGCTGAATAATACTCCATAGTGTGTGTGTGTGTGTGTGTGTGTATGTTATATAATTTCTTCATCCAGTCAACAGTTGATAGATATCTGGATTGATCATCATGCACAGGGGACAGATCACAGAGAGAGTGTGGACACGAGCGGATACTGCTGACTGTCTTTCTGTTATCAGAGCCGAGGCTGCATTCTCCTCGAGGGATGAGGAACCCTCCCCAGCTACAGGGAGTGCCCCGAAGTTCCGGCCAAGGATATGGGGGACCTCATGTCATCAGTCGCCACTTCGATGTCCTAAGTGCCCTGAAGCACAAGTTTACCAAAGGAAAACCACAGGCCAGCAGGGGGAAACTCGCATGCAAATTCCCTGGCATGAGTATTATGAAAGGAAAGGAAAACCACACTCCAGCAAGTGGAAACTCGCATGCAGATTCTCTGGCCAGCAGGTTGAGACAAGCCAGAGCCCAGCACGTGGGAACTGGCATGCAGATTCCCCGGCCAACAGAATATCAAGATACTGCAGTCAAGCCCGGAGGGAAACTCATGCGGATACTGCAGCCTTCAAGGCTAGGATGGAGAGGTAGTCACGTCTGTTCATCTTTGCTGCCTTTGTTCCTTATTACTCCCTACTTGGCCTTCTAGCTTATTCTGTCACCAGGCTTCTTCTCTCCTACGGTGATTGGGACCTCTATCAGGTGTTACCTCCACTGCCCGCAGCCACCACCCTGTCCTGTCTGTCACCTGTTTGCACTCTCAGCACTGCTGGGCTCTCCCTGCTGCCACCCCATCTTCCTTATCAGTCCACAGCAAACCCAGCCCCATATCCTCGGTGTGATTTCTGGGAGCTTGCCTGAAAGCACACACACTTTCTTGGCTTCCTTGTTTCCCATTTCCTGCTTCCCCAATCCATCCGATGCCTGCTTCTTCTGGGAGCCCTGTCTTCATAAGTCATTTGGACATGCATCTTCTCCGGTGTCCTTCTGAGAGCCTCATGCAATCCTACACCCTTTATTTCCATATGTGAATTGGAAGTGCTAAAACTGAGGAGGAAAACTCTGATTCCAAAAATGAACTGGAACGTGGGCCACAGGGGAGAGATCTCTATTGGTCTGGAGTAGGTTTTTCTTCCCAGAAATGCACACCTGTGCTAAACTGCCAGGGGCTTCACCTGACTCAGCACCTGCACCTCATGGGCTCATTTGAGCTGGTGTAGGAGGAGTAGGAGTAGGATCGGGAGGACCAGGTGGCACTCTAAAGGGAAGTCAGCTCCACGTACACAGAGAGGCCAAGATTTCAAAGGGCACAGGGCATTATGTGCTGAGCAATTCTGGCCTCCATATTTAAGTCCTAAGAGCACTTCTGTATGTTCAGTGAAGAATCTAGAATAATGGACTCAGTTGAATCGGAATCAAGGAACCTAGTAGAGTTTCAAGAAAGGGAGTGATTACATGATGATGTCAGAGAGAAGACTGATTCTTCAAGGCCAGGGGGAAGGAGACGCATGCTAGGAGAGAGGGGGAATGCAACAGGCATGGTGCGACAGGGCAGGTCAACCGAGCAGTCTCAGAGTCAACACTGGGTGAGCTCTGAGTCAGCAGGGACTCTGACCAGCACTAAAAAGTATGATTTACATTGGAAAGGTGGGATTCAAGCATTGGCCCTTTAAAAGAATTCCTCTGACAAGCACCTGGGGTTAGAAGGACTATGGAGCCATAGAACTATGACAGAACTGTCTCTGTGTGGAGTCCCCTCCTTCCTGTAGCAAAGTCAGCTAGATGGAAGCTAAGACCATCACAAGCAGGTGCGAAAGGCCAAAGGGGTCAGGAGAACTTGGGTGAGAGCACCCACCCTGGTTTGGGAAGGCCGAGGGCCCTAACTCTGCCCCACAGGCTGGGCTGTCAGCTCAGGTCAGGTCAGTTGTGCCTTTCAGCAGCCCGAGACGCCCCGTCAGCCCTTCCTCTCTGCAGGAGCTCAGTCTCTCTCTGGGCTCTGTAACCTTGGAGCATTGGCTGCATCAGCTCTCAGCAGGACCTGACCCATTCATTTTCTTCTCTCCCTCTCTTAGATGCCACTGCTGCTGGAAGCGTAGAAAGATAGCGCCGATTTATGTAAGAAAAAGTAGCTCAAACCGCAGCTCGGGGTAAATCCCAGACAGAGCACGAAGAGAGGACTTTGACCACCATGAACCACTCTTGATGGTTTCCACCACGGGAGGCTGGGGGATGAGAGCTGTGACTGTCTTTCAGACTCTGACTGGGTAAACACCCACAGAGACCAAGGCCTGAATGCAGAGACATTACAGAGAGACTCACCTTGCCCTGTCACCTGCCTCCTGCAGAGACCCGGGGACTGAGGAGCAGGAAGAGACCTCGGATGATCCCAGATGCCCAAGGCCACGGGCGGGCTGTGCTAGGTGTGGGCGGTCTGCCACTAGCGCTCCTGCTGATGAGGGTCAGCCTGGGTGTAACCCTCGGGATGATCTGCCTCCTGCACGGGCGCTCCACTGAGCCGGACAGCTGACCCGACTCCTCCCACGGTCAGTGTTCCCACAGATAAGACAACATTGAGAAGGAGACATTTGGGGTAGAGGTGATTAAAAGGATCTGCTTCTTTGCTGCTTTTGAGCTGCAAACATCTCATGTTTTGTGGTCTGTGGGGTGGTGCATGCTGACTGGTCTGCGGATGCTGGGTGGGGTCTGGCTCAGTGGCCTGTGTGCTGAAGTTACCTGGTGATTGCCTCGTGTTGAGGTTCAGGTGCTTCACTGAGCCACGCAGGGCCTGCTGGGTGCTTCCTGCCGCGTGCCCTCTGCAGGCCAAGGACGTCCTGTGTGCCTGCCAGTCTCCCTAAAGCCAGGCTTTAGGGTGGGTCAGCTGTAGATGAGCTGCCTGCTGGATCTGTCCATTGTGGAGGCGCGTTGTTCTCTCTGATTATTAAGAACTCCGGAGCAGGTGGTGCCCCAGAGCTGAAGCGGGAAGTGAGTGGGCAGTGGCTCTCCCTGAGTTCCTGGCTGCTCCCCAGGAGGCCGAGTCCTGGCCTGCGGTGGGGATATGGAAAAACAGGGTTTGATGGGAGCAGTTCCGGGACGTGGGTGTGGATGGGTAGGATGAGACCAAATTGATGGATGAGGAGGACAGCAGTGACGGCCGTGTGGGGCTCCAGGAGAGCAGGCGAGGTGCACTCCTGCCTGAGGACAGGACACAGGACAGCTGCTCTCCAGGCGGCCCTGAACATCCCCGAAACAGTGTCCATGGGCATTGGGAGGGGCAATTGCAAAGTGGAAAGGAGCACTGTTCTGGGTTGGGGGCAGGAACTTGACCTGGGGTGGGAGCCTAAAACCCGGAACGCGCAATTGGGCCTGACCCCACGTGGTCCAAGCTCGTTCTCCCCTGCAGGAGCCTGAGACAGCAGTGCCTCCTGCGCCTGTGGATGAAGGGTCCCTGAGTCCTGAGTGTCCCTGGGAAAGGTGTGGATAGGAGTCCTGGGAGGAGCGGGGGCCCATGAAGGCCTCGGCGTCCTGGGCTGAGCAGAGCTGCCTGTGTTGGTGTCTATGTGTCAGGTGAGAGCTCTGTGCTGAACCGGCCCTCCGCCCAGTCTCAGGGACCAAGTCCTGGAGTCCAAGCTCAGCCCCCTTCTCAGGCTGCCGCTTGCAAACCAAACTCCTCTGGCTCGGGAGCTCTGGGCGTGTCCAGCAAGCCCAGCCCAGAGCCAGAGAGACCCTCCGAGCATCCGAGCATCAATCCCAAGGTGCTGGGGGCTCGGTGTCTGCTCCCGTCCCGCCGCGTCCTGGTTTAGGGGAGAAGACGGCTCTGGCCGTGGGCTACGGGCCGCTCTGGTCCCCGGGTCCCT